>NC_090252.1:14740885-14777885 GCF_037325665.1 Littorina saxatilis | reverse complement strand
AGATATGGGTGTGAAGGCGCGAAGCGCCGAGCCGACGGCGCGAAGCGCCGAGCCGACGGCGCAAAGCGCCGAGCCGACGGCGCGAAGCGTCTAGCTTCCTAGGGGGGTCGGGGGGCATGCCCCCCCCGGAAAATTTTGAAAAAAAAGGATGCAAAATGGTGCAATCTGGTGCATTCTGAGGATGATCATTACCAGTTTCAGGCAGCAGATTTTATCACTGATTATAACCCCCAAAATTGAAACTCAATGTATAATAAAGAAATGCATACCTCATTCAATATTTTTATATATATAAGGTGGGTCCGGAAACCCTAGAAAACCCCCCCCCCCCCCCTCGTCCGCCCCTGGGCGGGGTCAAGGGGCAGAGCCCCATGTGGGGGTCAGGGGGCTAAGCCCCCTGAAGCTGATGGGTAGGTCATATTCTGAGATAAGAAAATGGTCGCTCCTTGCATGAAACGGCATAAAATAAGCAATAATAAAAATGTTTTAAATAAGTAAGGTACATGTTCAGGCTAGGGGAGGGGGGTTGCGCAACCCCCATAACCCCCCCGGTAGTCCGGCCCTGAGCCAAGCGGAACAGGGAGAGATGGGAGGGAGATATAGGCTCATTGAACTCACTTACAGTCACCTAGGCGCTAAACGAGCGCCGGGGGGGATTTGCAAACACCTGTGCAGGTACCCCTGTTTACCTGTACGATCCCACTTTCTTCTGGTCATTTTTGGTCAGGCAAGTCCCTGGCAAGTCTTTTGCCTACCAGCTTGAAAGTCTTTCATACAAAACAGGATAAGCTTGAATTATATACATCCAGGGTTGAAAAATAAATATCTCTGCCTCTTGTTTTTTAAAAATGAATATTGTTATTAAAAAAAAAGGACTAGCTCCAAGAAAGGTCCTGGCTATCTAACGCTTAAATCCTTTGGTAACAAAATGTTTTCTCTCTCTCTCTCTCTCTCTCTCTCTCTCTCTCTCTCTCTCTCTCTCTCTCCTCTCTCTCTCTCTCTCTCTCTCTCTCTCTCTCTCTCTCTCTCTCTCTCTCTCTCTCTCTCTCTCTCTCTCTCTCTCTCTCTCTCTCTCTCTCTCTCTCTCTCTCTCTCTCTCCCCCCCACACACACACACATATTCAAATACATCTCCAAATTGCTCAGTAATTGCCATGCGCCTGTCTCTCGAGCTAAATCTGTTTTTAATCCATCTGTGATAGGAGACCCTCTCAGTTCTTCAACGGAGGTACTTTATAACACGTGTAAAAACAGCCCTCCAGCTCCTCCCTGCTTCCCATCCCACGTTCACCTAAGGCACAAAAAAAATTAGGTCTGTTTACGGTAACCCGACCGACCCTAGTTTTTTCGCGCGACCCTAGACTTTTTTTGGCATTTGGGGAAAAAAAAATAAAAAAATAAAAAATCTTGTTTTTTTGGCAAAATAACGTAAAAATATGGTTTTCTGGAAAAAAATAAAAAAATCCCGACCTACAGACCCTATTTTTTTGGCCTATGTTACCGTAAACAGACCTTTTTTTTTTGGCCTAATTACCTGTGAACAGGCATTTGCTTTTAAACCTTAAAACGTGAACAGTCAACTCTCCTACCCCACCATCGACCTTAATTTTCTACCCTACACTCTCATCGTTAAGGTAAAATGAGGGCACATTTCGCGAACTAAATGTTTTGGTTCAGGTGCAAAGGTTTCATGCACGCACCTGTTCCATTGGTGTCAGTGTAAAATGACACAACAACTGTTCTGTTTGGGTTTCTTTGTTTAGTTTTCACCCATTCCTTGCATTCCTCCTCTCATCTACATCTAACCTTTTCTTTTTACATTTAGTCAAGTTTTGACTAAATGTTTTAACATAGAGGGGGGAATCGAGACGGGGGTCGTGGTGTATGTCTGTCTGTCTGTCTGTCTGTCTGTCTGTCTGTCTGTCTGTCTGTCTGTCTGTCTGTCTGTGTGTGTAGAGCGATTCAGACTAAACTACTGGACCGATCTTTATGAAATTTGACATGAGAGTTCCTGGGTATGATATCCTCAGACTTTTTTTTCATTTTTTTGATAAATGTCTTTGATGACGTCATATCCGGCTTTTCGTGAAAGTTGAGGCGGCACTGTCACGCTCTCATTTTTCAACCAAATTGGTTGAAATTTTGGTCAAGTAATCTCCGACGAAGCCCGGACTTCGGTATTGCATTTCAGCTTGGTGGCTTAAAAATTAATTAATGACTTTGGTCATTAAAAATCTGAAAATTGTAATTAAAATTATTCTTTTATTAAACGATCCAAAAACAATTTCATCTTATTCTTCGTCATTTTCTGATTCCAAAAACATATAGATATGTTATATTTGGATTAAAAACAAGCTCTGAAAATTAAAAATATAAAAATTATGATCAAAATTAAATTTCCGAAATCGATTCAAAAACTATTTCATCTTATTCCTTGTCGGTTCCTGATTCCAAAAACATATAGATATGATATGTTTGGATTGAAAACACGCTCAGAAACTTAAAACGAAGAGAGGTACAGTAAAGCGTGCTATGAAGCACAGCGCAATCGCTACCGCGCCAAACAGGCTCGTCACTTTCACTGCCTTTTGCACTAGCGGCGGACTACGTTCAGTTTCATTCTGTGAGTTCCACAGCTTGATTCCTGGCATTCCTCCACTCCTCCATATCATATACAGGGTGACCCCCAAAAAAGAGTACCCAAACAAAACGTCATAAATTGAACAAAAATACAGCAATCTTCATAAAATGTATTTACACACACAAGTAGCCTCTGCATGATTTGCACAGAACATTTTAGCGTTCTAGCTTGTCTTTCAGGAAAGTTATGCTCATTCTACAGAACATGCTCCAAATGGCCTCCCCCAGATTTAAATCCCCCAGATTTCTATCTTTGGGGGTTCCTGAAAGACAACGTCTACAGGAACAACCCACAGACAATCCCAGAACTCAAGAGAGTCTCTCTCTCTCTCTCTCTCTCTCTCTCTCTCTCTCTCTCTCTCTCTCTCTCTCTCTCTCTCTCTCTCTCTCTCTCTCTCTCTGTTAATTACGCCTCAATTACTCCTAGCTCTGAGCTAATTAGTGCCTGATGGGGTAGCAAGCTCAACATCATCCCTTCATAATTGTTCAGCCAGACACACACCGCCATCAAGTTCAAGGGGAAGGGGTATGGTGTTGTTTTGATGTTTTGATGATTTTCTAGGGGCCTACTTTACCGTGGCAGCTGAAGAATAAGGCCAAAAAAAAAATTGTCTGTTTAGGGTAACATGACCAAAAAAAGTAGGGTCGGTAGGTAGGTAGTTTTTTTGTTTTTTTTTTGTGTAAATGCTATGTTGGCTGAACATTCACTTCTTATATTTGATGAATACATGTTTCAAAACTAACGTATAAATAAAACAGAGAGAAAGGGAGAGAAAGAAACGCCAAATGTCTCTTTTTAGCATTTTTACCTCTTTTTTTTTCTTTTTTTTTTTTTTGAAATAAAAAAAAAGTTTTTGGGTCGGCGCCAAATCGATAGGGTCGGTCGGGTTACCCTAAACAGACAATTTTTTTTTTTTGGCCTAAGCAATGAATGGTCTGTGTGTATGAGGGGAGATGTTGCAACGAAAGGTAGTACACGTATACAACCAAGAGTTGGTTAATAAGCACGGAGCAGTGCCGCCTCATTATTTGCCATTCTACATTCCCAAAAGTCCACAAGTGGTGCACTGGCCTTTGGCTAGTGCTTCTCAAAATGTACTAGCCAGAAAGTAAATTTTACTCGCCAAACCAACCATTTGTTTCAGCAACTTGACTCCCATTTGGCGAGTAGATTAACATTTGGTGATGAAGGGTTGGAAAATATGTAAAGATTTTGTTTATAAGAAAATACATGTTGCCATTATTTTGAATGAAGAAAATGTATTTTTGGGTTATTTTAGGGAAAGTTTGAAAAATGATTATATTTATTTTGTGAATTATTGTATTTTAATCACCAAAATGACCATTGGAAAATTTAAATATGGGAAAAAGTTAGATTTGGGTGTATTATTGGAAACTGAGCTGAACATTAGGAATAAATTTATGTTATGATTATTTTTATTTATTTACTTAAACATATTAGTTTACTGATAAAGTTTGTTGATTTAAAAATGTACACATTTGACTGAGAAAAGAAAAGACCTATGAAAAAGGTTTGCTCCAAGCCACACACGAAAAAAATAAATAAATAAAAAAAATAAAAGGCAAAAAATAATTGTAGTAGCAAACCTGCATGCAACTGAGGTTAAAAAAAAAATAAAAAAAATTAAAAAAAACATTTCTACTCGCCAGTTCCACGTTTCTACTCGCCACTTGCAGGCCTTGAGCATCAACAGGGGAGTATCAAACAGGACCTATAGTTACACTTTGACAAATTCATTGGACATAAGAAATACTATCGTACCTGCATCATCTTGCTTTGTACGCGTATACGCCGTCCAACCAAATATATTCTAGGCTACGCTGTTCTCATGCAATAGCCACGTTCATCTTATTCACTTTTTTTGCCTATAATTTCCATCACCCTCCTGTTCAACCCGTCGTGTGGCTTGTCGCCAGATGACTTGTCTGTCGGTGCAAACCTGCACTTGTCTGACCACTTATTGCTGGTGAGCTGCCAAGAAAATACATTTGATGAGTCTCTTCAGATACTGACTTTTTTCTTTGATGGAAGAACTACCTGCACTAGCATGCTTGTAAAGTAGCTTAATCGCCACTTCAGATGAATTAGGGGGAGGGGGGGGGGGACTTAGTGGTAACCCTGAAGAAGCAAAATTCTAAAGTACGAAAGGGCATACCTTTCGCACTGACACAGATGGAAGACGATCATCCTTACTGACTGTAAAGATGTCCGTCCTTTATAAAACACAAATGATGCACACTATGACTCTCTCTTTCTCTTTCTGTCTCTCTCTCTCTCTCTCTTCCCTCCCCCCCCCCCCCCCCCCCCTCTCTCCACCCCCCCCCCCCTCTCTCCCCCGGGCCCCCCTCTCCCTTCTTCCCTGTCTCTCCACACCAATGTAAAACGAAAAACCAACTTCCACGCCCAAAAAAAACAAACACAGGAAAATAAACCTGAATGGATAACCACTTGCAGCCCAAACAGTCATTATCCCAAACAAGACTGGCAAAGAAACAAGCACCAGAGTTTCAACAAAAACACAAGCTGATGATATAAGCTTTTAAACTAACAGAAATATGCATTTATGACCTGAACACGCAGGACAAACCAAATCCTGTTCTTCAAAGGATGCAAAATCCAAAATGGAAAGAACAGAAAGAAAAAGCAAACACACAATGCACAAGCAGGCACTTCAGAAAACCCCAAACACACATGTTTTACTTTGATAAGGCCAACAAAAAAAAAGTCTGTTTACGGTAACCCGACCGACCCTGTTTTTTTTGCGCGACCCCAGACTTTTTTTGGCATTTGGGGAAAAAAAATAAAAAATCTTTGGTTTTTTTGCAAAATAACGTAAAAATATGGTTTTTTGGGAGAAAAAAAAAATCCCGACCTACCGACCCTATTTTTTTGGCCTATGTTACCGTAAACAGACCTTTGTTTTTTTGGCCTAACCGCCAAAGCTTTGCACGTTGCAGTTTTCAGAAGCTTCATCCGTTCTTCAAACAACTTGTTTTATTTAATATTATTAACAGCAGTCTGTACATATAGATAGTTTTTGCCCTATTTCTTAACTGATGAAGCACTTTTTCGAAGAAGAAAACTCATTCTCCTTTGCGTCTCATAACAATGATTTCAAAGTTAATTCGAGAAGTGCATTTTGAATATTGAGAATTAAATGGTACCTTAAAAGAAACACAAGAGTATAACTGTTAACAAATGATAAAGACTGAAGTCTAACAGAACAGAGAAACATGTATACAAAAATACAGAGATGCAGAGAGACAGACTGACAGATGGATGGTCAGAAAGACGTGGAGACAGACAGATGAACGGACAGAGAGGGGGGAGGGGGGGGGGGGGGGATCCTGACTGTCATGACAAACTGGGATGAAAAGAGTAAGTGTGAGTGAAACAGACGAAAAAAGTGCGGTGGGAGGAAGAGAGAGGGAGAGAGGGAGGGAGGGAGAGAGGGAGGGAGGGAGCGAGAAACAGTGAGTGTGTGTGTCCAACCAAACATATTAGGCAAAAAAAAAATAGGTCTGTTTACGGTAACATAGGCCAAAAAAATAGGGTCGGTAGGTCTTTTTTTTTTTTTTTTTTTTTTTTTCCCAAAAAAACATAATTTTACGTTATTTTACCAAAAAAACAAGGTTTTTTTTTTTTTTTTTCCAAATGCCAAAAAAAAAAAGTCTAGGGTCGCGCGAAAAAACTAGGGTCGGTCGGGTTACCGTAAACAGACCTATTTTTTTTTTGGCCTTATACAAGTACTGCTACGCTAGCAGTAGAATGTACTAACTAACTAAGAGCTCTGTCTGCAGAAACTGAACGGACATTCTTTGCCAACGTCCCAGAGAGAGTTAATGTGGTGTAACTCCTCTAAGGGTGCAAGTAGGATCGGAGGAGTTGCTTCCCTTATCCTTAAACATGCCAACTATGATCTGTTTTGATCATTCAAAAATCTGTGAAATGCAGCCAGTCAATACTTTACTGTATTTCTACTTTTTAAAATCAACATTCAAACTGATCAGATATTTATAGTCACAGCAGGCCTGAAAGTGGCGAGTATTTTACTCGCCATATGGCGAGTAGAAACATTATGGCGAGTAGAAATGTTAATGTACTCACCAAATGTGAGTTAAGTTGCTGAAACAAATTGTTGGTTTGGCTAGTAAAATTTGCTCTCTGGCTAGTAATTTATGAGAAGTACTAGCCAAAGACCAGTGCCCCATTTTCTGGACTTTCAACGCTGCACAGGGTAATTTGCCATTCTGAACTATGAATGCAAAATGTTTGCAGTTTTATACTGTGTATCAGGTACAACAGGAAAGCACTCGAACATTCTTATTCATAAGTATCTGTGTGTGAATGTGTGTGTGTCTGTGTAAGCACATCTCGATTAACTTACTTACCATGTGAAACTGCTTCATTCGCCATGTACACAAGTTCATTGTAGAATTTGCATGAAAAAAGGAGAAGAAAGACAAAAAAAGACTGGATGCATAGATATATATGTGACCCTCCACCACGAAATGAGTCGCATGTCACCTCGCGGTTCTGCGCTAGGCTTAATATAAGTCCGGGGAGTGTCTGGTAACAGTGTGAGGGTCACCTTTGTCACAGGCTTATAGCTGAAACAGTTTTCGCTCTTTTCTAAAACGGGTTTTACCACTGGATAGAGCATAAAAAACTCTTTAGAAAAATGTAAAAATATGAAAATCATGCAAAGGTGACATGCGACTCATTTCGTGGTGGAGGGTCACATAATTATGTGTATGCACACAACTAACTTTACAAAGCAAAATAGACAAAGAAGAAAAACACAGCTTGAGAAAAAGTATGCATTTTTTTTTTTTTTTTTTTTTTTTTGGCTTAATGCCCAGCCGACCACGAAGGGCCATATCAGGGCGGTGCTGCTTTGACATTTAACGTGCGCAACACACAAGACAGAAGTCGCAGCACAGGCTTCATGTCTCACCCAGTCACATTATTCTGACACCGGACCAACCAGTCCTAGCACTAACCCCATAATGCCAGACGCCAGGCAGCCACTAGATTGCCAATTTTAAAGTCTTAGGTATGACCCGGCCGGGGTTCGAACCCACGACCTCCCGATCACGGGGCGGACGCCTTACCACTAGGCCAACCGTGCTGGTTTTTTTTATATAACTATAAGTGGTCGTTGTCTATGAATTGTTTTTTAATGCTTGTATGTTATTTCTTACGAGAAAACTTTTTATGTAAAATGTTAAATTTTAATGTCTAATGTAAAGCGCCATGAGACTGCCATTTGTCGGTGAACAGCGCTATAAAAGAATGTTTTATTATCATTATTATTAATAGAGTTCTTTGCAAAGGTAAGCTGTGTTTTCACAGAGCGACTCGATGGTAGTGCCGTGCCGCCATCACTTTGCTATATTTTCAGCTTTGATGTAAGTGGAAGAAGGAAACACAGAGGTTTAAGATAACCATGCAAGAAAGAACTTGACACAATGAATAACACAGCAGAACCCTACACAAATCTGAGAAAATCAGGTCTTAAAAAGGAGGGAATCTTAAACTGTGAGTAAATTTACAGAGGTTAGGCAACAACAACAAAATAGTCTGTTTACAGTATCCCGACCGACCCTATTTTTTCGCGCGACCCTAGACTTTTTTTTGGCATTTGGAAAAAAAAAAAAAAAAAAAAGTCTGTTTTTTGGGAAAAAAAATAAAATAAAGAAATAAAAATTCCTGACCTACCGACCCTATTTTTTTTTCCTATGTTACCGTAAACAGACTATTTTTTTTTTTTTGCCTTATGAAATCTGAGAAAACAGGGTCTTACAAGAAGGAAGTCTGTAGGGGGGGGGGGGGGGGGGGTGGGTATTAAAAGGGGGGTCCACTGTACATAAAATATTCACCACACACATACATACACACACACACACACACACACACACACACACACACACACGCAAGCACTGTTACGGCTGGAATTTCAGTGTGTATGTCTGTATGTATGTATATCTACTCCTATCAGAAATTGTGCGTGCTACTCTGTTTACTATCTAGCCTTCACACACACACACACACACATTCCAACCAGGCACAAAAACACGAACACAGTTACGGCCCTTTGCCTCTGTACCTCTATTAGAATGTTCAATAACACAACATAAACATATTATTCTTCATCCATTCTACAGATCACTCCCGCTCAACATGGAAGTTCTATTTCTGTTAACACACAGAGTCTAACTGCACAAAATTACATACATGTTACTTTGTCATGCAGTCTACAATTCACGTGCACACACGTATAACACTTTAAGCTTTGTTCCGTGAGAGCCCGTCTGTCTCACTACACACGAAGTCATTGTCTCAAGCAATACTTCTGTCAATATTCACTTCTGTTACACACAGATGATAAAAACCCACGACGCTCGACGTCTCGTGGTTGTTCACTTGGGAAACGTATCTCCGTACAGCTATCACGCTGGTTAATTTCTCCCAGTCGTACTCACATATTCAGTGGCACGCACTGCTCCACCCCACCCACACAAACTGTCTTCGTGTGGTGGAATGGGGACGGGGTTCCCGTTTTACAGCGCTTCACGCTGTCTCCCCTCCTGCGCTCCCCACAGCTCACGGCTCGGGCGTAAGGGCAGAACCTCCCGTCTCGTTCCCCAACTTCCGCGACCCCTCTCGGCCCGGGATGCTGTAAACACAGCAGTTGAATCCACCGATTCAATACCGCGGCACGAGTCTAACCGACCTCCCAGCGCCCGGTGAGAAACTTTACCCAGTAAGAGACCCGTCTTCTCTTGTCAATGGTCTGCAAAGCTCTGCTGTCTAATCTATCTACAAACGTGACCTCAGTCAATACTCTTCTCTGATTGGTCACATCTCACACGTGACATCACTGCACTGTACGGACAATATTTCACCGCACGGTGCCTACTCAAAGTTCGTGGCCCATGAAATGTTGTACACCTGCGTCATATAACTCCAATATACATTATGTGCAAATCCGTTTGTCACACACACACACACACAAATCTCATACACACAAAACACACACTCATACGCACATAGACCGCTCGGTTGGCCTAGTGGTAAGGCGTCCGCCCCGTGATCGGGAGGTCGTGGGTTCGAACCCCGGCCGGGTCATACCTAAGACTTTAAAATTGGCAATCTAGTGGCTGCTCCGCCTGGCGTCTGGCATTATGGGGTTAGTGCTAGGACTGGTTGGTCCGGTGTCAGAATAATGTGATTGGGTGAGACATGAAGCCTGTGCTGCGACTTCTGTCTTGTGTGAGAGGAAGACAGAAAAGCACATGCGAAAACTAACTGCACGACAAACAATACAGACAAGACACACACAAATCAACCTACCTTGCGCTAAACGCGTGGGCTGTATAATGAGTTTGCCATCAATAGCACAAAGGGCGGCAATAGGATGAAGTGTGATAACTCCACTCAGGTTCTCTATGTAGCAATGGTGATCCCCTATGCCTGTCCCCTCCATCAGAACATCCTGTGGCTCGTCGGCATACTTTGTTCCAATCTTGGTAATACCTGAAAAGTTGAAATCAAATATTTAATTCAAGCAGAAGAAAGAAATTCTAAAACATGAATATATGATATCCTTGACAATCAGACAAAATCTGGTGAGAAAGTGCATGATTACTGTAGACTATAATAAAAATGTAGTTATTTGACATGCACATGAAAATTGAAATTGTGTCTTGTTTTCACAGTAATCTTACAATGATGAAATTTAACAGGGCAAAAATATCCATTAGATACAGCAATAATTCTGTGAAGCAGTGCAACACCCAAAAGGCTTAGTGAACCTTCAAACACATTCAAAGAAACAAAGGAAGAAAAGATAGGGACAAATAAACAAAACTGAATTTGGTGCCTCAGGTCGCAATGAAACACCTGTAAAACGTCTTCTTTTTTCTCAATATATATTCACCAAAAATTAGGGAAATAAAAATGTTGATGAGGAAATGAAAAGACCGGAACATAACCCATGTGCTTGGTCATCAGGTCCACAACCAGTTCTTGTAAACTAACAAACAAACAAACACAAATCTCCCAGTCATACTGAAGTCTACACAGCAATGATACACAAAGTGGGAGGAAAAGTGAAAACTGAAACAAAGAGCTGAACACAATGCCAAAACCCACCACAAAGCTTCATAAAATGAAAAAGATAAATAAATGTCAGAACAGTAACAATTCACAAATAAGATCAAGCTGCTTCCCGAGTCCTTCAATCCTTATTATTTGATTTCGACCTGTAACACAAGGCAAGGCACACATGAATCGATACAAATTACAAACAGAAGAAAGGCTCGTGGAAAAAAAATCATAAGTGTTCGTTCGTGTGGCTTTTTTTCACTTGTTTCTTTGCATGCATACTGGTCTATGCGATTGTTTGTGTGTTTCATATTCTTTTTCAAACAAGAATATCTTCTTCAAAAATGCAGGCAAAATCTCCATAAAGTCAGGAGAAGAAACCACATTGACACTATGTGATTCAATAGATATTAGCATCAGCTAGGCAACACCATGCCCATGGAACTACTTTTGACTTGAAAAAAACACAAGCATAAACTACAGTAATAATAAATAACAAATTCTGACCTTCGGGCAGGGGGTGAATGGTGACGGCGGTGGAGAGACGTCCGCCCCCCATGCTGACCAGGTGAGGCTCTTCTGTCTGCACACGCAGAGCTTTGTCCACCTGGGTCACCTCCAGCTGGTCCTGTCATACAGAGTACATGCGTGTTAGAGAGCAATGATACAAGGTGGATGCTGACCAGGTGAGGCTCCTCTGTCTGGTCCTGCCATACAGATTACATGCGTGTTAGAGTGCAAGGATACAAGGTGGATGCTGACCAGGTGAGGCTCCTCTGCCTGAAGATCACCAATGCGTCACATCAAAATAGCATGCCTCAATGCCCGAAGACCAGGGCCTGGGAACAACTCTGCTACAATGAGATCTAGGCATGAGTATTGTGTGATCTAGTGCATAATTTGGTCAGGAGAAGGTCCTCCTGCTCACTGGTTTTGATAATTATCCAATCGGCACTCGCTGGTTCATCCTGGTTTCACACCTGAAATTCTAAAAGAAAAAAACTCATTGAAAAAGGTCTTTAAGTATAGGTCCAATTCATTCTTCTTACTCGGCGTGACGTTATCAAATGGATCGGCTAGCTTTAGCTCTAAGGGGCACAACTCCGCTCATACTCTCTTCGCGCCGCCATATTGGATGCCGTCTTTGTTAGTTTTCTTCATTGCACTCTTGTTCTTTTTGCGTATTTCACTGTGTATGCAGACAAAATGAAGAAAACTGTGCATGCATGAGTCCAAAGGGGATCTGCCTTTTTAACACAACAGCACAACATAAAAAGTAAAGCAAGAACACATTATTATATTCATTTATTTATTCTTTATCTCAAATTACCATGCAGACAGTGCACCAAAATTCACAAGATAAAGCTCTCAAGACAGGCAAATGAGGTACAATGCAGCTCAGGTAACTACTGCAAAGTATAATTTTCAAAGCATCCTATCACAGTGTTCACTCTAAAGGCACAACCGATGGACAATTGTTGATTAGCGCACTGCACACAGCAAAAAATAACCAGTTATAATCGTCTTCTCCGCTCAGTAACTTCCTTCCAGTTGTCACCCTGATGGTAAACAACTTTAGGGATCCTAAAGTGTGCCTGCTGACTGCAGTTTTTGGCCACACAACGTGTCATTTTCACTTTTGTCGAGTCGCCACCCAACGCTCAAGCACTGTCAGAGATCGTGCAAGGCATCCAACATGGCGGCGGATGACCAATTCCAGAGAGTTACGACCCGTGATTCTCATACCGCGCGCGCCGAGTAGAAATGCTGTTGTTAACTTGAGTTTCTGCAATGGGCCTATAGCTGTACCTGGGATGCCAGGCGCCTTCCATAAGAGGACGCCTCCCAAGACATGACATCTTCTGTTGCCTCTTTGTCCATCAGTGTACCATCTTTACCAAATATACCTGTCATAACTGGTCAACTAAAATGCAGAGACATTTGAGTAATTTTACTTGTCTGAGTCCGTCCATGGCAGCTCCCACTGTAGACAGAACCTTCAACACAGAAAAATGTACATACTCTGTGCTGAAAAACAGATCAGAAAAACAACGCCTTCAAAGAAAGAATGTCTTAAAACTTTACCCAAACTTTATCCAAACTTTATCCAATCAATCAATATGAGGCTTATATCGCGCGTATTCCGTGGGTACAGTTCTAAGTGCAGGGATTTTTTTATTTTTTTATTTTATTTTTATTTTTATGCAATTTATATTGCGCACATATTCAAGGCGCAGGGATTTATTTATGCCGTGTGAGATGGAATATTTTTACACAATACATCACGCATTCACATCGGCCAGCAGATCGCAGCCATTTCGGCGCATATCCTACTTTTCACGGCCTATTATTCCAAGTCACACGGGTATTTTGGTGGACTTTTTTTTATCTATGCCTATACAATTTTGCCAGGAAAGACCCTTTTGTCAATCGTGGGATCTTTAACGTGCACACCCCAATGTAGTGTACACGAATGGACCTCGGTTTTTCGTCTCATCCGAAAGACTTGCACTTGAACCCACCACCTAGGTAAAAAGGGGGGAGAAAATTGCTAACGCCCTGACCCAGGGTCGAACTCGCAACCTCTCGCTTCCGAGCGCAAGTGCGTTACCACTCGGCCACCACAGCCACTTTGACAACTTTCAGTCACACACCTACCATTCTCCACAGTTTTCAGAATACAGTAACACCAAAATTCATGTGTAACTTCTCAGTTATATTTTGTAAAGTTCAGATACTTGCTGCCAGTACCACAGAGCCATGGCAAAGCAATCATGCAAGTCGGTGCCAAAATATTGGTTACTCAAAACACCATGTGTTGTACTTTGTTTGTTTGTTTGTTTATTTGTTGCTTAACGTCCAGCCGACTACGCAGAGCCATATCAGGACGAGGAAGGGGGGGATGAAGGGGGCCACTTGTCAAGCGATTCCTGTTTACAAATGCACTAACCTATTACTTGTGTCCCAGCAGGCTTTAGTAAAACTAAATTAATACCTACTGGAAGATTACCAGTTTCCAGTATGTTAAAATAGGCTTAACCTATCTACTGCTGGACTTACATCAGAACACTAACAGATTAAACTATACATGAATCGCGAGACAAGCGGCAAGAGAAGAGATTTTTGGAAAAAATACAGGTGAATGAGCAAGAAGGCAGAAAAAAGAAAAGAATTCATGAAGAAAAAGAGAGCATGACAGGAAAGAGGAACCAAAAATCTACCTAACAGCAAACTAGAAAGCTCCTGCGGTTCCAAAAACAGGAGGGGCCTTTAATTTCATAACCGCAGTGCCCCACTGCGGGAATGTGTTGTACTGCTCTACTTGTTCATTGCAGGCACCATCACTTGATACAGCCAAGTTATGCCTCAAGCATAGTAGGCTACACAAACATGAGCTCCAAACGTGCACACAAATTAATTATATTGGTCATTGGTTGAAGATAAAACAAGTTTTCGGACACCATGAAGTGTCGTTTGTACTTCCCATGATCGCACGGATGTTTTCATTTTGAACCAGATGTAATTAAAACACATCTTTTAGTTTATTCAAAACACAAATTGCAGGTAACAAAATGTAAAAAGTTACAGCAAGTGAAAGAACCTGTTAATTTCCAGTACTCACCGACATGACTAGTTTCCCGGACTGGCCTGGTGGCCTCTCTTCGTTGACAGGCATTGCGGCCCTTTGTGTGCTGCTTATCTCCCCTCCTGACTCACATTGCACTTATCTCCCTTGCCCATTCATTTCCTGTTGACACAACAACAATGGGAAATAGGTGTCAGCACTGTCATTAATTCCCTGACCTTCTGGGGCTCCACAATACTTTTTCCTTGATACTGATAGTCCCATCTGCACCTTACATGGGATAAAAACTTGTGGAATGCCTGCCTATGAGGGTGACATCATGAGGTCATCAGTATTTCATTTGGATGGGAGGGGTGGGGGGAGGGGTGGGGGGAGGGGGTGGTAGGGGAGGAAAACATTTAAGGCAACAAACAAAAAAGTCTGTTTACGGTAACATAGGCCAAAAAAATAGGGTCGGTAGGTCGGGATTTTAATTTTTTTTTCTCTAAAAAAACAACATATTTTTAAGTTATTTTGCCAAAAAAACAAAGACTTTTTTTTCTTCTTATTTTCTCCCCCAAATGCCAAAAAAAGTCTAGGGTCGCGGGTCGGTCGGGATACCGTAAACCGACTTTTTTTTGTTGTTGCCTAATACTGTTTGTTCTAAATAAAATTAAAAGGTGTTGTTGGTTGTTGTCTTTTTAAATATATATAGATATATATACCTGTATCAGCATTCACAAACTATGTACGGATATTGCACATGTTTTTCTTTTCTGAAACAATGAAAGTAAGAAAGAAATATGCTGCAATAAAAGTTGGACATTGTCGTTACCATCCAACAATTACAAGAAAACAATGAAAGTAAGAAAGAAATATGCTGCAATAAAAGTTGGACATTGTCGTTACCATCCAACAATTACAAGAAAACAATGAACCAGCAAAATGCACAAAGCAAAACACTGAACTATGACACAATGATCATCTTAATTTAACTTAGATGCAAGACTTAAATCATCTCAAACAACAATCAGACTCTGCAATTCGGCCAACAGAAAATGTTTCGGATAGAGTGTCTGTCACTGTATCCCTGAAGTCAGTGTACATTTTAATTAAAGCCTGCTATGGTATATATAAGCAATAACAACATACATCTATGTCAAATACACATGCAGTAGTACATACTCAGCAAAGAAGTTTGACACCGTTCACATAAGTACAGGTATTAAAACATGTCTGCTGTGCTGCACACAAAATCCTGCTCCCATACAGACTCTCAGTTTCATGGGAGCTAATTCACACTGTCTGGAACCAAGCAGAAATGAAAGGAATCCTTTGAGCAAGAGGTTATCTTCTTAAGAACATGGCAATCCTTGCTACAGAAAAGATAAAAATGAGTGGATGAGAGTGTAAATCTGAAGGAGGGAAAAGTTATCGCTAAGCAATGACCCTAGCCTGTCTGTTACCAGCAAGCCCTACACTTACAGTTGCTGGTACGTTCTTACCTCATCACAAGTATTAACTTATATAATATTGACTTTTCAAGATGTGGGTCATAAATTGAAACATTTCAATGGAAAAACAGCATTGAGTGTTTAGCCTGGTCATTATAATGTTTTAGATTTCTAGTTTACAATTAGGCCAAAAAAAATAATAGGTGTGGTTACGGTAACGTTAACATAGCCAAAAAAAATAGGGTAGGTAGGTAGGCAATCACTTTTTTTTTTTTAACTTTGTTTTCTAATGTGTACAAATTAAACCTACTTGACAGGGAAATAAGTGTGTGACTCGGGCGCTTTCGCTTTCATTGCGTTTTTTGCACTCGTTTTTTTTGTTTTTTTTGGACAAATGTAATAAAAAGTTATAGGATCGGCCCCTAAAAATAGGGTAGGTCGGGTTACCGTAACCACACCTTTTTTTTTAGGCCTTAGAGTGGCAATGGCATTCAAAACTGAACCAATGAGTTATCCGTAAACTACAAGACAAAAATTATGTCCTGGTGGTGAGAGCCAAATAAGTTCAAAAAAAATAAAAGTGTTATTCTCAGCAAGAAGCAGCTCGCATTTTTCATGATCCGCCAACTTCGACCATTATTTTTAATAATCACTGAGACTCGGCATGTAACCTCTACTTACATACACATTCTGAAATTTCCATGGTGGAATTCAATTGTACTGTATACATGTGTATGCAACATTCGATTCATCACAGCCAAAATAAACAAGTATGAGGTACATGTTCACAGCTTGCAAGCAATGTTTCAGAAGGCTTTTTGTTGCATTAATTGTGTATACATACGAGGGTGCATCGAAACACAGATCACAGGCTGTTTTTAGATGACCAAGAGTCAAGTTAAACACTTGAAAACACTCTCCATCATACTCATACTCATAGCCCTGATTTTTATCATTACATTCCTTCTCCCTGTCTCCTTGCGCTTATCTTTTACCCCCTCAACTCAATTTTTAAATCATTTCAAAAGATAAATCCTCCCCTCTCCACATTATAATCCAATTTTCACAGCACTTCCCAGCATAGACACAGAAAACATTGAGTTCTCTGTCTGTTTCCTGCAGAACACTTCCAAGATTAATTTAATCAATTCAAACCAAAGAGAGACCACTTTATCTATTCTGGATTGATTTAACTTCAAGCTCCTTGTGAATTAAACTTTAGTTTAAAGGAAAAAGACCCGTTGAAAGTTGAGATTGTATTAGAAGCCAGCAGTTATAAATCTCAGTTGCCATACTCTTTATTTTTTGCGAACATCGTCAATAGGCCACATTACTGCAGACCTAATCAAAACAAAACCAAAACAAAAACTTCCTTGAGTGCACTTCCACACTGTTGAGTCTGTTGCAACATGTTTTTGTCAGCCATTCATAACGATCAAGTGTACTTGCGGAAAACCTCAAGTAGTTCAGGAAATAGCTAAGCTCTTACTCTGAACACTGGGTTTCCTCATGTGGCGTAAACCACAAGCACTTTGAGCAGTCCTATCACTTTAAAAATGCAGTCCTGCCATAGAAACAACATTTGTTTAAATTACACAAATCTATACAGAATTTAATATGTCCCAAAAGTCATTTTGCACTGCAGACACATTGTTAGGATGAGCTCTGAAAGTACAATATCAGTTGTATTGTTTAAGCATTCCAGTGGTTTTTGTTTATACAGGATAAATCCTATATATATGTATACTACTGTAGGTACTTGTATGAGCATTACGTTTCTGTGGTTCTAACTAAACCAAGCACAAAGTAAAGTGTATTCTGAATACATAAATGTACTTCAAGACAAATTAATTCTCAATCTAGCAATAGCATGCATGTGACAAAGAAGAGACAACTACCAGTACCACTGTTGTTATTTATAGATCACAGGCACTTGATGTAAGTAGGTCACACACGTGTAAATGTTGTGCCCAGTCCTTGTTTTTGTTTCTGTTATTATTTTAGTTAGCAGGTCTAGTTGAGCACGTATTAAGTATCATGTACCCACTACTAGTCATTGTGCATTTTAGTTAATGGACTGATGATGTCATTTGTATGGAGTCGACGCACGTGCGAGGATATGTATGTGTGGGAGGGGGGGGGGGGGGGGGGGGGGGGGCGCGGGAGATGGAAGCTTGCTGTATGTTATGTAATGTTGTGTGTGATACGTGGAAATGTGATACTATTTATTTGCATGTATGATACAGGTACAAATGTGATAATTGTAGGCTTATACTAGTGATTACTGTGTGTGATACATGAAATGTGATATGAATGCTGTTTTTATATGTTATACTCTTACTTTCTCCCAAGCGCAAGACAAATTCTTCTATGAAAATTGAAGCCAATAAAATTTGAGTTGAGTTGAGTTGAGTTGAGTTGAGTTGAAAGCTACTAACAACTGATTCCAGTGCCTCTCCACTGTATCTTTCATTTTGTGGGAAGACCCACTGCAGTAATGAGCCAAGCAGTTCTACTTGAAGACGGCCTTTGTAAGTAATTACACCAGCCACTGGCCTGAGGAAGTTGATGTCACTTGTGTGAGTGACCTACTGACACAGTCATTGAGGTCAGTTTAGGTCAGGTCAAGGTCATTCATACTCCCACATAAACACAGGATGAGAGGCATCATTCACAGAGGGATACAGTGATAGAGCTGATGAATGGTGAGCGACCAGCATAGGTCAGAGTCATGGGCTGTGTATGTTAATGGACACAGGACTGTTGGACGGCAAATGTTTGGAAAACTAGAAAATTACACTTGGTGAATGTAATAAAAACACCATTTGTGGTATCCTTTTAATCTTGCAGTTGCTATTTTTATTCCAAAACTCTTTGCGACACAATCTTTTATGCTGGAAGACAACCTGACTCTTTCAAAAAGTCTCATTTCCTACAAAAGGCATGACTCTGTGTAGCAGCCAGGAGATGAGCTGAGAGGGAGAATGAACCATGCATGTTAACAAATTGTCTTGGGAAACTTCTGTATGTTGACTGTAACTCAATTACTCAAATGAATAAAACAAAGCAGTATCAGAGTACGGTACACATTTCCTCACATTCTGACCATTTTAGCAACACTGAACAGACAGTCTACAATACTTGTTCTTGTTGCTGACATATAGATATATATATATATACCGCCAGATACACAGGAATACCCCCACTTGAACTAAATGAGGCATCAGCCCCCTTTGACCTCTCGACAACTACAAAAGGAAACCTATTTCCCAAATTAATGTCAAATGTCAAACTGTGCTCAAGCATGCTTGCTCTCAGTGACTCATACACTGATACAGTCTACAATTCATATGGCCACTGTGTGTAGGATTATTAGTACTAGTAGGAACACACAAAAAGTCTGGGACATGTATACAATGTCATGTACTTCCCATCCAGCTAGTTTTGTGGCTGACTCACAGTGTCACCAAGAATAGTTGTGAATGCTGTCTAAAAATGGTTCGGAAGTGCAAATTTAAAACATGTGTTTGCCGGAGAATATGTAGACTACACATAGCCAACATGTATGCCCATCCTAAAAACCTGTGTGCTGCTGATTACACTCACATCAGGATTCATCTGTCCTAATAAATTACAAACAGTTATATTGAATTGTTCAAAGTTTACTTTGTAATGGAATAATAGTGTAATACCGTTTCTGTCTTAATAAGAAACAGTTCTATTGAATTGTTTAAAGTCTACTATGTAATACTATTAGACTAATTGAATAATTTTGTTTTTGTCTTAATCAGTTAATGACAAATGGTTCTATAGAATTGTTTAAAGTCTACTTTGTAACAGAATCATTCTGTTCTAAGTAGACTTTGAACAATCGTTAAAACACATAAAAAATATTATCCTCATCAAATCATCACTCAAAAACAATATCAAAAATAATACAATGGATAAGATCTGAGTTATTATTAAACAAGAGGCGAAGCCATCAAGGCTCACGTAAGAAATCGACAAACAGTAACACAAACTCAATCACTCCGTCACACACACACACACACACACACACACACACACACACACACACACACACACACACACAGAAAGAGCATAGGTGAAACTGTGCAAGAAAGCGAGACACTAGATCTAGATCTGTCTGTCTGCATGTAGCCTACTTACAGGGACACGACTGCCAACAGAGTCTCGGCCCGCTCAAAATAATAATGACCGAGACTTTCAGTACTTCCTTCGCGTGACGTCTAACCCTCTTACGTCATAATGTGACGTCAATGTAATGTGACGTCTTCAAATGTTAGAGTTTCTACCACAGACATACACACGCACAAACACACGCACACACACACACGCACACACACACGCACGCACAGACAGACAAAGTTACGATCGCATAGGCTACACTTACGTGAGCCAAAAACAAAAACCTAAGTAAATAAATAAAGAAAAGAACATACAGTAGATCTACTCGAAATTCAGCAAGGTTAGCCCAGTATCATAGCCAGCAAATTGATGGCACATGCAGAGAAAAATAAAAATGCTGAAACCTTCTAACTCACTTATTTTGAAACCAGATCCATCAGAATCAACAAATTGTGCTGACAGATATCCTCAAACTCACCTCAGGTAAAGTCAAAACACCAGTGCAGACAGTTTACACACTCTCCTTTTCCTCATTCCCAGATATGTACACCTGCTTTTCCTAACCCACAGATAAGCGGCAGGTAAGGGAAGATAGATCCATATAATCTACCCCAGCCCCACAACTTACACCTGTAGGGTCTACCTGGCCAGAGCCACTAATCAGTCTACCTGGCCAGAGCCACTAATCAGTCTACCTGGCCAGAGCCACTAATCAGTCTACCTGGCCAGAGCCACTAATCAGTCTACCTGGCCAGAGCCACTAATCAGTCTACCTGGCCAGAGCCACTAATCAGTCTACCTGGC
Source organism: Littorina saxatilis (assembly GCF_037325665.1). Lineage (NCBI taxonomy): Eukaryota > Metazoa > Mollusca > Gastropoda > Littorinimorpha > Littorinidae > Littorina > Littorina saxatilis. The sequence continues at coordinate 14,757,142 of NC_090252.1, read as the reverse complement.
CAGAGCCACTAATCAGTCTACCTGGCCAGAGCCACTAATCAGTCTACCTGGCCAGAGCCACTAATCAGTCTACCTGGCCAGAGCCACTAATCAGTCTACCTGGGCCAGAGCCACTAATCAGTCTACCTGGCCAGAGCCACTAATCAGTCATCTGTCTCCTGCTGTTGTCTGGCAGTTACTTCATGGCTGCTGCAACAAGTTGAGCATGACCAAGCAGAACCAAGCAAAAAAACGAGCAGATGGGTACAGACACAGGCACCTAATGTTAAATTGTTAGTACTTTTGACTTTTCTCTCTCTTATAATACTCAGACAATGCCCTTGCAATCTGATAAAAGTTCAAAATAACTTTCAATTTTAATTTCACCACTTCTACTATCGTGACATTTCCAGTGTTTGGGAGGTGGGGGAGGAGAATGAAGGTGCAGGCATCTTACGGGAAAGGGGAAGGGGGAGCTCGGTGTTGAGCCTGATAGTGATAGAACATTTATTTACTGCAGAAAAAAAGGAGAAATTAACCCTCTCTCTCCCCTCAATTCTATAAACTTGTATAACCACACAAAACTGAGCTGCCTCGGCCCACAGACAGGAGTCTGTTGGCAGTGTTGGGCACAAAAGGGATGAGAGGAGATGGGATGAGAGGGGAAGGGATGAGAGGAGGAGGGAGAGAGAGGGGGGGGGGTATGGAGGGGGAGGGAGGGGGCTGGGAGAATAGGAGGCTATCTGACGCCCAGGTAATAAGAACAAGTCGCGTAAGGCGAAAATACAACATTTAGTCAAGTAGCTGTCGAACTCACAGAATGAAACTGAACGCAATGCAATTTTTCAGCAAGACCGTATACTCGTAGCATCGTCAGTCCACCGCTCATGGCAAAGGCAGTGAAATTGACAAGAAGAGTGGGGTAGTAGTTGCGCTAAGAAGGATAGCACGCTTTTCTGTACCTCTCTTTGTTTTAACTTTCTGAGCGTGTTTTTAATCCAAACATATCATATCTATATGTTTTGGAATCAGGAACCGACAAGGAATAAGATGAAAGTGTTTTTAAATTGATTTGGACAATTTAATTTTGATAATAATTTTTATATATTTAATTTTCAGAGCTTGTTTTTAATCCAAATATAACATATTTATATGTTTTTGGAATCAGAAAATGATGGAGAATAAGATGAACGTAAATTTGGATCGTTTTATAAATTTTTATTTTTTTTTTACAATTTTCAGATTTTTAATGACCAAAGTCATTAATTAATTTTTAAGCCACCAAGCTGAAATGCAATACCGAAGTCCGGGCTTCGTCGAAGATTACTTGACCAAAATCTCAACCAATTTGGTTGAAAAATGAGGGCGTGACAGTGCCGCCTCAACTTTCACGAAAAGCCGGATATGACGTCATCAAAGACATTTATCAAAAAAATGAAAAAAACGTCTGGGGATATCATACCCAGGAACTCTCATGTCAAATTTCATAAAGATCGGTCCAGTAGTTTAGTCTGAATCGCTCTACACACACACAGACAGACACACATACACACAGACACACACACATACACGCACATGTATACACCACGACCCTCGTCTCGATTCCCCCCTCTACGTTAAAACATTTAGTCAAAACTTGACTAAATGTAAAAAGGAGGAAGGTGTCAGGAAAAAGATAGCAATACAAAGGCAGGATGGTTACTGGTCCTTAGCACTCTCTTTGATGCCAGGAACTCTGTAACTAACCACACCTGTCCATCTCTCTCACCCCCCCCCTTCCTGCACATCTGGTCGGCTGCTTTCAAGTCTAAGAAAGGTGATGGATTTTTTGCTCTTGCTGCTTCATGGCTTTCCACTAGGCTCCACTGAGCACGGCACTTTTTATCTTTATCCTTTATTGGTTTTTATCTGCAGCATTTATTTGGTAGCCCTCTGTTACATAAGACTTGTTTCTTTTGAAGAAAGGTTGGAATGTCTCACCAGTGAATGCACATGTAACACTGTATGTCTTCCTTATCTTGGCGCCTTCTCCTCAGGATTGCAAAGTTGCACTCAAGTCTCAAGATCTGCAAGGCCTAAAAAGACAAGAACAAAAAGCTCTTCCACCATTGCTCAGTCTGTGCACAGGTAAAATTGTTCCATAGCAGCGATTTTGTCTGCTGGAGGTAGAACTGGAAGAATAAAATATATATTTTCAAATTTGAATTTCCTCCATTGATTTTGTTCCCCAATACTGTACTTATCAATCCCACATAAAATCTTGCACACATAAACAAACAAAAAATGATGTTTGCAAATAAATTAAACATTGTGAACAGTGACACTAGCATAATACTTTATGTAGCCTGATATTTTTATGCTGTTGCTGTTGAACATTTTTCCCCTGGAGGGTGGGGTGGGGTGGGGGAAGGGGGGAAGGCAGTGGTTTCTAAACAAGGTTTAGACAGGTTCATTACTTCACTGTAGTTTTTTGTGTAAAACCTGTATACTTTCTATTTTGTGTTACATGTATAAATTTAGATCATACACCCAAACACTAGAACATTTTAAAGATCTTCAAGTCAATGCATACAAATTTTGATACGCCTTACAGAGTTTACAAGGTTACTTATACATTTACAATAAGGCCAAAAAAGAAAAATATGTCTGTTTCCGGTAACCCGACCGACCCTATTTTTAAGCGCCGACCCTAAAGGTTTTTTTCGCTTTTCGCACCCAAAAAAAACAAAACCGGGAGGTAATCGGTTGATGAGACTTCACAATCGAAGAGACTTACCTCCCGTTTCCGTCGTCACGCGAAAAAAACATGGCGGCCAATGACGCCGAGAAAAAAAACACACACGTAAAAAGATGTTAACAAAACGTAAGAAAAAGGTTTTAAAAAAAATTTTAAAAATAAAACCGACCGACCAACCCTATTTTTTTCGGCGATGTTAGTTTGTTACCGGAAACAGACATATTTTTCTTTTTGGCCTAAACTTATAAACCAACCAGAAGCATGACAAAACCGAATCAGTCAGAACAGAAGTCTTGTTCCGCTAGCAAAAATTGTAGTTTAATGTCACGTATTATTATTGATGTTCACTGATCCAAGTCAGGGGAGACTGAGTGAGTGGGTTGGGTTTATAGGACTGTTCCGCATGACTGATCACCTGGAGCCAATAAATTCGTTCATGGGCTTAGACTCCCACGTTCACTCATGTTTTCAGCACGAGTGGATTTTTACGTGTATGACCGTTTTTTACCCCGCCATTCAGGCAGCCATACGCCGATTTCGGGGGAGGCATGCTGGGTATTTTCGTGTTTCTATAACCCACCGAACTCTGACATGGATTACAGGATCTTTTCCGTGCGCACTTGGTCTTGTGCTTGCGTGTACACACGAAGGGGGTTAAGACACTAGCAGGTCTGTACATAAGTTGACCTGGGAGATCGGAAAAATCTCCACTCTTAACCCACCAGGCGGCAGCGACCGGGATTCGAACTCACGACCTCCCTATTAGGAGGCCGACGTCTTACCACCACGCCACTGCGCCCAAATGTTTTAAATGATTCTATTGTGAACTATCATTCTTGTGTACCTATTTTCATACACACAGACACATCAGTAATGAACGGTACACCCAGAATCCGTAGCTACACACACACACACACACACCTTCACTGCCTGAGCACACACACACACACACCTACACACAGTCACACACAACTTCATTGCCTGAGCACACACACACACACACCTACACACAGTCACACACAACTTCACTGCCTGAGCACACACACACACACCTACACACAGTCACACACAACTTCACTGCCTGAGCGGCACACCCACACACATACTACACACACATATATTTTCTACAGGTCTGTGAGAACACACACACTGACACTGACACACACACACACACACACGCACACACACACACACCATACTCTCACACACTAATATAACACAAACAAACTTCATACCGGCCTAAAGAATGTGAACCAGCCAAGTTCTTATCAGTCAACCTGCCCTGTAGTTTGACGGCAAACACGATTTTCTTTCTCTCAACGTGCAGCTTGCTCAGCTGACTTCAGACGCTTACGTGACGTCTGACGAGTATTCTCCAGCTGACTTGGTCACTTTATGAGTTCATCTAACCTGTCTTTTTTTTTTTCTATCTTTTTTTCATTTTCGCATACCTTAGGTACCTCACTAACCTGACCCCAAGTGTCCAGTCTAACCCCCTTCTCAAAAAGGTCGGCAGGTCGCAGCCAGCGGCGAAAAAAACAGAAAAGGAGGGGGGAGACAGAGAATGGTTGACTCGACAACTTTTCAACTTATCGATCGACTGAACCTCCCTTTTGTCAAATGACAGAGAAAGTGACAGACTTACCGCTGGACAAACGAAGATAGTGTGAAGACGTGCGCAGGTAAATCCAGTTCTTGAATGATCGTACACACACAAAAACAGAACTTGACAACTGTTTCTTCGATCTCTGGAGTGCAGACGATTGTTGTTGCACAAAGTTGGCTATTTCCGGTCAACAACACAGCAACTTTTCGGCTTCAAAAGGCCAGTCAATCCACTGACAGAAAGCAGACGAACTAGACACACAATTTTCGTCTGCTTTATCGGACTGTACCAATGTGGCTCAAACAAAATGCTGCGAGAGTAAAACGTGTATAAAGACAGCGATAGCGCATAAACTTTCACATGGTATTTCCAACTTGAATGTCCCGTGCACACACATGTGTGTCCCAACTTTACGCGCCGTGTAGTACAGACAGCACTGTTGATTGGGGCGATTCCATTGTGTCGCGCAAAGGGGGGTCGGCCTGCTGAGTTAAGCACCGTGTTGCTCTCTTTTTTTTCTACGCGGCAAGACCGCCTGGTTTGTGGATGTGCTCGAGTGCATACTAATCAAATGCAGAGTTTCTGACATGCATGGTTCATGCATGTTTCATCCTTCCTTGTTCGCTTTCGTTTGTCTGTTATGGTGGATTGTTGGGGGTTAGGGGTTGGGAGGAAGTTGTGTCAGTTCAGCCGGTTCAAGCGTAGCTTCTCTATTTTCCTTTCTTTTCTTTTTTGTCGGTAGTATTATGCTGTTATTCTTTATTATTTTCCATTTCGTTAATTTCATTAATTTTAATCCGCTTATGTTTATTTCACGGTTTCCTTCCACTTTTTTGCATTCCTGGAACTCTTTCTTTTGTCAGTCACGGCTTTTCTACGCTCAACTGAGCAGGGCCGGACTACCGGGGGGGGGGGGGGGGGGGGGGGGGGGGTTATGTGCCTTTTTTGAATCGTATCTTTCAAAACGGAAACAGTATGTATCCATTAACTGTAAAACTTCGTCAAATGAGTTTGTCAGAAGTGGTGTCCCTCACCGAAGGGTCTGTATTAGGACCTATCTTGTTCGACGAAGCCCGGACTTCGGTATTGCATTTCAGCTTGGTGGCTTAAAAATTAATTAATGACTTTGGTCATTACAAAATCTGAAAATTGTAAAAAAAATTAAATTTTTTTTTTACAAAACGATCCAAATTCACGTTCATCTTATTCTCCATCATTTTCTGATTCCAAAAACATATACACTGATATGTTATATTTGGATTAAAAACAAGCTCTGAAAGGCGGGGATATAGCTCAGTTGGTAGCGCGCTGGATTTGTATTCAGTTGGCCGCTGGCAGCGTGAGTTCGATCCCAGGTTCGGCGGAAATTTATTTCAGAGTCAACTTTGTGTGCAGACTCTCTTCGGTGTCCGAACCCTCCCCCGTGTACACTACATTGGGTGTGCACGTTAAAGATCCCACGATTGACAAAAGGGTCTTTCCTGGCAAAAATTGCTTGGAATAATAGGCCGTGAAAGGTAAATATGCGCCGAAATGGCTGCAATCTACTGGCCGTATACAATGATTTCATCTCACACGGCATCACTACAGAGCGCCTAGAACTGTACCCACGGAATATGCGCGATATAATGATTGATTGATTGATAAATATATAAAAATTATTATCAAAAGTTTTTTTCGAAATCAATTTAAAAACACTTTCATCTTATTCCTTGTCGGTTCCTGATTCCAAAAACATATAGATATGATATGTTTGGATTAAAAACACGCTCAGAAAGTTAAAACGAAGAGAGGTACAGAAAAGCGTGCTATCCTTCTCAGCGCAACGAATACCCCGCTCTTCTTGTCAATTCCACTGGCACTGCCTTTGCCACGGGCGGTGGAGTGACGATGCTACGAGTATACGGTCTTGCTGCGTTGCGTTGCGTTCAGTTTCATTCTGTGAGTTCGACAGCTACTTGACTAAATGTTGTATTTTCGCCTTACGCGACTTGTTGTTTCTATAATGACGTTTGTCTCGGTGACTTTGGCATCATAAGCAGTGGAAAAACAGGTCCCTGCCAGACTTGCTTGACATGACCTCATTTACATGATATACACACGTGTGATTTGAACGATTATCATCTCACGAGTGTCTCTCTCACGTATATAGGATAACGGATTGTTTGAACCCTTTATCCTTGTTCTTATCTGATGTTTATATCATTGTTATTGTGAGGCATTAGTTAAACAATTCAATCCGTCCTTTGGGAGAAAATATGTAAATACACCATTTTTTAATGTTCAGTGATGAACGAAACGTTTGCTATCATTTACACAAGTTGTTGTTGTTCATAAAGAGGTTCGATCATGACCAATACAATCATGCCTCAGAGTGCCAATTCTGATGCTATGTTAGAAGACTGTTTTTGATTTTGGTAATCCGAGAGTAACATACCCCTATTTATTTCACATGTATCAATCACAACCTTCGGCCAGGCCGATAAAGATGACACATACTACACCTTCCACTTGTCTCAGATAAAAAAAAAAAGTCTTCCAACAATGCATCCGACATGTTATATAGTCACAGTTCTGGTATAACTGGGAAGTTCTATTTTTAAGCTCTCAATTTCTCCAAAGGACGCCATTGTAAAAAATATATTTTGTTCATTTCATTAAAGGCATATATTGCAAAAACAGTACAGTACCACTAAGAAATGAATGGTTTCTGCAATCATTGTTTGCACTTGAGATACCTTCTTCCTCGTGCCAAACACCAGGCCAGCTACCACAGATCTGCACAAACTTTTGCGTTGCATAAGAGCTTTCTTCCATTTTGTAAAATAACAAAAATCAACTGTGAGGCTGTTTATTGTGCAGAGTACGTACGTGGTATGCTTTTCGTGGATTACATTCTGCCATGGGCATGACTGTCCTTAAAGTAAATAATTGTTTAAAATTTAGAACAAAACCCACCAACATTTCCCTCACGTCTGCACAGACAGTCAGGCTAAATCAAGACTGTTGGTAGGTGTGCAAAGGGATCGAAAGATGCTCTTATACGGTTCTCCAAGATTGTTTACACGGGGAGTTGAATTTAAGTAAACACCACGCTGACACATAGCGAACATGGTGGCTAAATTTAAACATTCATTATATAGGCAATTGCTCCAGTATGAAAAGCGAGTCACCTAAAGCCTGTTCTTAATATACGCTATGTGCAGTGTCAACATCTACTGTGTGCAACTGATTGCAGTAAATTTCGCTGCACAGGTTTTCCTTTCAGCAGTAAGAAAGTGTGTCTTCCGCGGAAGGCGCTGATTGGCTGGCTTGCAATGGCCCATTCAAATGACACGTTTTAACCTGATGACAATATCGCAAGTCTGACGTAATGTTTTTGAAACTGGGTTCTAGTCTGGATTTCTGGCACCGTTTCGTGCTTTGTGGAGCTTTTTGTGCAACTTCCTGTCGGATTATGCAAAATGTTGCACTCCAAAGAGAATGTCGTTATGGGACTATGTGAAAACAATTGCGGACGGTTGACTTTCCTGTCAGTGAGTCCACTAAATGCTGCGCGCAGCGCCTAGAATCGTATTAAGAAGCAAACACTGCACACAGCCCATCTGCAGCGCAAATGTGCTGCGTCTTACTGCGTATATTTCGAACCGCGTTTAACGATAGGTTTTATTTATTCTCTTTGATAGGAGGAGCTTTTCGAGTGAAGTCAATGCCAGCATATTCCGTCTGTTCACGTTCGGGTGGTGGTTCTGCTGCCTTCTTCAGCTGTTTGTCCGAGAAAGCAACCGTTGTGTACACCAGGCCGTCTTCATTCACAGATTGAGAGCTGACTTCGTCGCCTGGCATTTCCTACAAGAAAGAAATCCACTCTAAATATTTCGTTTTCATACTGAATTATTCATCCTTTTCTTATTAGCACTGCCGTTTTACCAAACAAAATAAAATTGAGAATGGTCTAGATCTAGCCATCAAGATCTGTTTTCTCGCCTCTATATTTTTAAACCATTTTGCGTCTTTTCGTTTGGGGACTCTGACTCATGATTGAAATGTACATACAGTATGTCTCAAAGGTGTGATTTAATTAAATGTTTGGTTACATTAACCATGTACCGCCACATTGCAGTATAAACCTTCTGAAATGATAATACCAATCGACCAGATATAAAGTTATATTTTGAAAATAAGTCAACCATTTAAAATGTTTGATTGTTAAAGACTTGCAGTTGCATGTTAACTCTATAATGCAATTTCTTTTCAACCCGACAAAAAACCACTTCAATGTCTGTCTTACAGATGATAGGTGAGAACACAACTTACCTTCCTGCCCTCCTCCTTTTGGAAGGCGTAGTTCTCATAGACAGATCCCTCCTGACTGTGGGGACTCATCGTCAGAGAGGCCATACCCACGTTGCCGTACTCTCCTGCTTGAAGAAGCTGTTTGTCGTCTGAAACAAGACAATGGTAATAGGTTGAATTTTGTACAGGGTTCTTTGTATTAAGTAGTCGTCTTTGTCTATGACTTTGTTCAAAAGGTATCCATTGAAGCTGACGATCTTCAACACCCAAGCATGCACAATACAACAACATTTTGTCACATATACAACACAAGTAAACACTGCATTGTACCAACATGTACAGCAAATTGCGACTTGAGATGCTTTGAATGCCTTGTAAGAATTTTGGATTGTCTGCCTGAAGACGCATGTCTGATTGGAGAATAGAAGAATGTGTTACAATGTTTGGACGTATGACACGAGCAACGCCTCACCTTCTTTCGCCATCTTCTTTCCAGTATTTTTTTTCATAGGCTTTACTGGCTTTGACTTTTGGGCTGGTTTCGGCTTGACATCAGGCCTCTGCTTCTCACCACCTGCTGGACCGGGTCTATCTTTCCCACCCAGGGACGGTTTTGTGCCTTTGTTAACAGTTGCATACACGTTGGATCCATCGTCACTGTTCGGCGTGTTCACGGTTGTTTGGTATTTTAAGGCTGAAGCGCTTGCTTGTGCTCGGGATGATCCAGGCACTGAGACAAATCCACCGCTTGCATTTGTACTCGAGTTCAATTCGACATCTTCGTATGCGTTTCCTTGTACTCTACTGGCATGGTTTTCAAAGTCAGCTGCAAACCGGAGACAAACAGAAAGAAACAAGAAGTTGTCAGAAGTAGTTAGCAAAACGTCGAGTGAGCGTTAACGGCCCTATTCAGCTAGAAAAGCTCCAGCGCGAACGTGAACAAGAGAGATCAAATTAAATGGAATCGAATCAAATTGTATTTAACGAGGGTTTTGGCATAAGCTATACAAACGAGCTTTTTTTTTTTAACCAGCCCTTGCCCAGAGAGGGACTACTCTAAGCACATGCGGGGAAAATACGTCATGAGCCAGGGCATTTTGAAAGCAGCACGCACTCAAGAGAAAAAGGAAGAAGAGGGTGGAGGGGTGTAGAATTATATCTGGAAAGAACTCTTTACAGACAGCCTACTGGGAAGTCAAACCCTTTCGGAACCGATTGCAACACTGATCAAGAATAACCCGAGGCAAGTCAACAACCTCTAAGGATTGAGGACTGACCAAAGTGTATTTAAGGGCATTCTCAAAGAGTGCTGAATCTCAAAAGGTCTATTTTGTGTTCAGCCAAGACTGCTACCGGTTTCGAGCTGAGAAGCTCTTCTATGCAGAGAGCCTACCGCAGAAATGTGGATTTCTCTTTGGCATAGAAGTTTGAGAATTCTTCTCCGTGTTATGCCAAGAGACTGTCTGATGAGAACTTCTCAGCTTGAAACAGTTTTTGAGCGCCAGTGCAGTCATATATACTACAGTGCAGTATACTACATTGGGTGTGCACGTTAAAGATCCCACGATTGACAAAAGGGTCTTTCCTGGCAAAATTCCTTAGGCACAGTTAATAATTGTCTACCATACCCGTGTGACTTGGAATAAGGCCGTGAAAGGTAAATATGCGCCGACATGGCTGCAATCTACTGGCCGTATAAAATTTCATCTCACACGGCATCACTGCAGAGCGCCTAGAACTGTACCCACGGAATATGCGCGATATAAGCCTCATTGATTGATTGATAGGGATATACTCATCTTCTGGACTAGTCCAATCTTCTTGTATTTTCACCAGAAACGGTGTCTTTGTGTAACAACAGAGATAATTTCTATAAAATACCCTTGAATGATTTTGGAAATTCTGTCAATTTACAAAACCTTCCCTTTTTTGGAATATATTTTGTGCCCATGATATCCATCCGGGGAACTAAATCTGAGAAGTTGCTCTGTTATGGCTTGAAGGGGCATATTTATCGTAAAATAAAAAAAATACTTTAATGTATTTTTTTTCTTCTGTGGGATATAAATGTTTGGCTTAAACAGTATTTGATTCAGGTACAAATTTACAAAGCCAAGGCATGTTTGATTTAATAAAGGAGCAACAAAGGAATGTGCACTAAGAGACAATATAATAAAGTGACGGACGATATTGTAAATTCATAATTCAAACCAATCAAACAACAATAGTAAGAACAACGAAAACAAAACTAGTACTTCACACAACAACAGCAGCAGCACAGAAGCACGAAAAATTGAGTGTTAAGTCAATACTTTTCTGAAAGTACAAAGCACAACAATCATCAGTAAGACATTTGTCTGGCTTACCTGATGACACATACGCTATGTTATCAATCATCTCTTCGTCTTCAGCTGAAATAATAACAACAACAAAGACATGCTGAATGACAAGATGCATTTCCACATAAACATGTTTACATCAAAAATGCAAGTTATGTCAAGTGTTTGAAATATACAAAGATGAATATTTTTTAGAATGCATGTTTTCCATTGCTAATCTGGCTAGTCTGTAAGCACTATTTCATGGAAAATCTTAATACGCATTTTTATTAGAGATATACAAGACTTGCAGAACCCCATAACACAGTACGATTGACAGACCCAAGGTCATACCATTAGTTGGAGGAACACAAACTTTCGCTTGAAAAACACGTGCAAACTTGTCTGCAACATAGACTGCCCTGACTGACTGATCAGCACACACTAAGCCCTGAATGCCAAAATCTAGCGGCAGCCACTCACTTTGCAAAAGTAAATTCTTAGTGAAACATTCTCACACCAAATGTTCACATGCGAAACCGCGTGGGAAATATGTTTGTCCGTTCCAGACAGATTCACAATCACTTCGAGAAAATGACGTCATGATACTTTTGACATGGAGTTAAAGACTTAAACACTTCATGAATGAACTGTGTAAAATGAAAGTGTATGCCCTCCCCGCCCCCCCATTCCCTCCCGCGATAAACCCATACAATTTAAGCCCCATTCCGCCTCAAAAGAGGTTTACAGAACGAAGGCATCTTTTCACTAATACAGCATTACTACCCTGATCGAACACACTCGCAATAGCATTTAACCACATGTATGCAATGACACTTAGAGATCATTTGAATGGCTATTTAGCATGTATATGTCGTGCCTAGATCCTGAAAGTAGTTCTTGAATTAGGTAGTCTCTTGCCTAATTCGTGAAATAGGCAACGGCTGTGCCTAACCTGTGAAATTAATGTTGAATTTTGCCTAATTTGTAAAATTTTATGATTTAGGCTGCCTATTGCATAAATTAGGCAGCCTAAGTCGTGAAATTAGGCAACGTTTTGATTTAGGCACGACTGCTGGACATTCCCTTTTTTGTCACCAGTCACCATTTTAGCGGGGCTTTGCAATGTTTTGATCTCGTTTCTAATTAATGGAATTGTCATAACTCTCATAAACAAATTTTGCAAAATATACATGTAACCGATACCAACAAGATCTGTTTTGTAAGGAGGTATCATTTTAAAAGTATTCACTTCCAAATATTATGACCTCAAAGATTACAAATAATGGGGTGACAATCAAATACATCCTGAATGACAAGTTGCGCATCATGGATGAAGATAAGCAATTATATACATTATCATTAAAATAGTTGTTGGATTATGATTCGTAGAAACAACGACCTAAATGCTTATTCTATTATGTCCTCTTTTAGTGTCAAGAAATGTTTCACAGAAAGAGAAATTCATCTCTCAATGGACTTAATAGATCACCACCGATAAACAATAAAATAGATACAAGAATGTAAAGTATAAATCGCCTGAGAGAGAGAGAGAGAGAGAGAGAGAGAGAGAGAGAGAGAGAGAGAGAGAGAGAGAGAGACAGAGAGAGAGAGACAGAGACAGAGAGACAGAGAGACAGAGTCGGAGTCGGAGTCGGAAATTTTATTTGTTAGGCCTCCGGCCCATAACAAGACTGGTGACACATTATACAAGCGAACAACAGAGAGACAGAGAGACAGAGAGAGACAGAGAGAAATCACCATCTTTTGTCGATCTGCCTGGTGAAGCGCCATACAGTTCATTCACTGTCATTTCTGCAAAAAAATATTTTGAACAAATCAGGAAAAAGATTCAGGTATCTGTCAGCTTTTTGCTACGCGCTTGTGAAGTTATAAACATGCCCAAGAAAAGTAAAAAGCTGACAGCATTACTATTCAGGTGCAAAAAGCTTAATAATCTCTATCACAAACAGCAACAAAGTCTGCGAAACCAAGGGAATATTTCGTAAATTTTTTAATTGCGTTAAAAATTGAATAACAACCCAAGAGGTAGAAAGTATCACTGTGAGCATGAATTTGTGTTTGTCAAGGTAGACTGTCGATTATGATTTCCGTCAGTTTGTCCCATGTTGTAGTCAGATTTTTGAATGTATTTGATAGACATGTGATATGTTAATACAACAAGAAAAGTAAATGCTCAAACGACTCGCTTTCGACATGTCCTTTTACAGTGGAACCCCCCTTTAAAGACCCCCCCCTCCCCTCCCGAAGAGAAGACTGCCTCCCCTGATTAGACCCTCCACCATTTCAAGTTTTCATTTTCTCCCGTGTTCTATTCATAAACCCGATGTTAAGACTCAATCCTTTTCAAGACCTTATTTTCTCCCGTGTTCTATTCATAAACCCGATGTTAAGACTCAATCCTTTTCAAGACCTTATTTTCTCAGATTTGTTGAGGTCTTTAAAGGAGAATGCCACTGCATATATACCCCCCCCCCCCCCCTTGAAAAAGAAAAAGAGAGAACAAAAGAGTAAAATTACAAATGCTGTTCCAGCTTAAAAAAATAGTGTTCAAGGGAACATTACTTTTCAAGTATTTAAGACAACATGATCCTAATGTCACCTGTATAAATCCATTCCGTTATCCAACCCTGAGAATATCGAACATATACAAATATGATGTTGTTATCAATAGTCTTCCCAAGACTAATATACCCCTGGCACTAAACTGAGACCAATGACATCAGAGCTTGATGAGGTCAACATTTAGTTCTCTAATAGCTCAGTAGATATTGTCAGAAGTGTAAATAAACATTTTCATGTTGTAATACTGATATCTAACAAAAAACAACCAGAATGTTAATCATGTTTGCAAATTATCAACACCAACAATTGTGTGAAATGTGGAGGCGTTAGCTCCCAACATTTTGGAGAAAATCTTAACTTAAAATTTGCATGAACATGACACCGCTGTGACCAAAACATATGACAGGGGTAAATCAAACAAGGGTAATGTCTGCAGATTATCAAACCCTTGAAGCGTGCACAGTTTCAAAGCTGTTGCTTCAAAAACATCTACAATAACGTCAATGTTAAATGTGTATGAATCGAACATATGTGACTCAAACACTTGACGAGGGTCAACCAAACTTAAGTCAAGTCGGGAGATAATGAAACCCTAGTAGTGTGCACAGTTTCTAAGGTCTAGCTTGAGTATTTTATACCATCCCAGTCTTAGCATCTCAGTACTATGGAAAATGTATGGTTTTATGACTAAAGCGCATTTCCAGCACCAATTATTCAAACACAAATATATAGAAAGGTGTCAGTCGTCACTTTGTAACATTGCAAATCCACTTTTCGAAGACTTTGTATGCGTTGCTTTCTTGCTAACTATAATCAGTTGTAAGGAGCAAAAGACAAACGACTGAATACCAACAGTCCAAAGCACTGAGGTAAGTTTTGTAACCGATTTTTCTTTTTGGTATCCAAGAGTAATGTTCTAAATTTACATCTTCCGATTTGCCCCATTAATGGTACCACCCTATTTGAGTCCTATTTGCTTAACAGCTAATATATTAAAAAAAAACTATGTTAAATTATATGGTAGAGTGATGTGGCAGATTAAGGAAACTGCATACGCAGAGCAGGCATAGGGTAATCATTTATTTTACTGTTTCTCGCTGGAGCATACACACAACCGCCACGACCAATATGCACACAAATCCAAGAAAGTCAAATGAACATGAAATAATGATATCAAAGGATGGACATTATTCTAAGGCAACATACTTACCTGGCTCTTCCCTTTGTTGAACACATTGTGACCCTGTGAGGCTGAAACATGTATCGTATGCAACTTTTCACTCATCTCCAAAATGATACATTCTTCGAGAATATATCTGGCTAATAAACACACACACACACACACACACACACACACACACACACACACACACACACACACACACACACACACACACACACACACACACACACACACACACACAGGACAAAAATATACTCGGAGGCAAAAAAAACGCAAATAAAGGATGCGTTAATTAAACCTTTATGGACTTGAAATAAAAACAAAAGCGTGATACTACCATGTTCTGCACGTGTTGTTTTAGCGGTCTTATCTTGTCAGAACCGTGTTTGCCCTTATCTGGGTCACACGTGAGGTCTTGTTGACGGGGATCCCAAACCGTCATGGGGACAACTTTCAGCACATGCACAATGTGGAAAAGCAGCTTTTCGTCAGTGTTCAGAGTGTTCAGGCAAGCTGTACCGTACTCACAAAACTGTTACAACATTCATTTCTGCGACACAGGCGCGATGCCGAGACTATCACCAGATCAGCGCCAACAGGCGATCGGGAGACTTGATGCCAGACAATCAGTTCAGCAAGTTGCTAGGGCATTTGGAGTAAATGTCACCACGGTTTATCGCCTGCAGCAACGTTTTCATGCCACTAACAGTACCTGCGACTTACCAGGTCGTGGCAGACCCCGGGTAACAACATCCCGACAAGATCGCCATCTTGTCCATCAACACCAGCGAGATGCATTCGAAACTGCCGCCAATACAGCCCGTAACACATTTGGGGTGCATGGACAACCCGTCAGTGCCAGAACTCTACGCCGACGCCTTGGTGGGCAGAACCTGGTAAATCGGCCGTCCTGCTCGACGTCCTGTCTTGACAGCTCAGCATCGCCTGGATCGTCTAGCCAGGGCCCAGCAGCATGTCCACTGGCGCCATCGGGACTGGCGGAGGGTTTTTTTTTCGGACGAGAAGCGCTTTTGCCTGGAACCTGGCGATGGGCGTGTCCGGATCTGGCGAAGACCTGGACAGCGGTTTGCTAACAATAACATCGACGTGGAGGTGCCAGCGTCATGATATGGGGCGCCATTGGTGTCAATTAGCGAGTGGGACCTGTCGTCTTTCAGAACGTCGGCCAAGGTCGTGGGAATGGTGTCAATGCAGACCGCTACATCAATCAAGTCCTGCGTCCCTATGTGGTTCCATTTGTCCAGAGGTACCGGAACTGCCTGTTCCAGCAAGACAATGCCCGTCCCCATACTGCACGTGCTACCCAGGACAGGTTGCGTCACAACAGCGTGAACATTCTGCCTCATCCTGCTCGATCTCCGGATCTCAACCCAATCGAACACTTTTGGGACATCATGCAAAGAAGGATTAATGCCCTTGCCCGGAGACCCCGCACAGCAGCAGAACTGCGTGCTGCCGTGACCCAGGTGTGGGCTCAGGTCCCTCAGCAGCAAATTAATCACCTCGTCCTCTCCATGTACCGGATGTGCGC
>NC_090252.1:14720885-14735885 GCF_037325665.1 Littorina saxatilis | reverse complement strand
CTCATTTCGTGGTGAAGGGTCACATATTTTTGCCGAAACATATTTGTTCAGGTCGCGCAGCGATTCCAAAATAAATGTGTGTTGGCAACCCGACCTCCTCTCTGCTCGCGCTCTCCGCATGTCTGCTGGACCGTGACCACTGAGCAGACTTGCACAAGGCCAAGTGTCACTTCACTAGGAGTCCAGTTTCTGAAAGGTCAGGGTATTTATTCGGTGTAAAATGTTTTCACCACCCACCACTCCACCTTATATCAATGGAGGTCAGTTTCCTGCGTTGTATTTGTTATGCTTATGCATGTCCTGCCAGGGTGAGCTGACACCATCGTTTGAGCTTCGGTGAAGTACCATCATTGATTGGCCTGGAACCGAAACTGGAGCTTTAGTCCACAGATTGCATCGGTCCGAGCGTACTTCCCTTTTGCCCTGAGTGGTTTTGGTTGAGTAACCCGCGAGTGTCGCATCTGGCATTATAATATGACACACACGCACACACACAAACCGAACTTTAAAAAACAATTTGACTTTGAAGTTTTGTTTGTACTCTTCCTTCCTTTCGTGACAAAAAAAATAATATTTGATAGCTTAAAGATAGTATACCGAAGGCGCCATTTTGGAATGTTTTTAGGCGATTTGGACCTTAAAACGTCCAAGGGACATTCCCAATGTAATTTAGAATAACCCGCCATGATATGTTAGACTGCTCTGGAACTATGCCAAAGGATTAAATAAATTTTATTCAGCGAGCGGTTTGCTTTGCCCAGCTCAGGAGTCCGGACTTCAGGTCGTCATCATTATTTATTAGTTTTCATAGATACCCATTCGTCATTGAGCAACGCAAACCCACACTCTGATTTACGCATGCAAATTCCGTGCCGTAGAGGGTTAAGACACTTCAACAGAAAAAAAAATGTCAGTTGGAAAAAAAATACGGTCAACAACAACTAGTATTCCGATTTGAAAAATAGAACGCTCAAACATTAATTCTAAGACCTTTTTCGTGTGTCTTTTCATATATTCAACTCCCAAAATGAATTATGTAGCTCTCTGCTCAATTTCAAGTATGTTTCTCTTGGAATAGCGCATACAATACTTAGGGTCGAAAGGTAGGACGAAAACTATGACTCCCTCAAAGAACGTACGTCACAATGAAAATTACAGTCTGGGATGCCCACTCAAAACACAGCCGTTTTCTATTTGAGTCAGGGCCGTAGCACAGCTCCTAAAAGTGGTCCGGCCATAAAAAAAATTAAAAAGGTACGGTCCCGCTCCATAAACACACGCACACCCAGAACTGGTGTCAATCTGCCATACTCATCCGGCCAGCACAAATTATGTCCGTCCTCAAACCTTCATGGAAGGCCTAGTGCTTTACCGCGGTAAAATCTTCGACAAAACACAAACAGACCGCTTACCTGCATTCTTGTACTTGCCATATCGGAGAACATGGATCGAAAGCAAACTTTACCGCCTCAGCAACAACGTTACTACGTCACTCAGTCACAATTTTGCATGAAAATGAAAGCTTCGCACTTTTCCCGGGAAACGAAAAACGTGAACTAAGGTAGATAACTCAGATGTCTCTTCAGTGCAAAACGCGATGGCTCAGTGGATCAGTAATGCGTCTCAGTCGGTGCATACGCAGTTTGCCTTTTAGTTTTACTTTAGATTTAGATCTATAGTCTTCACTTGTGAATGTCAATTAGTGACAATTTCTCGCTTAACGCTGTCATTGTGCGATCTAAGTCACGACCCCTCCTTCCTCCTAACACAGCGCTGAAGCTTATGAAGGCGATTTTTTTTTTTTTTTAAGAAAAAACTGGTTCGGCCATGGCCGGAGTGGCCGGTAGGGCTGCTACGGCCCTGTGAGTAACACAGCGCTCAAATGTTTATTGTGTGTTGTCAAATAAGTACAACCCCCAACACGTATAGCTCTTGAGGCGATTTGAGACAGTTTCCTTGTTAGATATAATCCCTTTAATGAACATGGTTTGGAAAGTAATGACGGCCCGGGAAATGCAGGAGACACTGGTGGGGCGTTTCATCTCAAACACTTTTTTGAAAGTAAATAATTGTTATTCTATTCCGTGATTACCAAAACATTTTTTTTACCATAAACAACATCTTTCGAAGGTGTCGATAACATCGTATGCTTTGCGAGACATATCTGCAACAGGGAACACTTAATGAAACTATTGTCAGCAGTTAGGTATTGTTAAGTACTGAAAGAAACGTCAGAAACGCAACACCTCAGACAGTAACACCACGGAAAACATGAGTGTTTTTTTCTTTCGGAATCTCCATAGCATCGTCACATTGAAATTCACTATTTCGATTCTTGATCTAAATCCACTTCTCAACCCTTTCGCTGCCAATCAAAACTTCCTGACTGCCAGGGAATATTGGAGTTTGGGGTGTAATAATTCACAAAAATTCTAGCTCCAAACTGGCAGTAGGTAGGAAAGTAAAACCTATGTTATTTTTAAAGGAAATTGAACCAAGAATCTGTTTTTAGTATCTAATCATGGAAATAATGCACCAGTGCATGACGGGTATACCCGTCCTAAGGCAGTCAAGGGGTACAAATTGGTATTTCAACGATTCAAATCGAACTCTATCCACAAAAAAGCTTGGGCGACATTTTGAAAAAGTCTCACGTAGGTTGAGGGGACGTTTAAACAACAACCAAACGACAACGGTGAGCTTTCAAAACTGTGAGTCCCTGCGTCACATACGCATCCCCGCCTAAAACAAAATCAACCAAAACAAGACATTCGTTTGGGATGTTCTGCGACACACAAAACCGGACAAGGGTTGGCCCTGGGACACACTACAGATCCATTATCATGCGTACAGTCGGTACTGTTGGCCCTGGGACACACTACAGATCCATTATCATGCGTACAGTCGGTACTGTTGGCCCTGGGACACACTACAGATCCATTATCATGCGTACAGTCGGTACTGTTGGCCCTGGGACACACTACAGATCCATTATCATGCGTACAGTCGGTACAGTTGGCCCTGGGACACACTACCGATCCATTATCATGCATACAGTCGGTACTGTTGGCCCTGGGACACACTACAGATCCATTATCATGCATACAGTCGGTACTGTTGGCCCTGGGACACACTACAGATCCATTATCATGCATACAGTCGGTACTGTTGGCCCTGGGACACACTACAGATCCATTATCATGCATACAGTCGGTACTGTTGGCCCTGGGACACACTACAGATCCATTATCTTGCATACAGTCGGTACTGTTGGCCCTGGGACACACTACAGATCCATTATCATGCGTACAGTCGGTACTGTTGGCCCTGGGACACACTACAGATCCATTATCATGCGTACAGTCGGTACTGTTGGCCCTGGGACACACTACAGATCCATTATCATGCGTACAGTCGGTACTGTTGGCCCTGGGACACACTACAGATCCATTATCATGCGTACAGTCGGTACTGTTGGCCCTGGGACACACTACAGATCCATTATCATGCATACAGTCGGTACTGTTGGCCCTGGGACACACTACAGATCCATTATCATGCATACAGTCGGTACTGTTGGCCCTGGGACACACTACAGATCCATTATCATGCGTACAGTCGGTACTGTTTTTAGAACATGTTCTGCAAGATCTGTATGGACGCACATTCATTAAGTTAATCTAATTGATTTGACCATAAAGTGTTGTTGAAAGACAAATAGACCTTTCAAAGGTCGGTACTACACAGATAATTTGTTGGCAAGGAATGTGCCTTTCAAGGCAAGACGATGAATTTCCTGGGCTGAAGGGCACAAAGTGAAACTGGGTGCCACCCACATGAGTGGGCTCGGCTCGGATGATATTGAGATTTGTTTCGATTTAGACCAATCCGACCCTGCGGTTTGTTCCAACCCCGTTGGGTGGCACCCAGTTTCGTTTAGTGCATTTTAACCCTAGTCTTTGGACCCTCTAAAGTTATATCCCATTACGTGAAAGTTAGGGGCCTTGGACCAGAGCATATGTTGGGAGCCATGTAACAGATTTTTTTACGAATTTTAAGAATGGGTCATGGAGCTTTCTAAATTAACAGAACATCGTGGATTCACACTAAGCCCCCCCCCCCCCCCCCTTCCAGTGTATGGACTGTATGGTAATTATATCGAGACATTATCTGACAGACCTGCCTTCATTAACCAATGTTAATTACAAGTCACTTTAAACCCTAAGAAAACAAAAGACAATAACTACTGCTTAATGAAGAAATATAGACAAAAGTGAGCAATTCAGGTGAGTTTTTTAAAATGATTTTTAGTCAGATTTGTTTTAACTCCTTTTAACAGTAAACAGCGAATAATTTTGAAAACTGAACACTACCAACAACTAAAAGAGGAAACGCTAGATTGACCCTGTTTCACAATAGGAGGGTTCGTTTTCAAGTAAAAACAAATGTTGAAGGGCATTGTTTTTGTCATATAAGTGACCTTGCAATCAGCCAAAGAGTGAGCACACTTTTTAACACACAAAAATACTGCCACAAAAGGCTAATTACTACGCTTGTAAAATGTAAAGGGTGCAGCTAGGAACAGCTATTTCACCTCGACAGACTTTCGTTACACTGTTTGATGGTAAAGCTCTAGCTAAACACATAAAACCTGAAACGAAAAGATAATACGTAGAGGTTACAGTCTCAGTGATTATTAAAAATAATGGTCGAAGTTGGCGGATCATGAAAAATGCGAGCTTCAGCGAGCTTTTTCATGACCGCGAACTGAGACCATTATTTTTAATAATCACTGAGACGAGGCAACAGGAGTTTTTGTGCGAAAGTTTGATCGAATCCGAATCACTCAACCAGTCAACCTGCGCAGGCGATCGATTAATGCGCGGTTGTAGGCTATAGTTCCGTGCAAATCATTCCATTCTGTTAACACTTTTTGTCAGTTTCCCTGTTTTGGACTAAAATCAAGTACAAAGATATGCTGTTATTCTGCTGTGGCGGTAAAGGCAGATATTGTGTGTTCTGTTTATGTTTTATTATCGCTTAGGATAATGTTCTTTCGTCAAATGAGACTAGCAGACGAACTTTTGCACCCGTGTTCCAACGTTAATTACTGTATGCAGTTCAGTTTTCTGGGGAAAATAGTGTATGAAACCGCTTTATGTTGTTTAAATTGATGAGATGTGTGCATTTGGTTGCGTGTGATCTGTTTATAAAATGAAATATTGTTGAAAACTGACCGTCGGATTGCAGTCAGTGTTGTCGAAGAAACTGCGTTAAAAAGAAGGGGAACTACTCTTGTTGCTAGAGTATGAGTTACTTGCCTTGGGAATTTGCTTGTGATGAACGGTTTGTGCACGGCAGATCTAGATTCAGAAAACAACCGAACTCATGGATTTTATATGGAGATTCATGTGTTCAGGCCGGTAGTTGTTAATTTAAATGCGGTATGTTTGTATTGTTTGCTCCAGAGATGTATACTTCGTACGTATGGAGCGTTCGGAACTTTTCAGTCGCAAAAGTAGTACCGATACAGAACAGCTTCTCAACCCATTGCACTATCGAGGATTCAGGCTGTTGCTGGCTCGTTATTTGTTTGGTTGCTGGGTCATTATCGAAAAATAACTAGACCTACAAGTTTACAGAGAGAAAGAAGGAGAGGGGGGGATAAAACATGTTCAAATGTTGGACTTGCTATGACCTTTGCATTCAAATATAATCAGCCACACTCTTTTTACATTTAATCAAGTTTTGACTAAATGTTTTAACATAGAGGGGGGAATCGAGGCGAGGGTCGTGGTGTATGTGTGTGTGTGTGTGTGTGTGTGTGTGTGTGTGTGTGTGTGTGTGTGTGTGTGTGTGTGTGTGTGTGCCCATGTTTCCACAGGTTTGGTTGCCTAAATCACCATAAGGCAACTATCCACACGTGGATGGCAACCTAAACTCTGGATGGCAACCTAATTGTGTGGATGCTCGCTTCATTTAACACCGTTAAATTGACTTTTTTGACGGAAAGAATGTCATAACAATGTTCAAAATGACATTCTTTCCGTCCTCTATAGGCGACGAAATAGGTCAAATTTTGTGCATTTTTTAGTGCAAAATTCTTCGATGCCGGAGCGAGTACTGCACCCAGTGCTGTTGTAGTGCAAGTGCACTAGAAAGGCACTACACCCAGTGCCGCCTCTTAGGTAACCATCCACACTTTAGGTACGTGTGTGTGTGTGTGTGTGTGTGTAGAGCGATTCAGAGTAAACTACTGGACCGATCTTTATGAAATTTGTCATGAGAGTTCCTGAATATATCCCCAGACAATTTTCATTTTTTCGATAAATGACTTTGATGACGTCATATCCGGCATTTTGTAAAAATTGAGGCGGCACTGTCACACCCTCATTTTTCAATCAAATTGATTGAAATTTTGGCCAAGCAATCTTCGACGAAGGCCGGACTTTGGTATTGCATTTCAGCTTGGAGGCTTAAAAATTAGTTGATGACATTGGTCATTAAAAATCTGAAAATTGTAATTAATTGTTTTTTATAAAACGATCCAAAATTACGTTTATCGTATTCTTCATCTTTTTCTGATTCCAAAAACATATAAATATGTTATATTCGGATTAAAAACAAATTCTGAAAATTAAAAATATAAAAATTATGATACATTTCCGAAATCGATTTAAAAACAATTTCATGTTATTCCTTGTTCGTTCCTGATTCCAAAAACATATAGATATGATATGTTTGGATTAAAAACACGTTCAGAGAGTTAAAAAGAATAGAGATATATAGAAAAGCGTGCTATCCTCCTCAGCGCAACCGCTACCGTGCTTTTCTGGATTGTTAATTTCACTGCCTTTGCCACGAGCGGTGGACAGACGATGCTACGAGTGTACAGTCTTGCGAAAAAAATGCAATGCGTTCAGTTTCATTCTGTGAGTTCGACTGAGCTTGACTAAATGTTGTATTTTCGCCTTTCGCGACTTGTTTTTATTTCTAGAGGACTGTACAGATGCAAAGCTCTGACCATAAAAACATGATGACTCTCATTTCTTTTACCCACGAATGTCCCCGCCGTGAGCTTTAACTTTTATGAAGGCAGACTTTCATAACGTCTGAAGGTCTTCAAAGTCTACGAGAGTGTGATGTTTTAAAACTGTAGTTTACAAATCAGTTATGTATATGAACATTTTCTTTGTTTCTGAAAGGAAGTTTCAAATGTATAGCTTGAAAAAGAAAAAGAAAAACATTATACGTTAATTGGATCTGTGATCCAAACATGGCTTTTGGTCAATCGAGATGGAAGTTTATTCCACAAGCCCGTAGGGCGAGTGGAATAAACTGCCATCGAGATTGACCAAAAGGCATGTTTGGATCACAGATCCAATTAACATATATATCTCGACATTCACTGGTCTTAGGGTTTTTGTTTTCAAAGAAGAAAGAAACTTGCTTGAACACGGACCACTTCTCCGAGCAAAATCAACAAACCTAATCACTCGCATTCCACCTCAAGGTCTCGGCCAACCAAGACTATGGCATACTCGCAGCAAAGCCGCCGAATGTTACCGTAAACCAAAAATAGTGACGTAAGAGAATAGAATGTCGTCTTTTGATTTGGAACGTGACGTGTTTCAGAACTTCTTCTGGACAACTCGGATGGTCTTCTGCGCAGTGGTTGGCACAAGATTCTTTTTCTTCTTCGACAGTTCATCCTCTGATACTGTAGCAAAACGATTCATCTTTTTTTCACTTTCGAGTATGCGGACGACTGAACTTGACCGCTAAAAAGTAGTCCTTTCGGTATTATTACGCCGAGTCTGAACATGAGGTCTGAACATTGTTTTTAGGCAGGATCTAGGTGAAAGCGAGGCTGTTCTTATTTCTGTGTACAGTCGAGAGAGAGAGAAATACATGTCGAGACATTATACGTTAATTGGATCTGTGATCCAAACATGGCTTTTGGTCAATCGAGATGGAAGTTTATTCCACAAGCCCGTAGGGCGAGTGGAATAAACTGCCATCGAGATGGACCAAAAGGCATGTTTGGATCACAGATCCAATTAACATATATATCTCGACATTCACTGGTCTTAGGGTTTTTGTTTTCAAAGAAGAAAGAAACTTGCTTGAACACTTCTCCGAGCAAAATCAACAAACCTAATCACTCGCATTCCACTTCAAGGTATCGGCCAACCAAGACTATGGCATACTCGTATCAAAGCCGCCGAATGGTACCGTAAACCAAGAATAGTGACGTAAGAGAATAGAATGTCGTCTTTTGATTTGGAACGTGACGTGTTTCAGAACTTCTTCTGGACAACTCGGGAGGTCTTCTGCGTAGTGGTTGGCACGAGATTCTTTTTCTTCTTCGACAGTTCATCCTCCGATACTGTAGCAAAACGTTTAATCTTTTTTTCACTTTCGAGTATGCGGACGACTGAACTTGACCGCTACAAAGTAGTCCTTTCGGTATTATTACGCCGAGTCTGAACATGAGGTCTGAACATTGTTTTTAGGCAGGATCTAGGTGAAAGCGAGGCTGTTCTTATCTCTGCACGTACAGTCGAGAGAGAAAGAAATACATGTCGAGACATAAGAAAACAATTTCTATCTTTTGACTCGAAATCGACCCAATTGTGTCTTTGAAATTTGCCAAAAGTCAACAACACTTTCACCATTCCTGAAAGTGAATTGATACGTGTGTGATTTTCAAAGCTTAAGCTTCACAAACATCAACGAAAATCTCAGCGTAGCTTATTTGTATATAGACTATTCAGGCGAGTCGATAAAACTAATACTAAATGCACGTGCTTCTTTGAAAACCTTACCGTTCACTGTCACTTTGAACAGGAAATCATCCTGGCCAAATGCGTTAGCAGCTCTGAGTAAGTACAGCCCTTCAGCCCCCTTGTCTTTGGCGTCGCTGACAAGGACGCCACAGTTTACGTCATAGTCTGTGTTTGTTGTGCCACACGTGACGTTCAGCTTTATGTTGTCAGGGGTGTTGGTGTCGCTGTTGTTGACACGGAGTTTAAAGCTGTTCATGTGTGGGACTGGAAATGCAACAAGCCTGAACACCACCAAAACAGGTTTGTCTACGTAATTCACCTCAAGTGGTTCAGTTGAACTAGTTGAATGACTTCGTGGCTTACCTAAAAAGAAAACAAGAACGGTGAAGCGTGATTAACCATTCAGTCAAGCAAATACACACCGAAATAGGCCTACGTCTACTTTCCTTTGACATTCCGCACACAAACACACACACAGACACACACACACACTCACACACTAATGATATGTTGTACATATGATATGTTAAAAAAAAAAGAACAAAACAAAACAATCAAACTGACAAACACACCAACAACTAATCAACCAGCTAAACAAGAAAACGAAAAAAAACCATTCATACAAACAAACATATAACATTGTTATCACCAATGAGGGGGACTAATCTAATGATAATATGTTTTATAAATGTTAAAAAGAAGGAGAAAAAGAACAACAAAAAAACACCACACAAACAAACCAACCAGCCAACCAAACAAATTTTCTTTATTTGGTGTTTAACGTCGTTTTCAACCACGAAGGTTATATCGCGACGAACCAAACAAATAGACAGACAAAAACCAACCAATAAACCAACCAAACAAACAAACAAAAACATTCATAAGCACTGTTCTCGGTACGATAACGTTGATTTCAAGATGGCAGCCTTCATCCTGAATCGTTACTGGGAAAGACGAATCATGCCAAGAAACAGGATATTGCGGGACAGAATACATCCGCTTGAAAAGTACAATGACCTGGAACTGTACAAGAAGTTAAGATTCCGCAGGCAGGGCATTTTGCATTTGACTGATGAGGTCAGTGACGAAATACAGCTAGCATATCGAATGGGTGCCTTGCCTCCTGTCTCGCAAGTACGTGCTACTCGCATTGGATTTTTACGCGTCAGGTTCGTTTCAAGACGTTTGCGCGGAACTGATTGGAGTGAGCCAGCCTACAGCAAGTGATACTGGCGTTGCGGTTTCACGCGTCTGCTACATTTCAAGATGCAAAACCTCCCTACCTTCAAAGCAGACCGAAATCAGACAACTTCATTTTCTCCCAAGGGATAAATCGTTGGTCATAATGTCAGGCAGGACCCAAACCCTCTTCTGGGCGCTTTCTTTTCTTTTCATATTCAGTTGCTTCGCAAAAATAATATATCATTGCTTTTCTCAACTTGTCAAGTCAGTCAAAACGACCGCAGAACACAGAACTGGGAAATGACACTGATTGGAATACGAAAAGATCTGGGATGACGACAGCTGAAATTACGTCATGTGGTGACACCTATCTCGAGAAATAAGCGTCACGACAGAACCAACGGCCTTCCATTGTCAGCATTTGCGACAGGCGAACGCGCAGAGCGACCGGAAACTTGGGAATTCCCCCGCTAGCTATCGGGGAGGCTGTCCGATGCCTGTGAATACGGCAGTACGACAAAAATTGTCGTACCGCGAGAGCTATCAACCCCGAGGCGCTTGTCGTACGCCAAGTAGTCGTACCTTTTTGAATAGGCTCCAGATCAATGAATATGATGACGTCACTCGAGACTCGAGTGACGTTATTATATTTATTTACCCGGTGAGACAAAATACCACGCGATACCATATATTATATTATCATATTTTTGAGATTCATTCACTTGCCACACCGGCACGGTTGGCCTAGTGGTAAGGCGTCCGCCCCGTGATCGGGAGGTCGTGGGTTCGAACCCCGGCCGGGTCATACCTAAGACTTTAAAATAGGCAATCTAGTGGCTGCTCCGCCTGGCGTCTGGCATTATGGGGTTAGTGCTAGGACTGGTTGGTCCGGTGTCAGAATAATGTGACTGGGTAAGACATATGAAGCCTGTGCTGCGACTTCTGTCTTGTGTGTGGCGCACGTTATATGTCAAAGCAGCACCGCTTTGATATGGCTCTTCGTGGTCGGCTGGGCGTTAAGCAAACAAACAAACAAACAAACAAATTCACTTGCCAGCAGGCGGCGAAAACAACGAAGCTAAGTTCTTGTTACTTATTGTTTGTCTGTGCACTTAAAAGACCATTGGATCGAACTAGTTGTGATTGTAACATATTGTTTTGTCAATAACAAACGTTCCAACAAACTACCTTTCTTGGGTTTTTTATTCAAAAATTTGGAACGTTGGCAGTCTCTTTGTTTTTGGATTTTGTCTTGACTTGGGTCGATTAACACTACTAACATAATTGAGTACATCCAACATTGTATAATCGAACCCCGTGGACAATGTGCTTTCCTCCACTACTCAAACATTGCCAACATGGCTCCCAGGCAGCAACAAGATCTGAAAATCATCTGCAGGGCAGATGCCAGTTGCCACATGTTGTACATATGTCAGAAATCGTATGGCTACCACATGGCTACAATATGCCATGACTCACACAATCTGACCATGGCCTGTGGCATATCATAGACAGCTGGATTCTTGCTGGCGCGATCAGCTACTCTAGCAATCGGAATTTCCCCAGGATTCTCTACAACCAAAAATCCCACAATCTGACAATGACATTTTTGCTTAAATACAAACAATATTAAACAAAAACTGTTACATAATTCATTTATATGACTATGAGGTAAATATAAGTACAGTATTAACTAACTAAACAGATAAATGCATATTTAGACAAACGAATAGCTGTAGAATAAAAAAAATTAAAAAAGGATGAGTGGAGAAGAAAACAAGTCGCGTAAGGCGAAAATACAATATTTAGTCAAGTAGCTGTCGAACTCACAGAATGAAACTGAACGCAATGCCATTTTTCAGCAAGACCGTACACTCGTAGCATCGTCAGTCCACCGCTCATGGCAAAGGCAGTGAAATTGACAAGAAGAGCGGGGTAGTAGTTGCGCTAAGAAGGATAGCACGCTTTTCTGTACCTCTCTTCGTTGGCTCACGAAGTGTAGCCTATGCGATCGTAACTTTGTCTGTCTGTGCGTTTGTGCGTGTGTGTGTGTGTGTGTGTGTGTGTGTGTGTGTGTGTGTGTGTGTGCGTGCGTGTGTGTGTATGTCTGTGGTAGAAACTTTAACATTTCCGAGTCTATGTGTGAGTGGTTATCCAAGACTATGGATAAAGCTCGCATAAGATTACGTCACGGTCAAAAGTGTTTGACGTCAATTAATGCATCATGACGGCATGCCTCCCTGTAGTCTTTCTCTCTCGCGTGGTGTGTGTGGTCTCGGTCATTGTTATTTTGAGCGGGCCGAGACTATTTGGCAGTCGTGTCCCTGTAAGTAGGCTACATGCAGACAGACAGATCTAGATCTAGTGTCTCTCTTTCTTGCACAGTGTCACCTAAGCTTACTGTGTGTGTGGGTGTGTATGTGTGACGGAGTGATTGAGTTTGTGTTACTGTTTGTCTATTTCTTACGTGAGCCTTGAAGGCTTCGCCTCTTGTTTTAACTTTCTGAGCGTGTTTTTAATCCAAACATATCATATCTATATGTTTTTGGAATCAGAAACCGACAAGGAATAAGATGAAAGTGTTTTTAAATTGATTTCGAAAATTTAATTTTAATAATAATTTTTATATATTTAATTTTCAGAGCTTGTTTTTAATCCGAATATAACATATTTATATGTTTTTGGAATCAGCAAATGATGGAAAATAAGATAAGCGTAAATTTGGATCGTTTTATAAAAGAAATATTTTTTTTACAATTTTCAGATTTTTAATGACCAAAGTCATTAATTCATTTTTAAGCCACCAAGCTGAAATGCAATACCGAAGTCCGGGCTTCGTCGAAGATTACTTGACCAAAATTTCAACCAATTTGGTTGAAAAATGAGGGCGTGACAGTGCCGCCTCAACTTTCACGAAAAGCCGGATATGACGTCATCAAAGACATTTATCAAAAAAATGAAAAAAACGTATGGGGATATCAATCCCAGGAACTCTCATGTCAAATTTCATAAAGATCGGTCCAGTAGTTTGGTCTGAATCGCTCTACACGCACGCAAGCACACACACACACACACACACACACACACACACATACACACACACATACACACACACATACACCACGACCCTCGTTTCGATTCCCCCTCGATGTTAAAATATTTAGTCAAAACGTGACTAAATATAAAAAAGGATGAGTGGAGAAAGAACAAGTCGCGTAAGGCGAAAATACTACATTTAGTCAAGCTGTCGAACTCACAGAATGAAACTGAACGCAATGCAATTTTTCAGCAAGACCGTATACTCGTAGCATCGTCAGTCCACCGCTCATGGCAAAGGCAGTGAAATTGACAAGAAGAGCGGGGTAGTAGTTGCGCTGAGAAGGATAGCACGCTTTTCTGTACCTCTCATCGTTTTAACTTTCTGAGCGTGTTTTTAATCCAAACATATCATATCTATATGTTTTTGGAATCAGGAACCGACAAGGAATAAGATGAAAGTGTTTTAAAATTGATTTCGAAAATTTAATTTTGATCATAATTTTTATATTTTTAATTTTCAGAGCTTGTTTTTAATCCAAATATAACATATTTATATGTTTTTGGAATCCGAAAATGATGGATAATAAGATGAACGTAAATTGGGATCGTTTTATAAAAAAAAAATTTGTTTTTACAATTTTCAGATGTTTAATGACCAAAGTCATTAATTAATTTTTAAGCCACCAAGCTGAAATGCAATACGGAAGTCCGGCCTTCGTCAGAGATTACTTGACCAAAATTTCAACCAATTTGGTTGAAAAATGAGGGCGTGACAGTGTCGCCTCAACTTTCACGAAAAGCCGGATATGACATCATAAAAGACATTTATCGAAAAAATGGAAAAAAAATCTGGGGATTTCATACCGAGGAACTCTCATGTAAAATTTCATGAAGATCGGTCCAGTAGTTTAGTCTGAATCGCTCTACACACTCTCACGCACAGACACACACAGACGCACACACGCACACACACACACACACACACACGTACCTAAAGTGTGGATGGTTACCTAAGAGGCGGCACTGGGTGTAGTGCCTTTCTAGTGCACTTGCACTACAACAGCACTGGGTGCAGTACTCGCTCCGGCATCGAAGAATTTTGCACTAAAAAATGCACAAAATTTGACCTATTTCGTCGCCTATAGAGGACGGAAAGAATGTCATTTTGAACATTGTTATGACATTCTTTCCGTCAAAAAAGTCAATTTAACGGTGTTAAATGAAGCGAGCATCCACACAATTAGGTTGCCATCCAGAGTTTAGGTTGCCATCCACGTGTGGATAGTTGCCTTATGGTGATTTAGGCAACCAAACCTGTGGAAACATGGGTACACACACACACACACACACACACAGAAACCACGACCCTCGTCTCGATTCCCCCCTCTACGTTAAAACATTTAGTCAAGTTTTGACTAAATGTAAAAAGGAATCCGTAAATAACACAATCAGCAAATGCCAAGGAAAAAAAAAAAATATAAATCAAACTTTAAGCTAAACACTGATCTTAACAAAAACTATACTGTTCAAAAAAAGAAACGCATAGCTTGTAATATTTGGATAATTTAGTTATATGGCTACAAGGAAATCCACCAAACTGCAGAAAATGTTTATCTGGTCGTCGACCTTTCGTCCATTGCCACAAGTGAGCTCTGCACGTGACGCATGCGTTATCAGTGGCTACAATGTCAAAATTGCTCATTTGGCATGACCACTCGTCATGCTTCAGTGTAATCTCGTGAAACTCGGGGAATATTGAGCTCTCACCATGTCTTCCAAAACCCATAAAAGCGGATTGTTCGCCACAAAGAAATCAGACGACAATTCAGCGACGAAAGATGGCCCGATTGAGCAGAGAAGACCGCCACATTGCATTGGGTCGTTTACAAGCAGGCCAAAGTCAAAGTGCAATCGCCAGGCACTTCCACGTGTCCCAGAGCACCATCAGTAGACTGTGGGTCAGGTTTCAAGCCACTGGCTCCGTTGCTGA
>NC_090252.1:14654930-14720685 GCF_037325665.1 Littorina saxatilis | reverse complement strand
AACGTGACTAAATATAACAAGTCGCGTAAGGCGAAAATACAATATTTAGTCAAGTAGCTGTCGAACTCACAGAATGAAACTGAACGCAATGCAACGCAGCAAGACCGTATACTCGTGGTCCACCGCTCACGGCATAGGCAGTGAAATTGACAGGAAGAGCGGGGTAGTGGTTACGCTATGCTGCATAGCACGCTTTTCTGTACCTCTCTTCGTTTTAACTTTCTGAGCGTGTTTTTAATCCAAACATATCATATCTATATATTTTTGGAATCAGGAACCGACAAGGAATAAGATGAAAGTGTTTTTAAATTGATTTCGAAAAAAAAAATTGATAATAATTTTTATATATTTAATTTTCAGAGCTTGTTTTTAATCCGAATATAACATATTTATATGTTTTTGGAATCAGCAAATGATGGAGAATAAGATAAACGTAAATTTGGATCGTTTTATAATTTTTTATTTTTTTTTACAATTTTCAGATTTTTAATGACCAAAGTCATTAATTAATTTTTAAGCCACCAAGCTGAAATGCAATACCGAACCCCGGGCTTCGTCGAAGAGTACTTGACCAAAATTTCAACCAATTTGGTTGAAAAATGAGGGCGTGACAGTGCCGCCTCAACTTTCTCGAAAAGCCGGATATGACGTCATCAAAGACATTTATCAAAAAAATGAAAAAAACGTTCCGAGATTTCATACCCAGGAACTCTCATGTCAAATTTCATAAAGATCGGTCCTGTAGTTTAGTCTGAATCGCTCTACACACACACACACACACACGCACGCACACACACACATACGCACATACACCACGACCCTCGTTTCGATTCCCCCTCGATGTTAAAATATTTAGTCAAAACTTGACTAAATATAAACAAGTCGCGTAAGGCGAAAATACAATATTTAGTCAAGTAGCTGTCGAACTCACAGAATGAAACTGAACGCAACGCAACGCAGCAAGACCGTAAGAGAAAGGGAGAATGTACGTTCTGGCTCACCGATTCCGACAGACCCTAAATATTAACGCAAAATAGGCTTCTGGACTAAACTTTTACTAAAATGAAACATGCGACAAAATCAGAAAAATACTGCATAAATCCATACAAAAAAAATACAGTAAAGTAAGGTTGTTTTGAACCAATGCCGGGTCTGTCGGAATCAGTAACCCAGAACGTACATTCCCCCTTTCTCTTATACAACATTCTTAAGCTCAATACGCTCTCTCATTTACAAACTTTACTTCATGTGTTCTTTCACTGTTAGAATTATATCTGATACATGCAATGTGACTGTCTAAACGAATAGTTAACTCTTTACAAGTGATTCTATTTTTACTTTTTCTTCCCGTCCTATTTGAATCC
This sequence comes from Littorina saxatilis, assembly GCF_037325665.1. NCBI lineage: Eukaryota > Metazoa > Mollusca > Gastropoda > Littorinimorpha > Littorinidae > Littorina > Littorina saxatilis. The sequence goes on along the minus strand of NC_090252.1, from coordinate 14,719,321 downwards.
CCTTTTTTAAAAACTGCTTTTTCAGATCTTCTATATCGATTGGCTTGTTATATTCAGCTCGTGTTTTTGTTTGAATACTTGCTTTCTTACTTTTGTAGTCATCAAAGTCTGTTTGTATCTGTTTGAATTCTTCGTCAGAAACTTTTGAATCTTCAAGTGCTTTACTGATAGACAGTTTTAGGCTAGACAATTTTGATGATGCAAGAGTGGAAATGGATTCGTGTTTTTCAAGCTTTTTCACAATTTTTTTCATTATAGCTGATGCTATAAATGATAAACCACCAACTGCTGCTGCGACACCACCTAGGATTAGAGAAACTGGAGTCCCTACTCCGGTAGCTAACAGAATTGTTCCCGTTACACCTGCAGCTGATGCAAGGATAGTAGAACCAGTGCTGGCATTAGAAAGGCTGTTGTAAGTTGTTGAGTACTTACGTCTAGCGCGAGAATATTTTTCTAATTCATCTTCTAGTTGTTTTTGTATATTACTAATGTGTGCCAGTCTGAATTGTTGACTTTCTGCTGCACTTTCATCAATATTAGGATAAAGCTTCACACTGCTAGTCATCTTTTAATGCAAAATATAAAATATTTATCTTAATTCTCACTGGCCAGTGTTTCTGCTAAGCTTTGAAGCTGTTCATTGCTTAACACCTTATCTGTATAGTAGAAAGCAATCAAATCAAGATAAGTAAGATTAATACTTCTTATTTCTGTTAAATTATTTATATCTGCGTTAACAACAACATTTTGGTTTGACGTCTGTTTTTTTATTGTGTTAGAATCCTTTTGAACAGCAATAAATACTCTGACTTCTTCAACATTTAATGGTCTCCAGTTGAGATTTATTCCTCTCATTAGAACAGTGTTTGTGGTTTCTTCCCTTTTCCTGACAACTATATCAAATATCATAGTTGCATTCTGCCCTATTGGAAGCTTGGGTATAAAATCGACAATGGTGTCAGCGTCCTTTTCAACACTTTGTTTTCTGTGAATGAGATAGTTGTTCTTATGGAAAGGTTTAACTGCAACTTCTCCCCTGCTGTTAATCGCAGGAACAAGGCTAACAATTAGTGGTCCAGCATTGATTGACTTACGGAATGTGTCGTCTTTTCCAACAAGAGTGTATGGACTCACAAATTCAAACTTCATTTCCCAGTCAATCTTTTTTATAACAGGACTAAGTACCCATTTTTTATTCTGATGTTTCCACATGTAGAATGTGTCATCGACAATTGGATCAGGTACATTAACATCACGGATTTGACCTAGTTTGAGGAATCTTGGTTTCTTTTCATCGTCGATTTCCTTTCTCTTGTAATGACCAGTGTCTGTAAACTCGAATGCATACACTGCACCAACTTCAGCATTGCTCTCAAAGTCGATAGCGTCTGCTAAATCTTTCAACTCTATAGTTGAACATGCAACAGGATAAACTATTGTAGGTCCACTCGACATTTTAATACTCAATATTTTATGGAACTATTTCCAATGTAATGTTAAACAAACAATCAACTGGTTGTCCACTTTGATTTTTCAGATCAATGTGTAGGAATTCATGACACCCTTCCTCCAAGTCCTTGAACTGAAGTGTCTTAAATGTTGGCACGTGCATTTTACAAAAAGAGGCATCACTCGGTGGAAGAATCCTAAGCAGATCAGAACGCTGATCATTAAACAGATTATAGGATGTGTTAAGCTCTCTCATGTGAACAAACAGTACACTGTTAACATCCATGTCAATGGGACGTGTTCCCTTGTATATTTTTGTAATTCCAAGCATATCAAGGAGTTTGGTTGGAAACTCAACGTTTACTTCTTTAGTTTTGGGCATAGTAAGAGTAGCAATGAGACTTGCATGATTTAAACTCGCTGTAATACCTACTGGAGCAAACAATTCTTTCTCTAAAGTGCAGAAATCATAGTAACCATCTTCTACAGAATGTGTTTTACCATTAATTCTAACCCAGTTGTTAGCCTTTTTTTTACTGATATTATACCAAGTAACCTTGTACATAATTTCATGCAGTGCAACTTTCATTCCTCCATTTTGATTGTTGATAGGGTTTGCAAGTTTAACTGGCACACTAGTCTTCACATTTGTTAGTGTGATAAACATTTTTTATTCAACAACAAAAATGATTCAGTATAAATTCAACAAAGACGTTAAATACAAAACTGGACCATATTACAATCCAAAGACTATTTCTTTCCATGAGTTGGACTTTGCTGTAACAGAAACAGAATCCATTCGCGTTAAAGTGCCTGACCCATTCCATTCTTACCTAAATCCCCCAATCAAAAATGATAGTGTTCCAAAGATGTGGAACTCTCACCCAATTCAGTTCTATCAGAATCAGTTAAACTTTGCAATATTCTGTGCAACCACAGGATGTGGAGTGTCCTATGCAGACCACATGAATAATTCAAACTTACTGACAAAGTGTGTGTACACATTTCACGTTTACTATCAGTGCAGGAGAATCTTGTCTGAACTTCAGGCACCAATGCCGCATGAAAAGAGCTGGAACCCATTCAACAATAGGATAAACATGAAAGTGTATGAGCGTCTCTGCAATGAATTCAATATAGATTTTAAGACCGACTTTAGGCAAAAGCAAGACAAAAACCATGGCATGGGAACACTATATTTATGGGGTGTCCACAGGAGGTATAATTTTGATTACTGGCCAGGTCATACATCTTTTTCTTCAAATGTGCAGGTACAGTTAGGATCAATAGAACAAGAGCACCACAATGCATGGACTACTTTTATATTAGACACCGGCAAAGGTTTCACTGGATCAGGTGTTGAAAGGATCAATGAATCTATCCGAACATATGCGTGGTGCTTGCTAGGCTCGCAGGCACAGACACGATCAAACATACTGAGAACAAGCACAGGGTTTGGTGCACAGAAACAGTTGTTATCAAATTTAGAAGATGTCATAAACTCTGCAGTTGATCTGCCTTCCAGCATCAAAAGGTATCAAGACTCTCTCCGTTATGCAAGATCAAAAGTTGACTTTGCTGTTGGTAACGGCCTTTACATGTTACCTTCTGATCTCCAGCTGCAGATTGGAACAATAACAAATTATAACAATGAAATCATTATTGCTAGTGACACCCAGCCGCTTGGAAAGGGTGAAGAACTGAATTCAGAAATCAGAACGATGTTACAGCCATATCACAATGAACAGAAACAAAGCGTGACAAGTGAAGATCACGCTGCAGGTGAAGATCATTCTGTCACTAGTGATGATCAAGCTGTTAGTATTAGTGATGATCATGAATCGCAGAAGACTGCTCTAGTAATTGGTGGAGTGGGTGTAGGCTTACTTTTGCTTTATTCTCGTTAGCAGAACACCTGCAATTAAAACTATTAGAGTCCAGAGATGTTCAGCCATGAAACCAACAACTTTACCTGCAAAAGATAACAGCCAGCTAACAATTGAACCAATGATTCCTGGAAGTGCATCCAAAGCTTTTGCTGCTAGTTTCTTTAATAGTTCTGCAATGTGTTTGAGTTGTTTCTTTACCCATCCTGGATCAGATGGAGGTGAAGGTGGAGGTGGAGGTGGAGGTGTGACAGTGCCACCTGTGAGTGTTAACACTAATGTGCTTATTGCAAATCCTAACGCAGTTAGTATACTAGCTATTGTGATTCCCTGCTCTCTGAAAAGCGTTCTAATTCTTTCAGCAAGAGTTGTGTCTTCGTAAAGGATTCTTTGAATTGTATTTTTTATTCTGCTGACCTGTGTTCTCAGTTGTTCTCTATTGTTACTTAGAACTTCTAACCTTATGGCTTTCTCCTCCTGCAAATCTTTTAAACGCTTAGAAATTCTGTTTTTTACTTCTTGTTCTAGGTTCAAATCATCAGCATCAGCAAGTTTTTGTTTCTCTTTGTTTATATCTTCATCCAGCTGACCTAGTTTTGACAGATTATTTGCTATTTCACCTCTGATGGTTTGTAGTGATTGATTAAGGGCTTCTATTTCTCTCATAGGTAATAGTTCATGTGGAGTCTTCAGTGAAGTTTCCTCAGAAAAAGAAGTCTCTATTTCTTGTATAAGTTGATCAGCCTCATCTGCAAGTTTATTAAGATCTTGCAATGGAACAGATTCTATTTGAGTAGCAGTTGGTAGTCCTAGTTCTGCTTGTTGAAGTAAGGAAACAACATGGGAAGATGATGACCGTGTGCTAGGCACAATATCTAATTGCCTAAGTCGATTAGCAGTAAGTTTTTGTTTTAGTGAAACTTTTGATAGAAACTTAGCAGGATTAGATTTATATGTAAGTTGGACTTTTTCTCCTTTATCGTTAGTTGTATATAAATGATTTGCTTCCATTTTGAACTGGTTTGGATCTAAAACATCAGGTTCTTCTCCTAAACTTTTGTAGAAATCTCTAACTTTACCTTCCAGAAGTTCATGTCGTGCCACCTCATAATGCAGTGAATGATGGTAGGGAACCAAAGGGATTGCTTCGCTCATGTCGTCCGCTGGCTCAAATAAATCTTCAAATCCACCTTCTGCCATTTGTAACTTATTTTTTATTTTGAAAATAAAAAAAGATGGCACAATCGTTCGGTTCTGTTCTTGATCCTTACAGAAGGCTGAAAGAACCTCTCGGGGTAAAAGGAATAAGGCAAACAGTTATAGTTACAAATAATCCTTCTACTATTGATCAGAATGAAATACTTACTGTTAGGTTTCCTAATCTAGGTAAGAACGATGTTATTGTACCAGGCACTGTAAGACTATCATTCAAATTAGAATTAGAATCTGGCTCAGATGAAAATAGGACTTTGGCTTATAATGTAGGAAGAGCAATTGTGAGGAAGATTACTGTCAAACTGGAAGGGCGGGAAGTGATGTCATTGAATAATGCAGATGTATTTTTAGTTTATGCAGATAATTGGTTGACTGACAATGAAAAGAAAAACAGAGTGTTTCAAGGGATTCAGTCAGACAATGGGATAAAAGTTAGAATAGGAGCAGGAGATAAAGCTGACAACAAAAAAGATAACGCTGTCAATGTTGCTTTTGGAAACAAATTTTGTATTCCACTTGACTTTGAACTCATAAATTCACATCCTCCCTTCTATCAAGGAGCATTGCGTGACAGGCTGTCATACGACCTGACTTTCAATAGTTATGATCGTGTTATGCTTTCACAAGACCCGGAAGCAAAGTATAAGGTGTCTGGAATTTCTTTAGAGTTTGATGTTGTAAACCATCCTGAACTGGCTAGACTTATAGAAAATCAGTACAGTTCTAAGCTGCCTATCTATTATGAAAGAGTGTTGAATCACAGTACACTTTCAAAAAGCCAGGCTGATCCAATCTGGAACATTAACTTGAATACACCAGCTAGGTCAATGAAGGGAATACTTATGTTGTTTGAGGAACCAAAAGATTCATATGAAAGGCAAATAGAAAAGTTTTACAATCCACTAATCAATAGAGTATATTGCACAATTGAAGGGCAGCCAAACCAAATATTTGCATCTGGCATGCTGCCATACCAACACTATGATGAAGCAAGAAAGTACTTTACTGGAGGAAGATTGAAAGACCCAACATCTGATCTTGTGGCTAAAGATCTACATTTACACGGTGTTGGCGTAGAAGATTTCTTGACAAATAAATATGCGTTATGGCTGGATCTCAGAACAACTGACGACAACAAACTGCATGGAAGTGGAAGGCGAATTGAAAACGGATCAGAAGGAATCACAATACAAATTGAAAAGGAAGTAGGGAGTAGTAGTAAATCAGTTAAGATCTACGTGTTTGTTGTGTCAGATGCGCAGTTAAACATCTCTGAAAGCAGATTACAGGATATTGTTTATTGAACGTGTTAAAATGAAGTATCTAGATTTTCTTCCAAAAGATCCACACTGTTCTTTGATTTGTGGGGCAACAGGTTGCGGCAAAACAAGATATGTTTTGGATTTATTACAGACCGTTTACATAAATCACTTTGAACACATAGTCATATTCTGTCCAACCATAAAGCATAACAGAACATACAAGGAGAGAAAATTCATATGGTCTGATCAAAATATATTTATTGTAAATCCTTCTGATCGTCTAAATGTTTGCTTGGAGCATTATTTCGATCTTTTTCAGAACACACCAACACTGTTTATTATTGATGACTGTGCAGCAGAACGTGACATTGTTAGAAAGAAAAGTGCACTAGCAAAGCTTGCATTCAGTGGACGACATGCATTAATATCAGTTTGGATATTAACACAAAAATACAATGCAGTTCTGAAAGACTTTAGAGAGCAACTCAAAACAATAACATTGTTCTATTCAAAGGACCGTGACAGTTTTGAAGAGTGTCTTCGAGAAAATGATGTCATTGAAAACAAACAGGAGAGAGAAAGAATAAAGAATAATCTGAAATCTTCTAAGCACTCGAAACTGGTTTTAAAAACTGATCAACCAGTTCAGTATGTATGTTTGTAGAAATCCTTGCTAAGTTCTTACCAAGTTCTTACTCAAGTTCTTGTCAAGTTTTTACTAAGTTCTTACCAAGTTCTTGTCAAGTTCTTGTCAAGTTCTTGTCAAGTTCTTACCCAAGTTCTTGTTAAGTTCCTACCTAAGTTCTTACTCAAGTTCCTACCTAAGTTCTTGTTAAGTTCCTACCTAAGTTCTTACTCAAGTTTAATTACTAGATTTTAATTTTATTCTGCATCAAAATAAAATGAACTGTGATGAATTGCTGATGCAGACTGCTACAGATATTGAAATCTGTGACAGTAGGACTATACCTGATAAAAAAGAAAGATTGTATTCACTTGCTGTTTGTGGAAAAACAAAACACTACCTTGGGCAGCAGTTAACTGTGGAAGAAGTACAACATCTTTCCTCAGAAGATATAGAAAAGTATCATGGACGGTATGAATCAGTGCTTGGTTCTAAGATGGTTAGAAGTATTGGACAGACTGTTATAGGTTTGTACACAAAGATTTTTGGACATTTTACACCTCTCGACTCGGAGGAAGACTTAACACATGATCTAACTCATGACCCTGTTGTTTCCAAGTCCCTCGAATCTCTTGCCTGTGGCCTGTATTATCGATTTGGTGCTTTATTAGTACCATTTGTTGCTGGATTAATTACTTTCAAACACATTAATTTTCAGAATAAAAAAGATGACAGATCAGTTGAAGCAGACAGTGGAGCAGACGAAAATACCAGAAGTGAACACAGTGACAAAGAAACCTGGTAGAGTAGAAGCAGGAAAAAAACTAGCCGAATGGAACAGACAAAAAAAGTTAAATCAAAAGGCAAAGCAGAACATTATGTCTGAAGTTGAGCAGACACCAAACATTCCTGAAGTGACTAAGGTCACACAAACTGATCAAGAATTAAAATCTTCATTTCTATCACACAGAAAAGTAGCTGTAGCAGCTGTTGTTGGAGGAGGTGGATACTTGCTTTACAAACTTTGGCAAGGCAAATATAAAGTGTCAGAAAGACCAAAATCAGAAACACCAAAATCAGAAACACCAAAACCAACAAACAAAGCAGTACAAACAATAACAAAGCCCACAGTAGTACCTGCAGTGGATTCATTTCATATGGAATAATTTTAATATTTTAATTTTGATAACATAAAAATGAGTTCTGAAAAGACAATAGTTAATCTAGTTTATCACGCTGCAGTGATTGGAGGCTTGAGTGTAGGTTACACAATGCTGGGTAAAAGTCTCCTCAGAATGAAACCAGCCGACTTGGGAAAGTTAGACTTCGAAGACGGTGCTAAACTAATTGGTGTTGTGACAGCTTCCTTTGCAACAAAAGACTTCCTGGTGAAGCAAGGAATTATTCCAGAAAATATAAACATGTAAGACAATAAAATGGCTAGCTTGGTTATGATGGTGGGAGGTGCGATTGTAAATGCGCTTGCATTTTCTGGCAGCAACTATTTGTTTTCTAAACTGCAAAATGGTGAAGAGAGGGAAAGGCACAACAAAGCCATGGAACAACTGGCGAAAGCACAGGATGAATACGAGAAGAAACGAATTGCGCAGTTAGACTTTATGAATGATAAACTCAGGCAGCAAGGACATGCAAACAAAACCTTTGCCAATGTTGATGCAGCCATTCAAGAATACTATCTTGTAACTGGAAAGAAAATGAAGACAAGTGCTCCTCCAAAACTGGGTGACTTTTATCAGCCTTCAGAAGAGCAGAAGGTGGGAGAGATTGTTTTCATTGTTATTGGTATGGCTGTTGTTTACTTTATTGCGCGTGCTGTCAAATCTTAATATTCTGTCATTTAAAAAACCATGAGTGATGCTTTGTTATCTAAAATATATTATTCCCCAAAAGGATACTGGAAAGGAAAAACTGCTATTGACAAGCTCAGTGACGCAGCAGGTGTTTCTCAAGATATAGCAAAGAAATGGTTGTCAAAGCAGGCAGTTTGGCAGATCTATTTACCTGCACCAAGAAAAATTACACGACCACACTTTGTTAACATTAAACCGAATGACACTCATCAAATAGACCTGCTGTATTTACCGCACGACACAGTCAGAAGGAAGAAATATAAGTATGCACTGACTGTAGTTGATGTTGCAACAAGATACAAAGATGCTGAACCGTTGACAGAGAAAAGTGCTATAGCTACAGCTGTTGCCCTGCAAGAAATTTACAGACGTGGACCACTAAAGTATCCCAGAATGATTCAGTGCGATGATGGTAAGGAGTTTAAAGGAGCTGTCAACCAGCTTCTGTTAAAACATCATGTTACAGTGAAGAGAGGTATTCCAGGAAACCACAGGTCACAGGCTATTGTTGAGAGCTTTAACAAACAGTTGGCAGAAAAACTGTTTTCATATCAGTACCATCAGGAATTTTTGGACACAGAAAGTAAATTGCGTAACACTGAATGGGTCAAAAGATTACGATCAGTACTTAGAGCAATGAATCTGGAGGTATTTAAAGCTACAGGGTTAAGACCAGTTGATGCAATCAAACAGAAAACAATACCTGTTGCTCCAAAGTCAACAACACCAGTGGCATTACTACCTTTCAATCAGAAAGTCAGATATTTATATGCACCCGGTGAAGCTGAGGGTGACAGCAGGAAGCGTGCAACGGATCCAATCTGGAGTATTGACATTCATGAAATCAAGAGAGTAGTAGAGACAAATCCACCTATATATTACTTGAGAGAACCAGCACCGCAAAGAGCCTTTGTAAAAGAGGAATTACAATTAGTTCCACGTGGTACAAATGTTAAATGATTTTTTATTTCAGATTTTATAGTGTTAACAAAAATGGAAGCAACTTCATTTTTTTAATTTATATTTTTATTTTGAGTTATAAAATCAAACTCACAGCGATGGAAGACTCTGTATTAGAATCTTTATCGACAGTATTTGACACCGTTGAATTACAAGTAACGGATCCTCAAAATGTGCAGTCCAGTGTGCAAGACGCCATTGAACAAATTCCAAACAATTTGTTGATTGAACCTCCAGTAAAAGTGCAGATAGTCAGTTTAATAAAATACAAAACAGTCAGTGATGAGGTGCTAGAAGTTCATGTTTCAACCAGACAACTAGCACTTAATTCTATGGCAGAATTGAATGGAAACTGGGCAGATGAAATGATGAAACGGTTTGAGCAAGCTGCAGAGGATGCAAAGATGAAAGGATCCGGATGGTCAGAAGGTGAAATTATAAAAATAGAATTGAAGCTAAGTAAATTTGCCCCCATCAGAGGTAGAAGTTACATACCTTTACCTCCTGCTCTTGTCAAAAAACGTGCTGTGCTGAACATAAAGAATGATGATGACAAATGTTTTATGTGGTGTGTTCTGGCAAGACTGTACAGTGTAAAGAAAAATGCAGAAAGAGTGTCTAACTATCATGCATACAGAAATAAACTAAACTTTACTGGTATTGAATTTCCTGTCAGCATTACAAGCATTGACAAATTTGAACAGCAAAACAACCCCATCACCGTAAATGTTTACACGTGGGATGAGGAAGATGAACTGAAACCAGTCAGAATATCAAAGAACTCACCAACGATTGGTGATTGTGATACTAACCATGTTGACATGTTACTAATGACTGATGGTGTAAAATATCATTACACTTTGATTCGTACAATGAGTAGACTGATGGCGAGCACAAGCAATCACAATAGTAAACAAGACTTTTGTAGGCGATGTCTCTTGCGTATTCCATCAATTCATGCAGCACTTATACACAAGCAACATTGTAAGAGCGTTGATGATGCGGTTGTGAAGTTAACAACACCACCGCCAGACAGCAAAGTGTATTTTAAGAATGTATGCAAACTACAGAAAAGTCCTTATGTTGTTTATGCTGACTTTGAATCTATCATTGTGCCATATGAAGGACCTTTACCAAAAGACCTGCCTAAAACAGTAACTCTAAGTAATCATCAAGTCTGTTCATATGCATTTATTGTTGTTAGTTCAGATGGTAAACATTCTAAACCGCAATTGTACAGAGGACCTAATGCAGCAAAGAACTTCTTACAGCAAATGAACCAAGTGCGAAATGACTGCTCCAAACAACTGAATCTTTCAGACATTGTTATGAAACCTGAAGACCAAGAACAGTTTAACTCTACCACACAGTGTTGGATATGCGAACAAAGTCTAACACCAAACACAGACAATCCAATAGTAAGAGATCATGATCATGTAAGTGGGCAGTTCCGAGGAGCAGCACACAGCAAATGTAATCTACAATTAAAGTTTGATCCTAAGACTTGGAAGCTTCCAATCTTCTTCCATAACTTGCGCGGTTATGATTCACATCTGATCATGCAGGCAGTAACTGATGAATACAAAGCAAGATGCATTGCGCAGTCTTCAGAAAAGTACATGGCCTTTACTCTGAATAGTTTACACTTCTACGATTCTGCTCAACATCTGATGGGAACACTTGAGTCTTTATCTTCATCACTAACTGCTTTCCCAATCACATGTAAGTACTTTGACAGTGACTTAGTTAGAAAGGGAGTCTATCCATATGAATACATGGATTCGTGGGAGAGGTTTGATGAAGATGAGTTACCACCAAAGGATGCTTACTTCTCACGGCTGAAGGGTAAAGGTATAAGTGACGAAGACTATGAACACGCTAAGACTGCATGGAATAAATTAGGATGTAATACAATGGGTGATTATCATGATCAATATTTGTTGGCTGATGTTTGTTTACTTGCAGATATATTTGAGAATTACAGAAGAACATGTATGAAGCACTACAATCTAGATCCTTCACATTACATATCTGCACCAGGCATGAGCTGGGATGCATTTCTTAGATTTACAGGAGTAAAGATTGACTTGCTATCAGATCTACCTACACTTCAGATGATTGAAAATGGACTACGTGGAGGAATCAGTATGGCTTCACACAATTACTGCAAAGCCAACAACAAATACTTGGACGACTTTGATCCTATGAAACCTTCTAATTACATCATGTATCTAGATGCAAACAATTTGTATGGTTGGGCAATGTGTCAGACGCTTCCACTTCGGAACTTTAAGATCTATTCAGGACCATTTTCACAATGTGTTGTGCTGACAATATTAAAAGCAGGCCCAGACAGTCGAAAGGGATGGATACTAGAAGTTGACTTAGACTATCCACTATCACTTCATGATCTACATAATGATTATCCTTTAGCGGCTGAGAGGTTAAAAGTAAACCCAAGAGAACCTCCAAAGCTGGTGCCCAATCTGTTTCACAAAAAGAAGTATGTGTGTCACTACAGACTGTTACAGTTTTACATTAGACATGGATTAATTTTGAAGGCTGTTCATCGTATAATTTTATTTGATCAAGAACAGTTTATGAAACCTTACATCATGAAAAACACAGAACTGAGAACCAAAGCCGCTGATGCATCAGAGAAAGACTTTTTTAAACTGATGAACAACAGTTGCTTTGGTAAGACAATGGAAAACCCACACAAGAGAAAGGATGTTAGACTTGTTACAAGAGAAAATGAGGCCATCAAGCTGACATCCAAACCACAGTATCAAGACTTTAAATACTTTCATGAACAGCTGTATGGTATCTTAATGAAAAAACTTGTAGTCAAGCTTGACAAACCAGTATTCATAGGCTTTACTGTGCTAGAGTTGTCAAAACTGTTGATGCTTGAGTTTTTGTATGATTATTTGAAACCAAGATATCCCAAATCGAGAGTACTTTACACAGACACAGATTCATTCTTACTTGACATTCCAGCGGATGACATTTACAAAGATCTAGAAGCTGAAAGTCCTGCAGTAAAAGGAAAAGATTATTTTTATGACACTTGCGACTACCCTAAAGAATCACCATTGCACTCAAATGTTAACAAGAAGGTTATTGGAAAGATGAAAGATGAAATGAATGGGAAGATAATTAAGGAGTATGTTGGATTGCGTGCAAAGATGTACAGTGTTGCAAGTGAGAAAGGGGTGGTTAAAAAAGCAAAGGGTGTAAGCAAACAGGTTGTAAAGTCGAGCATATCGCATGATAACTACAAGGAAGCACTGTTTCAGAAGCGAGTGTTTCACCATGACAACCCTAAGATCAGTTCCGCGCTTCATCAGATCAACACAACTATTGTAAACAAGAAATCTTTAGATGCTAATGACACAAAGCGCGTTTATTCATCACCAGAATATTCTTATGCAATTGGGCACTGGAGAATAAACGCGGCTTCAAATAGTCTGAGTGTGTAATAAGAATTTTTGTCAATCGGGAAAACCCGCTATGACAGCTTTGTTTTGACTGCAGCGGGGAAGAGAACGTTGCTTGTGAAAGGGGAGTGTTTGTGAAAGGGGAGAAGGCTTTGTTGAGTTTCAAAGCAGCCACCAAGTACACTTATCAAAAGCTTGAATAAAATAAACAAGTCAATTGAATAAGTTAACACTCGGCGGCCGCCCGAAGGCAGCCTTTGAAGCGAAGCGAAGCGAAGCGAAGCAGGGTGTTGACCTATTTTGGCGCAACTGCCAGTTGCGTGACCTGATTGCAGTGTTAGCTCTAACTCTTTTTTCCTACTCTTGTGATTGCTGTTGATGTATATTTGGAACCATTGACGTCACTTTCTCAGCCCAATCGCGAAGCAGGGTGTTGACCTATTTTGGCGCAACTGCCAGTTGCGTGACCTGATTGCAGTGTTAGCTCTAACTCTTTTTTCCTACTCTTGTGATTGCTGTTGATGTATATTTGGAACCATTGACGTCACTTTCTCAGCCCAATCGCGAAGCAGGGTGTTGACCTATTTTGGCGCAACTGCCAGTTGCGTGACCTGATTGCAGTGTTAGCTCTAACTCTTTTTTCCTACTCTTGTGATTGCTGTTGATGTATATTTGGAACCATTGACGTCACTTTCTCAGCCCAATAAAGCCTGATATCCTCATTCTTTTCAAACATGGTTTTGAGTTCTTTTCTCATGTTGAAGACTTCATAAAAAGACATCCCAACTGTGCTGAATTTGGCTCTGTATGGAAATAGTAAACGGGCAATCTCCCTCAATCTCCGTGCATACGTAGAAGAAATTTTAACGTTTCTTTCCAACCAGCCATCCCAGGTCTCATTATGAATGCCTTGTTCTGCTTCATAAAACTTAAATGCGATTTCTAGAACCATTCCATATTGCAAATTGAAGCCCATTGAAGTTGCCTCCTGTCTTTGTATGTGTCTATATCCCTCAACTAACTTTTCAATGGCACTTGCTGATGATGTGATATCTTCCGGATTAAAAAAGAACACTTCCTTCCTAACTTTCATGCTTACATCAACAATTTTTGACTTTAAATATTCGTGGAGTTCATTGAACGTCATTGTTGTTTTGGTTTTCTTTGGTTTTCCTCCATACAAATCTGAAAGTTTCCGTTTTGGGCGTGAAGGAAATTTAGGTAGTTTTCCACTCTGAGATGGCCCTTCATTTTTCATTTGCGATAATACTTCAACAAAATTGTTGAGGTAACTGAGGTGCTCTTCAATAGTTAAAAACTGCTCAGAATTCCATTCACTCAATGATTCCGGTATATCCATAGTTGGTGAATGTAAAATTAAAGTTGATGACTGTGTTGAAAAATCTAATAGATTTTGATGAGCAACTTGTGATTCAAGAATTTCTCTCTCTAATTCTTCAGAAATGCTATCTTGAGACATAAATATTTAGCAAATATAGTGACAGTAAAAAACACTTCTCTCACAGAAAACACAACTGCACGGCAGGCGAGTCCGGAATGAAATGGCAAAATCACTACGGCTATGTTACAATCAATACCAAGTGTTGGGCGGACGTGACGTAACTGTTGCTATCACATGATTTAATCTTGTCTTGCCATTGGAGGAATATAGAAGACTAGCTTGCTGTTTGTTTTTACCAGATCAATACGGTAGTTATGGCTTGCCGACGAGGGCAGATTGGATCGAAACACACGCTGGCTGTTTGGAGTGGCTCAACTAGTTAATATTTCAATGGAAACTAAATTTAGCGTTGTATCAGAGAAAGGGAGAATGTACGTTCTGGGTTACTGATTCCGACAGACCCGGCATTGGTTCAAAACAACCTTACTTTACTGTATTTTTTTTGTATGGATTTATGCAGTATTTTTCTGATTTTGTCGCATGTTTCATTTTAGTAAAAGTTTAGTCCAGAAGCCTATTTTGCGTTAATATTTAGGGTCTGTCGGAATCGGTGAGCCAGAACGTACATTCTCCCTTTCTCTCCGTATACTCGTAGCATCGTCACTCCACCGCCCCTGGCAAAGGCAGTGCACGTGGAATTGACAAGAAGAGCGGGGTATTCGTTGCGCTGAGAAGGATAGCACGCTTTTCTGTACCTCTCTTCGTTTTAACTTTCTGAGCGTGTTTTTAATCCAAACATATCATATCTATATATTTTTGGAATCAGGAACCGACAAGGAATAAGATGAAAGTGTTTTTAAATTGATTTGGAAAAAAAAAATTTGATAATAATTTTTATATATTTAATTTTCAGAGCTTGTTTTTAATCCGAATATAACATATGTATATGTTTTTGGAATCAGCAAATGATGGAGAATAAGATAAACGTAAATTTGGATCGTTTTATAAATTTTTATTTTTTTTTACAATTTTCAGATTTTTAATGACCAAAGTCATTAATTAATTTTTAAGCCACCAAGCTGAAATGCAATACCGAAGTCCGGGCTTCGTCGAAGAGTACTTGACCAAAATTTCAACCAATTTGGTTGAAAAATGAGGGCGTGACAGTGCCGCCTCAACTTTCACGAAAAGCCGGATATGACGTCATCAAAGACATTTATCAAAAAAATGAAAAAAACGTTCGGGGATTTCATACCCAGGAACTCTCATGTCAAATTTCATAAAGATCGGTCCAGTAGTTTAGTCTGAATCGCTCTACACACACACACACACACACACACGCACGCACACACACACATACGCACATACACCACGACCCTCGTTTCGATTCCCCCTCGATGTTAAAATATTTAGTCAAAACTTGACTAAATATAAAAAGGATGAGTGGAGAAAGAACAAGTCGCGTAAGGCGAAAATACAACATTTAGTCAAGCTGTCGAACTCACAGAATGAAACTGAACGCAATGCAATTTTTCAGCAAGACCGTATACTCGTAGCATCGTCAGTCCACCGCTCATGGCAAAGGCAGTGAAATTGACAAGAAGAGCGGGGTAGTAGTTGCGCTGAGAAGGATAGCACGCTTTTCTGTACCTCTCATCGTTTTAACTTTCTGAGCGTGTTTTTAATCCAAACATATCATATCTATATGTTTTTGGAATCAGGAACCGACAAGGAATAAGATGAAAGTGTTTTTAAATTGATTTCGAAAATTTAATTTTGATAATAGTTTTTATATTTTTAATTTTCAGAGCTTGTTTTTAATCCAAATATAACATATTTATATGTTTTTGGAATCCGAAAATGATGGAGAATAAGATGAACGTAAATTTGGATCGTTTTATAAAAAAAAATTTTTTTTTACAATTTTCAGATTTTTAATGAACAAAGTCATTAATTAATTTGTAAGTCACCAAGCTGAAATGCAATACCGAAGTCCGGGCTTCGTCGAAGATTAGTTGACCAAAGTTTCAACCAATTTGGTTGAAAAATGAGAGCGTGACAGTGTCGCCTCAACTTTCACGAAAAGCCGGATATGACGTCATCAAAGACATTTATCGAAAAAATGAAAAAAAACTTCTGGGGATATCATACCCAGAAACTCTTATGTCAAATTTCATAAAGATCGGTCCAGTAGTTTAGTCTGAATCGCTCTACACACACACACACAGACACACACACACACACACACACACACACACACACACACACACACACACACACACACACACACACACACACACACACACACACACACACACACACACACACAGAGAAACCACGACCCTCGTCTCGATTCCCCCCTCTACGTTAAAACATTTAGTCAAGTTTTGACTAAATGTAAAAAGGAATCCGTAAATAACACAATCAGCAAATGCCAAGGAAAAAAAATATATAAATCAAACTTTAAGCTAAACACTGATCTTAACAAAAAATATACTGTTCAAAAAAAGAAACGCATAGCTTGTAATATTTGGATAATTTAGTTATATGGCTACAAGGATATCCACCAAACTGCAGAAAATGTTTATCTGGTCGTCGACCTTTCGTCCATTGCCACAAGTGAGCTCTGCACGTGACGCATGCGTTATCAGTGGCTACAATGTCAAAATTGCTCATTTGGCATGACCACTCGTCATGCTTCAGTGTAATCTCGTGAAACTCGGGGAATATTGAGCTCTCACCATGTCTTCCAAAACCCATAAAAGCGGATTGTTCGCCACAAAGAAATCAGACGACAATTCAGCGACGAAAGATGGCCCGATTGAGCAGAGAAGACCGCCAAATTGCATTGGGTCGTTTACAAGCAGGCCAAAGTCAAAGTGCAATCGCCAGGCACTTCCACGTGTCCCAGAGCACCATCAGTAGACTGTGGGTCAGGTTTCAAGCCACTGGCTCCGTTGCTGACTTGCCACGAGCGGGAAGACCAAGGGCGACAACTGCTGCTCACGACCGCTTCATACGGCTCCGCCACCTCCGGAATCGTTTCCTGTCGGCCTCATCTTCTGTCCAGGCTCTCCCCGGGCCACACCGATTATCGGACCAGACCGTGCGGAACCGCCTGCATGAAGCTGGTTTGAGAGCTCGCAGACCTCACAGAGGAGCTGTCCTCACCCGCCGCCATCGCCAGAACCGAGTGCAGTGGGGCAACCAGCACCTTCGCTGGACCGTCCGGAATCACTGGAGACACGTGTGGTTCAGCGACGAGTCCTACTTCCTGCTCCAGCGACATGATGGTCGGAGGAGGGTCTACCGGAGAGTAAACGAACGTTATGCGCCCAACTGTGTGGATGAGGCACCCGTTCATGGTGGTGGAGGCGTCATGGTGTGGGGGGCGATCAATACCGCTGGAAGGAGCACCCTGGTGCACGTCCAAGGGCGCATAACTGCCCAGCGATACGTGGAGGAAATTCTGCGCCCACACGCCCTTCCTCTTCTGGCTGACCAGGATGCCATATTCCAGCAGGACAACGCTCGCCCGCACACAGCACGACTCACCACCCAGTTCCTCACCGACCACCATGTTCAGGTGCTTCCCTGGCCATCCATGTCGCCAGACATGAACCCGATAGAACACCTCTGGGATGAATTGGACAGACGTGTGCGCAGGCGAGAAGAAGCGCCGGCAAATCACCGCGATCTATTGCAGGCACTTCAGGAGGAGGGGGACACCATCCCACAGCAAGATATCCGGCATCTGATTCAGTCCATGCCCAGAAGGTGCCGGGCAGTTGTTGCTGCTCAAGGCAGTCACACCCCCTACTGACTTGACAGCCTCGGCACCCAATCGTATTGATTGACTGATTGATTTGAAGATGCAAATGAACTGTGTGTGCATTCAACTGTGTCCATACCAAATTTCAAACAAATAATCTAAATATTGGATTTTCTGTTAATTTTTTCGAAAAATAAAACAAATTTGGCAAGTAGCAACTATGCGTTTCTTTTTTTGAACAGTATATATTTATTGCATTTTTTTCCATTACCACTTATTATAAACTTTTCCTACTTTTATTCTCTTTTTTAAACAAACAAACTAAAACACACCACATAATCATGTTTGTTATATCACAATTAACCCCCCCCCCTCCCCCCCCCCCAAATGTATTATAAAGTACCAACCTTAATTAACTTCAAAAATGATTATCAATTCATTTAACGGTTTGTTATTATTATTCATAATACTGCTTAACATTCAAAGTATATATATTAAATACAGAATGCCTTTTGGGGATTATTATAAGTCTTGTGTTATTTCGCGAATATGTTCGTGATACTTGTTAACTTACCGCGGGGACGAGGTGCCGCCATATTTGATTCTGTAAGTTATTTTGTTACTGACCAAAACCCCTTGACTGCCTGCTACGAGTGTCACTCGTAGGTACACTTAATATCCCAGACGCCCAGCTACGAGTCGCATTCGTGCTCAGCGCGTCGTTGGTGTATGAGAAGCACAAACACGATTAAAGGGAGGCAAGTGCTCCCAGTGTTGGAATAACAGTTGGGGAGGAGTTGCAAACCTTTAATAATCTGGTTTCAGTTGATATTTCCGCGAATTGAACGTGATTTCTCGGAATTACCAAAACAAAGATCAAAGATGGCGGACCTCGGTGGTAGTGAAACGTGGAAGGTGCATCACTGCCATCCAGTGATGGGGATTTTATACCAGGCTTGTGTCTGTCCGAGTGCTTCCACACAAAGTTTGTGTTCTGGCAGTGACTTGGTGAGTAAACAGCTAATGTAAACCTCCCATTTTATTTTTTTTTTACTTTTTTTTTTTTTACACAATGCACACGCTTTCAAGCAGAATCACACTTTTAGTGATGTGTTTATTTTATTTGATTTTATTTTCTAAAAGTTACATATCTGATGAACATTTGTGTAAAATTTGATATCTCTAATTCAAAAAATAAAAAATTATAGCACTTTTAGTAACAGTATAGGGGCCTACTGTGTTATGACTTTCGTCCCTGGCATATAGAATGCAGCAAATGAAAAAAATCCCGGCAGTCTACAGTTGACCAATTGTTGGATGATACTCGTAGTGGTACTGTGATCGGTTCTGCCGTCGAGGGATTTCCTTTTGACAGGCAGCTTTCAAAACAAGTTTTGACCAGAAAAAAACGGTTCTATTCCTTCATATTTGTGTTATGTGAAATAGGATTAAATGTCCTTTTTTTCCAAAAACATGAAATTGATAGTTGCAGCGTGTTGCAGCGGTTTGTTTTAATTAATATTAAAAAGAGTTGTGGAACTGGAACTCAGTTGAAGTGTGAAAATCAATCAAAATGCCGTCGGAATAGCTGGTCCATTGTTTCTATACGCGTCTTAACGATTCAAATATCATCATTTGGTTTAACGCTTCCCACACAAATAGATGAAAGTTTTCTTTTCAAATTATTAGGTTATTGAAAGCGATTGTTTTGGTCCCGAGTCGAATTTTGATGAGTTAAAAATAGCTTTTTTTTAGAAACTTGTAAACGGTAAGGAAATCCAATACTCAACTGCAATAGTTTCAATTTTCTCAGATTGTTCAGGCTTGAGAGGTTTTAGTGAATTTACTCTTATTTCAGCTGAACTGTACTTGCAAACTGACATTATTTGTGTTCACAAAGTAAACCAACTGTTCACTTTCTTTGTATCCATTGAAGTTTATAATGCTAAAAAAAAATGAAAGTGCGTCCTGCATACCTCATAACATCTATATATATATATATATACGACTTGTGTCTGTCTCTGTGTGCATGTGTGTGTGTGTGTGTGTGTGTGTGTGTGTGTGTGTGTGTGTGTGTGTGTGTGTGTGTGTGTGTGTGTGTGTGTGTGTGTCCGCGCGATGCACGGCCAAAGTTCTCGGTGGATCTTTTTCAAATTTGGAGTCCGTATTCAGCTACACCTCGGACACAACCTCATCGATGAGATATTTCAACACGTGCTCTCAGCGCGCAGCGCTGTGCGCGCTGAACCGATTTTTTTTCTTTTTTCGGGATCCACTACCAGTAACTCTTCCTTATCTTCTCCAGTGTTTTCAGCCGCGATTATCTCCCTTCCTCCGTGTGGCGTCAATCCATATTCCCGTTACTACGTTACTATTTTGAGAAGGTCACTGCACGTTACTATTTTTAGAAGCCGGCGTCCCAGGCGCAGCCTGGTATTCGGCTCTACTTCTTCCCGGCGAAGCGGGTAATCATCTAGTAACATATATGCGGCTTAATGGTAATAGGCTTTCCAGCCTTTTGCCTGATTTGTTTTCATTGATTTCAAACGATGATTTGAAATACCATAGTTCATGATTTGTGCGCTACGTACGTCATGATCATTCTTTTTCAGGTTGGAAGTAATGCGCGGTCAGGTAAGACTGAACAGACATTCTGCAGGAATTGAACTACAAAGATGAACTTGCAATTGAGTCCGGGTAGCGGTATAGTGATTCCCAGGCTTCATGAAACTTTGAATTCAAATTCCACTTCAAGAGTTTGTCTTAATTTTGTTTTAACGGCATTCATACAATTAAAAGTAATGTCACATAGTATAACTACTAAAACTACTTAAACACACACTTTTCTCATATTTCCAGACTTCAGGGGTTTTACTTTTAGTAATGTAATAATTATTATCTTCTCTTTCTTTGGACCAATTGAAGTTCAGTATCCTGTTTAAAAAAGGTGTTTACTGCATGCCTTATGATCAACTTGTGTTAACAGTTACTGAATTGATTTTTCAGGGTTGCAGTAATGCAGAGGTTTACCGAGAAGCTGCGGTCAGACCGGCCCAACAGATATTCATATTCTGCTGGATTTGAAATACTCACACGACTGTTGCTGAACTGTGTCTTCAGGTAACTTAGCACCACTTTAGTGTTCATGTCATAATAGTTCTAGATTCATCTTGCTTTCTCTCTCTCTTCCCCACCCTCAATATTTTTTAATTGATACATGTTTTGACTGCTTGTTTTCAGACCTGTATACTTGTGTGTCAATGTGTGCAAAGCAATTTCCAGAAAACAACTGGACTGGTCTTCATAAAACTTTACATTCAAATTCTTATGGATGATATAAACCCCTGAATTTTTGATTCCATTGTCCAAGATTTGTTATTTAAAACATAAAAACACAAAAACATTCATAACATTTTGCTAATTTAGACTACAGTAATAGGCTTTATTTTTAAAGATGTTAGATTTCAGTGGTTTGACTCTTAGTATATTCTTTCTTTGAGACATTTGACGTTCTGTATTTTGATTAAAAAAAGGGTTTACTGCATGCCTTATGATTAGTGTAAAGCTTAACGGTTACTCTATTGCTTTTTACATTTAGTCAAGTTTTGACTAAATGTTTTAACATAGAGGGGGGAATCGAGACGAGGGTCGTGGTGTATGTGTGTGTGTGTGTGTGTGTGTGTGTCTGTGTGTGTGTGTGTAGAGCGATTCAGACTAAACTACTGGACCGATCTTTATGACATTTGACATGAGAGTTCCTGGGTATGATATTTTCATTTTTTTGATGAATGTCTTTGATGACGTCATATCCGGCTTTTCGTCAAAGTTGAGGCGGCACTGTCACGCTCTCATTTTTCAACCAAATTGGTTGAAATTTTGGTCAACTAATCTTCGACGAAGCCCAAACTTTGGTATTGCATTTCAGCTTGGTGGCTTAAAAATTAATTTTATAATGACTTTGGTCATTAAAAATCTGAAAATTGTAAAATAAAAATATTTTTTTTATAAAACGATCCAAATTTACGTTCATCTTATTTTCCATCATTTTCTGATTCCAAAAACATATAAGTATGTTATATTCGGATTAAAAACAAGCTCTGAAAATTAAAAATATAAAAATTATGATCGAAATTAAATTTTCGAAATCAATTTAAAAACACTTTCATCTTATTCCTTGTCGGTTCCTGATTCCAAAAACATATAGATATGATATGTTTGGATTGAAAACACGCTCAGAAAGTTAAAACGAAGAGAGGTACAGAAAAGCGTGCTATCCTTCTCAGCGCAACTACTACCCCGCTCTTCTTGTCAATTTCACTGCCTTTGCCATGAGCGGTGGACTGACGATGCTACGAGTATACGGTCTTGCTGCGTTGCATTGCGTTCAGTTTCATTCTGTGAGTTCGACAGCTACTTGACTAAATGTTGTATTTTCGCCTTACGCGACTTGTTTAGGGTTGCAGAAAAGCTGCAATCAGTCCTTGTCCAACAGAAATTCTGCTGGATTTGAACTACAAACATGACTTTTGCTGTGATGTTCAGGTAACTTACCGCCGCTTTAGTGTTTATGCCATTACTGTTCTACATTTGTTTCGCTCTCTCTCACTTCCCAACCCTCAATGGTATGACAAGTTTTGACTGCTCGTTTTCAGATAAACTGGGATTTGAGACAAGGTGTTTACTGGTGTGTGTGTGTGTGTGTGTCACCAAACGGGAACATCCCAGGTGCCCTACGTAAAGAGAAGAGCGGGCAATTTTTAAAGAATTATTTTTGCGGATTTGCTCAGAGACAATCGGACCGTGGTGCGTTTTGGCGCTAGACCTAACTTTTAAAATCAAAATAATAAATTGACAGCTTGTTACAAAAACATTCTTAAATCATAAAAGAATTCTTTTTTTCATCAGGACAAGATCAGTACAGTTCGAAGGTTTGAAAGTTTGAAAAACGAAAAGCCCGGAAGCAGGGTCACGCAAGGTCGTGGTTCTCGTAGCAGACGACGGTTTATGCCTATCGCCAGTTTCTCTGAACAGTCAAAAGCCATCGCTAGAGTTCTTGTGAACCACAGCCATTTGTTTCGTGCATAGTCAGAGGTACATAATAACGTGCTATTGTAGATAAGCTCACATCTAGTCGCATTCAAATTACTAACTGACGACTACATTGTGAAAAAGGGAAACTGGATCACACGGGTTCACGACGGCTCAGGGGTAAGATAAACCACGCAAAAATAAATTCTTTGAAAATTGCTCGCTCTTTACGGAGGGCACCTAGGATGTTCTCAAGCGGTGAGTGTTTAAATGAAAGGGTGTTTGTACTGTGTGTAAAAGCCTGACAGTATATGTGATGGTTTACGGGAGGCTTACTGTGCCTTTAAGGGCAAAGACAGGATGGAAATAAAGATTAGTTCATTTGGAAAGCTTTTTCATTATATTGTGAAGGTCCTGAATAAAAAAAAAATCAGAAAAAGTTTTTTTTTCCTTAGTTATATTTGAAGGGCCCCTAGATCCTGTAACAGAGAACCTTTTTTAACATTTGTGAACAGATTTTGTTCCCTTGGTAGATACCACAGGCACAGAAAAAACATTAAAGCAAGTTTTTGCGCTTTGACAGAACTTCCAGGAGTAATACTCGATAAACCATAGAAAGTGTCTCTGTTACTCGGTAGAGACATCAATTCTGATGCCTTGTTTTTAAGTAAGAAGATTGAACAAGTAGTTTCAAAAATGAATAGTTCCGATTGACGATGCTTGTATTCAAAACATGATTCTGAGAAAACAGCATCCAGAGTTTTCAAAATTGTGTCAAATATTAATTTAACATTTTGAAAATAGTCACTTTATTGCAAGACAGAGGTTCAGGATGACAAAACTACTTCGCACAATAATTATAATTATAGTGCTCAAAGTATTTTAAAATGCTGAATACTCAAAATATGTTTTTGGACCAACTGATTTGTCGTGCCATTTCTGGCCTAAAACGAATTTCCATAAAGTAAACAGTCATCACTGCTGTTATAATGTCACAGAAGCCAACTCTGAACTGGCACTAACGGTGTGAACTACTTACTGTAAGAAGGCAATTCAGTGGCTATTGTTATAACATTGACTGTGCATGAAATTTTGTATTTGCTTTTCTGTTAGTCTTTGGAAGGATTTCTTTATTTCCTTAAATGATGAATGGTTTGTCAGTATGTTAATGAGGATTGATTCTCACTATCATAAAGGCACTTTTTGTTACCATACTTAGTGACCAAGAGTTTTAATTCAACATTTTAGGTGGAATATTTCAACTTTCTGTTTACACGGTCGCATGTGGCTTTTTATTGTCCTGGAATCAGGGAAGATGCATTTTCAGTGTTTAATTAATATTTGTTGGGAGGATGAAAGCAAATTACAAGCTCGTTCAGGAAATCAGAAACAATCTATGTGTCTGTGCCTTAAATTGTGTTTGCATGATGTCGAGACTTCTAGGAAAATTAAATTAGTCACCGGAAACAAAAACAAAGACATTTTTAGTTCACGATGTTTCTTACATATTTTTTCGCTGCTCTCCTGTACCTTTTGTTAATATTGTTGTTAATGACATAGGTCTAATTAGTGAAGAGTCATAGTGCAGTCCGATTAAAGTGCAACAATAAATTATTGTGCTTGAAGCGGTCGATTTGAAAGTTAAAACAGCAGTTAATTTATTTGCGGTGCATTCTATGAATCTAGTAGTTCAGTTGTACAAGCATTTGTTTTTCTTTATTTAGTTTTTTGTTCGAAGTTGTCTTTGTCTTCACATTTTTGTTATTTGGGGTGTTCTTTTTTATGTGCAATCTGTATGACAATATTATGTTTGTAACGATATAATATAATATAAAAGTCCCATCAAATACCCGTGGGACTTGGAATAAAGTAAAAAAATTCCATCTCACACGGCATTAAGTCTCAGGAAACATGAATACACGCATGCAGGAAACAATTTCCATGAGGGTAACCTCACTGGACTGTAAATCTTATCCAATCCAATCCAATCCAATCCAATGTGATTCATTCAGAGAAAAGGCGTCAGTGGGCTACTTGAAAATTTAGTTTGAGTATTTTGAAGAGTAAGTTGTATGTCTTTTCATGCAGTTGGAATATATATGCAGGTATCAACCTCAAACTGTTGTTTTGTCTTGAATTAATGTTGTGAGTATGACTTGTGTGAGTGTGTCCGGGAAAGAGGTACCATGCATCCATCAATAATGTGGCTAAAACATGCCATTCACACAGCCAACATGTGGTAAAGAGGTACCATGCATCCATCAATAATGTGGCTAAAACATGCCATTTACACAGCAAACATGTGGTAAAGAGCTGCCAATTATACAGCAAACATGTAACATGCAGAAAACATCTGACATATATTTACATGTGTCCCAAATGAGGTTTTCATATGATAGTATCACTTGTAATGTGGCATATAATTATATGGTTTTAATGTGGCAATAACACTTTGTTATAGTGTGTGTGTGTGTGTGTGTGTATGTGTATGTGTGTGTGTATGTGTGTGTGTATGTGTGTGTGTGTATGTGTGTGTATGTGTGTGTGTGTATGTGTGTGTGTGTATTTTGTTTGTTTGTTTAACGCCCAGCCGACCACGAAGGGCCATATCAGGGCGGTGCTGCTTTGACATATAACGTGCGCCACACACAAGACAGAAGTCGCAGCACAGGCTTCATGTCTCACCCAGTCACATTATTCTGACACCGGACCAACCAGTCCTAGCACTAACCCCATAATGCCAGACGCCAGGCGGAGCAGCCACTAGATTGCCAATTTTTTTTAAAGTCTTAGGTATGACCCGGCCGGGGTTCGAACCCACGACCTCCCGATCACGGGGCGGACGCCTTACCACTAAGCCAACCGTGCCGGTGTGTGTGTGTGTGTGTGTGTGTGTATGTGTGTGTGTGTGTGTGTGTGTATGTGTGTGTGTATGTGTGTGTGTGTGTGTGGTGTATTGTGTGTGTTGTGTGTGTATGTGTGTGTGTGTGTGTGTGGGTGTGTGTTTGTGTGTGTGTGTGTGTGTGTGTGTGTGTGTGTGTGTGTGTGTGTGTGTGTGAAGTAAAGGGGAGGGTTTGCGTCCTGATAGTAATCAAGAATGTATTTTTCGGGGAACAAAAATGTGATGTATAGCTCCCAACAGTAACAACAACAGCAACAACATTATGAAACAAAAGCAAGACGAAAACGCAGTGAAACACATCAAAACCAACAGCTAACTTCGAGTTTAAGTCACTGCAATAACTTGTCATAATTCCAGACGTTATCTGGTGTTTTGCTCACTGCGACAACTTGTTTAACACGATGTGAATAGCCGTCCGTAATCCCAGCGAAAACGTCCAAAACGCAGACACCAAAACTCAATGTTTTACCGTGTTATGCATAATACTAAAATCTCAGGAATGTTATTGCGTTACGGCAGTTTTTCCAATGTGACATGAATCGCATAGGTATAATGCCACAACATTCAGCTGATTAACGTGATGTTTGATGTTATATGCCAAGTTGAAGTGCCAAAACGCGACTTTTCGCCCAGTGGTATATACATGTACACTCAATGCTACTGCATATGGTCAACACTTACAGTTGACGAACAAGCTGAGTGCCTGTCGCTCCTCTGGTCCCAGCTGGTTGTCAGAGACACACATGTAGGTCCCGGTGTCCTCACACCTTGCAGGGCTGATCACGTGATCCACCACTGTGTCGTCATCAACATGTGTATAGGAGCCCCCGATCACCGTCTTCAGCACCGACCGGTCATGCTTTCTGACGAGTTGCATCCTGGGAGTCGGACGTCCGTCAGAGCGACACGTCAGGCTGACGGCAGTGACGTCACTCTCATTCACGGTCAGGTTGGTGGTCATGTTGTTCAGTTCCAAGGCCTTCAAACTTGACGAGTCTTGAAAGAAACACAGAAGGAAGGTACGTACAAATAAAAACAGAAGCAGCGAATACATGTTACCATCAACATCATATTATTCTCTCTCTCTCTCTCTCTCTCTCTCTCTCTCTCTCTCTCTCTCTCTCTCTCTCTCTCTCTCTCTCTCTCTCTCTCTCTCTCTCTCTCTCTCTCTCTCACTTGCATGTTTTATTGCCATGGCTTTGGATATAAGGAAGATATAAGGAAGAAACAAGTCGCGTAAGGCGAAAATACAATATTTAGTCAAGTAGCTGTCGAACTCACAGAATGAAACTGAACGCAATGCCATTTTACAGCAAGACCGTATATCGTAGCATCGTCAGTCCACCGCTCATGGCAAAGGCAGTGACATTGACAAGAAGAGCGGGGTAGTAGTTGCGCTAAGAAGGATAGCACGCTTTTCTGTACCTCTCTTTGTTTTAACTTTCTGAGCGTGTTTTTAATCCAAACATATCATATCTATATGTTTTTGGAATCAGGAACCGACAAGGAATAAGATGAAAGTGTTTTTAAATTGATTTGGACAATTTAATTTTGATAATAATGTTTATATATTTAATTTTCAGAGCTTGTTTTTAATCCGAATATAACATATTTATATGTTTTTGGAATCAGCAAATGATGGAGAATAAGACAAACGTAAATTTGGATCGTTTTATAAATTTTCTTTTTTTTTACAATTTTCAGATTTTTAATGACCAAAGTCATTAATTAATTTTTAAGCCACCAAGCTGAAATGCAATACCGAAGTCCGGGCTTCGTCGAAGATTACTTGACCAAAATTTCAACCAATTTGGTTGAAAAATGAGGGCGTGACAGTGCCGCCTCAACTTTCACGAAAAGCCAGATATGACGTCATCAAAGACATTTATCAAAAAAATGAAAAAAACGTTCGGGGATTTCATAGCCAGGAACTCTCATGTCAAATTTCATAAAGATCGGTCCAGTAGTTTAGTCTGAATCGCTCTACACACACACACAGACACACACACGCAGACACGCACATACACCACGACCCTCGTTTCGATTCCCCCTCGATGTTAAAATATTTAGTCAAAACTTGACTAAATATAAAAAGGAAAAAGAGAATGTACATTGTAGAGTAGTAAGTAAGCATCTGATGGGTGGTCTGTTCCCATAACATTCTTAATGTTTTAAGTTTTTGAGTTTTAATGCATTATTGTATGATGATTATGCAACTGGGATGAAGAATCATTGTGTGAGCGCGAGTGCGGACGCGCTTCAATGCGTTGCGTTTGTGTGTGTGGCAGATAGAGACAGGGAGAGAGAGGGAGAGAGAGAGAAAGAGAGAGAGTGTGTGTGTGTGTGTGTGTGTGTGTGTGTGTGTGTGTGTGTGTGGATGTGTTTGCAGAGATGGTTATGTTTACTTCTTCTGTAAATTTTATCCCCTTGTCTAAAGGGCTTTTAAAGCTGAGGTCAATAAACTCTCAAAGCGACAAAGCGTCAAAGCGTCTCTCTCTCTCTCTCTCTCTCTCTCTCTCTCTCTCTCTCTCTCTCTCTCTCTCTCTCTCTCTCTCTCTCTCTCTCTCTCTCTCTCTCTCTCTCTCTCTCTCTCTCTCTCTCTCTCTCTCTCTCTCTCTCTCTCTCTCTCTCTCTCTCTCTCTCTCTCTCTCTCTCTCTCTCTCTCTCTCTCTCTCTCTCTCTCTCTCTCTCTCTCTCTCTCTCTCTCTCTCTCTCTCTCTCTCTCTCTCTCTCTCTCTCTCTCTCTCTCTCTCTCTCTCTCTCTCTCTCTCTCTCTCTCTCTCTCTCTCTCTCTCTCTCTCTCTCTCTCTCTCTCTCTCTCTCTCTCTCTCTCTCTCTCTCTCTCTCTCTCTCTCTCTCTCTCTCTCTCTCTCTCTCTCTCTCTCTCTCTCTCTCTCTCTCTCTCTCTCTCTCTCTCTCTCTCTCTCTCTCTGTTTTCGCTGTTTACCTAGTTTGTCGTCGGAAACAGTTCCTTGTCTCTTTACTAGTTAATTTACGCTTGACGTTGTGTTTCGTAAAGTGTCATATATCATTCTGGTTCCATCACTGTTTTGTATCTCTTCATTATTTTGTTGTCTTGCTTACTGGATAATTAGCTGATTCAGTATCAATAAGTATATTGTTTAATTAAACAAACAAACAAACAAAAAACGCCCCAAAACGCTACTTGAGCTTAAATATGAGTAGCTCTCCTACTACATGGCCAACAAAACAGGGTCTCCGTGTTGGGCACCTGAACATTAACCATGCTATAAATAAAATCAATGATATTTCTACAATGCTGTTAAATACTGGAACAAGTTTTCACATTTTTGGGATCACAGAATCAAGATTAACACCTCAGATTTCGGATTCTGACGTTGTTATTCCAGGTTACAGTACGTTACGCAGAGACCCTCAGCAAAGTAGAGAAACTGGTATACTTTTGTACATAAGTGAATCAGTTATACACGAATAATACACCTTGAGAACTTCGTGGAATCTGTGTGGATTGAAGTTAAGTTGAGAGGAGCACCTCCACTCCTCATAGGATTTTGTTATAGAAATCCCGCAGAGCGAGCAAACTGGTCAGATAACTTTACACAGATGTTAGATGCAGTTCTGCTCGAGTCAAAGGAAACAATTCTGTTGGGAGACTTTAATGTTGATTTGCTTAAACAAAACAAGCAGTGGGTTGATATGATTAACCTCTATAATCTTAAACAAATAGTCAACACTCCCACTAGAGTCACATCATCCAGCAGTACTCTGATAGATCATATCTATGTTACTGATCACCATAATATTGTCGAATGTTGTGTTCCAGCCAATGGTTGCAGCGATCATTTTCCTGTCTGTTTAACATGGTCAAGAAAGGGTGTCAAAATTCCTAAAGTTGGTCACAAGACAATAAAATACCGCTCTTTTTCTCAATTTAACGAAGACACCTTTCTACATGAACTTTGGAATTCCCCACTATCTGATACTTACAATTTTACGGATCCGGACGAAGCCCTAACACATTGGCTTAGTGCCTTCAATGACATATACGATAAACATGCTCCGTGGAGAATAAAGAGAGTTAGGCACATTGTAAAACCTAAATGGTTTGATAATGATTTACAACATGCCATTGACCATCGCGATTTTTTAAAGTCGGTTGGCAAGGAAGAGGAATACAGAGAACAGAGAAATAAGGTAAATTCACTTAAACGAACAAAAAAGATAAAATATTTTCGTGACCTAGCATCAAGTTCAAAGCAAAACTCAAAGAATATATGGAAGGCAATAAATGAACTTACGAATAAAAAGGCTGCCAGTCATCCGAGTTGTATCAAGGACATATCTCCCGACGCTTTAAACACACATTTTTCCAAAATTGCTGAAAATGTGATTAAAAATGACAAGTCCAAATTAAATGATTTGAAAGTTTTAGAAGAATTTTGCAAATCAAAACAAATTTCATGTCAAGCAAAAATTCCCCTTCTTACAGTACCTGAAGTTTTTCACGCACTTACACACCTCAAGCAAACAGGCACCCGGGGGCTCGATGGGCTTGATGGTAGGATTCTTAAATTGTCAGCCCCCGTAATTTTTGAAACACTTACCTACATTTACAATCTCTGTTTAGACAAAAAATATTTTCCAGTCGCCCTGAAACAGGCTAAAGTCATTCCTCTGTTTAAATCAGGTGACAAAAGAGACCCCTCAAATTATAGCCCAATTTCCATTTTGTCTGTGTTATCAAAACCACTGGAAAAGCATATCAACAAACACATCCTAACACATTTCAACCAAAACAACTTATTCCATCCTAAACAATCAGGATTTAGAGCTAAGCATTCCTGCCACACTGCCTTAATCTCTCTTGTTGATCAGTGGTTGGACAAAATAAACGATAATGAATTCTGTGGTGCCATTTTCGTAGACTTTGCAAAAGCCTTTGACGTAATTGATCACACATTATTGCTTAGAAAATTCGGTTTGTATGGCGTCGGATATGATACTATCAATCTTGTTAGTTCATTCCTCTCTGACAGACAACAGACAGTTCTTACAAACACTAGAGCATCGAGCATGCAAGCTGTAGATTACGGTGTACCACAAGGATCGGTATTAGGACCTCTGCTCTTCTCAATATATGTTAATGACCTCCCCCTTTATATTCAACATTTATGTGAACTTTTTGCAGATGATACCACAATTCACTCCAGTAACAAAAATTTAACTCGCTTATCAGAATCCCTCCAAGGAAGTCTAAACCAGTTGACAGAATGGACTGACCTAAATCACATGTCTCTTAACCCAAAGAAAACCAAATATATGATAATTACAACTAGACAAAAACGACAGAATTTTACCTCAACTGGTCCCGATTTAATGATTGACGGCAATATAGTGGAAAAAGTCGACCATCACAAAGTTCTAGGTGTCCACATCGATAACAACCTGTCTTGGTCAACTCACATTGAACAACTTAGTAAATTAGTGTCAAAGAAAGTGTACCTCTTATCTAGAATTAAACACTTCCTTAATTGTCAAGCCATGAAGTTATTTTTCACTGCTCATATTCAGTCTCTTATTGATTACGCATCCACTCTATGGGACTCTGCAAGTGATAATTCCCTAAAGCTACTCAGCAGATTACACAAAAGAGCGCTAAAAGTAGTATTACTCAAACAGACTACTCTCACCGACTCAGACTACATCAACATAGGGGTCTTACCTCTGAAGTCAAGAATGAATTACAACAAAGGAATAATGATGCATAAAATTATGACAGAAAATGCACCCGAAACCATTTGCTCAAAGTTCTCTTTGAAGAATTCGCACCACTTTATAAAACTAAACACTCCTCTTCCTAGGATAGACCTATTTAAATCAAGTCTTGTTTATTCAGGAAGCAGCCTCTGGAACGCTCTTCCGGACGCCCTGCGGCAATCCACCAACACAGATTCTTTTAGAACCAAATATTCTTTCCATTTAATGAACTCTATGAACAAATAAACTTGATTGGTATGTTTTCTTTGTATACAGTTGTTCATTATCGGAATTATGGTTTATTGTGACAAAATCACGAAGATTTGGCTCTGTAATACATTGTTTTGCTGAGCTAATGTATTGTTGGGTTACTTTCCGTTTATCTTCATTGCTTTACACCCAATTTTGAACACTACCTTATGATCTACAATGCTTCTACATAATGCGCTTCATGTACATAAACTTATATGTTCTACCATTAATGTTTTTATGTAACCTTTTTTTCCCTAGTCATAGTTATAGTAAAATAGTTTAGTCCCTCTTTAGGGCGAGGGCCAGATGCAAAAAAGCATATCTATGCTTATTCTTGTCACCCTCGAAAAATAAAGATTTGTCATTGTCATTGTCATTTGTCTCTCTCTCTCTCTCTCTCTCTCACACAGACGCACACACACACTAACACACACATACACATACACACTTACACATACAAATACACAAACACATACACATACATATACACACACACAGAGAGTCAAGGCGACACACTCACAGGCCACATAGACACGCAGAGACGTGGAGTTGGTCAGGGGCAGACGTGGGTCAGGCGGGTTGTTTCTTGTGGTGGCCGTGCAGTTGAACTCAGTGTTGTGAGCGTGTCTGTCAGCAGACGGGATGACCAGTTGACCGTTACCACCTTGTCCGTTGGTAAACGCTGATGGTGATGTCCACGTGATGCTGGCGACCGTCGGGTTACTGTTAGCGCTGCAGTCGAATCTGATTGGTTTACCTTCAGGTACTATGCAGCTCAACTGACTAGGGTGAAGGTCACGACGGAAGGTGCAGTTGTTGTCAGCAGACGATGCAAGGTTTAAAATGGGTTTGTCTGCAGTGTCAAAATGTCAAATTTGGTAGAAATTGACAAATAATCACAACACTACACATATATGGATTAAGCTGTGGTTTTTACCTCGATGACTGGGATAATTGTCATAGTGCTCACACATAACGGGCTTTCTGCGATATATGAATTGGTTGATGGCATGTTTATGTCGTGTTGTTTGTTTCCATTCCTACATTGTATATGATTATTCGGCGCTATGTTCACCTATATCTGAATGTTGATTAAAGTGATAAAACACGGTCACAAAAGAGTAATACCTAATATACTGGACTCGCAACGAAATATACAAACAAATGACAATGAACAACGTTTCGACCTAAAGGTCTTCAACAGGTTAAAAAAATGAAAACAACAATACAAATATCAAAACGACTTATCAGAGAAGATGGCAATGATGTCCTCCGAGCGCAAAAGAAGGGGGAAAGGGAGATAAATCAAAAAGAAAAATGAGCAATGAAAAATGAAACCAAAACGAAACAAATCAGAATAATAACGCTTGAAGGGCCTGAAGTTGAAAGAGAGAGAGAGAGAGAGAGAGAGAGAGAGAGAGAGAGAGAGAGAGAGAGAGAGAGAGAGAGAGAGAGAGAGAGAGAGAGAGAGAGAGAGAGAGAGAGAGAGAGAGAGAGAGAGAGAGAGAGAGAGAGAGAGAGAGAGTGTCAACAATACCTACACTAAACAAATAATAATACAAATAACAAAAAGTAAAAAATGTAAATAAAAGGTGATGAGTTCGCAAATGTGCCGACTTTGGACTTTCACACACACACTCACACACACACATACATGCATGCATACACTGACACACACACACACATTTACACAGGAATGCACACACACACACACACGCGCGCATGTATACAAAGTCATGATGAAGGGAATCATGGCATGATGTTGATGCCATCGGGACAAAGTGTGCCGAGCTTGCTGATGAGGTTCGACTCCCGGCGTTTGCGTTCAAAGTCATCACTAGTGCCTTGCCATAGGCAGAGCGCCTGGACATCAGCGGCAAAGTGACCGTCCGCACAAAAATGTGATGCCACGGGACGGCTAGTGCGGTGGTGCGCTATGTCTGCCAGATGTTATCCGAGCCGCGTCTCGAATGTGCGGTATGTCTCGCCAATGTACAGCATGGCACAAGCCCCACACCTCAGTGCATAGATCACGTTAGTGTTCTGGCAGGTGAAGGACCGACGCACTGTGAAGGATCCTTTCGGACCCTGCACGTGTGTTGCTGCACTGAGGAAGGGGCAGGCCTTGCAATTGGGTTTGGCACAGGAGACGGTACCCGAGATGGATGGACCCGGACGAAGAGATGAATGAACCAGCATGTCACGCAAATTGCGGTCTCTTTTGTATGCAAAGAGAGGACCTTTCTTGAAGGTGTCGGCAAACTTCGCGCTCTTGGCCAGGATGTGCCAGTTGGATCGTATGATCCTGCAGATGGGGACGGTGTGGGGGTGGAAGGTGATACAGACAGTGGGTCTGTCATTGACTGGTGGCGTGCTTTGCTCAAGGGCGGACTCACGGGTCTTTTTGCTGGCCTTGGCGAAAGCATCGTCAATGACGGATTGGGGGTACCCCCTTCCCAGAAAGAAAGAGGCCATCTCGATGCAACGAGTGTGGAAGTCTCCATCGTTGGAGCAGAGTCTTCGTAGCCTCAAAAATTCAGAGAAAGGGACTCCACGCTTGGTAGCCGGTGGGTGAGAGGAGTCAAAATGCACGTATGCATGTGTAGTTGTCTCCTTGTAGAACACCGACGTGGAGAGCACCCCATCGGAAATGGAGAGAGAGATGTCCAAGAAGTTCACACAGGAACGGGAAACTGTGAAAGTGAACTTGATGGCTGGGTTGAAGTTTTGGAGAAACTCTATGAAAGAGTGGAGGTCTTCAAGAGACAGACAGGTGACCCCTAGCCCATCATCGATGAAGCGTCGATAGAACTCAGGGACAGGGGCAGTGTATGCCTGCATTACCTGGTGTTCGAGGTAACCCATGAAGAGACAGGCGTAGCTAGGGCCAATCTTGGTACCCATAGCTACGCCACTGGTTTGGTGAAAGTACTGACCATCAACCTCGAAAGTGTTGAGAGTCAGCACGAGTTCTGCCAAGCGGACAAGGGCAGAGGTGGGTGGGTAGCGTTTGTTGATGGGACGGCGGTCCAGAAAGAACTGGAGGGCTTTAAGCCCGTCAGCATGAGGTATTGATGTGTAACAAAACACAACATCAAGCGTGAACAGCAAACGTGGGTGGAATGCAGCAGTACGGTTGAGAGACTCCAACAAAGAGAGAGTGTGTGTAAAAAATCAACAATAAAGGGGTGTTGTATTTGAAGCATGAGATGATTACATGAGCGGAATAAACTTTACTACCCTTCATAACAAAGCTGCACAGATGCGTTTGAGGGCAGATCTTTCTGATGAGGCCGTTTATCGTAAAAACAATTATATGACTGAAAAGGTCGTTTATTACCCTACCCCATACTTTATTCAGAAACAGATTGAGTGTACATGACGTAGTGTCGATACAGTGGAACATACAACACAGACACTCCCCAAAATCAAATTCGCAAAATCAAGGTTCCCGCGTTGAAATTGAAAACAAATCAGAACTGCTAAAACAAAACATGTTTAGCATGTCATTAGACAGAACAATCAAATCTGCACCTAAAACAGTCAGTTTTGTTCACATATCTTGTCTAACATGGACGCTTTGGCATGCTGAGCGGTGTGGGTGTCAATCCTCTCAGAAGGCATAACAGGCAGTTTATGAAGCCGTTTTTGCGGGTAATGAGAACAAAAATGGTACTTTTGAGTAACTCGCTAACGCATTGCCTTCAAGCTTTCGGAGATTTGTGCTAACACATGTAAAGTAAATAGGTAATTTCAAGTCATTTGAAACATTTGGTCTGCTCTTGTCATGTCAGAAAGAGTTCCTAAATTGACGGTAGGTTTTTGCTGACTCATCGAAAAAAATATGTTGTTGTAATCTTCAAGAACAATAACAGATGGGCCACATACTCAAATGCCATGTACATATTCTGTCAGACATGGGTGGTATGAAGATTTCAACGCGAAAGTAGTTTTTAAGAAGTTGACTCATTCAGAGCGCTGAGCGCAAATGTCCGCCTACGCCTAGCAAAGCTCACTGCCGACACGCTCAACTGATCAATGGCTCTTGAAAAAGCATTGTCCATGATTAATTGTGTGCATTTAAACAAGTGCGATGTGAACAGCTATTGTTGAAACTGTATGAAATGAAAGGGTAAATTGAAACTTTCGTTTTTCTAAATGCATGCTAATTTTAATTTGTTTCTGTTCAATCGGACAGGGTACATCTTTATTTGTTTAACTCTTTCTGGTATGTCGCATAACAGCAGAACTAGTGTTCGATTTAGTTGTACTGATTTTGTGTCGATTTTAACGCTGGAACCTTGATTTTGCGAATTTGATTTTGGGGATGTCTGTGTTGTAGGTTCCACTGTATCGACACTACGTCTTGTAAACTCAATCTGTTTTCTGAACAAGGTAGGGTAATCAATGGCCTTTTCTGTCATATAGTTGGTTTTACAATCAACAGCCTCATCAGAAAGATCTGCTTTCAAACGCATCTGTGTAGTTTTTAATGACAGGTGGTATAGATGTCAGAACAAGAGAAGACCAATCAATGAACGGAGATGAGCATGTGCATACGATTTCACTGATTGACTGAATGTTCAAACCAGCTTTTAGAGGCTTGTTTTTTCCCCCCAGTTACGCCCTGTCGAAGGGTAGTTTGAGGATCTGAATTTGCAAACGTGCGAGAACAAGATAGTAAACAAGTCAACACTCACAGTAGACGGTAATCTTGTGGTCAGTGGGCGTGACGTCACCACGGTGTTGAGTGTAGTCGTTGCTTGCGTTACAGACGATGATGCGGTGGTTGTCGTGACGGGTCAGTGGCGCCATCCTTAGCCCGCTTGCATCAGGGGAGGTAACTACGTTGTCCTGACTCCTGTGACCGGACCAGGTGTAGTTAGCTGGAGGGAAGCCCGGATTGCTGCTGTTACATGTCAGGATGGGCTTGTCTCCCTCCATGTAGGGGAACTGGGCGGGGCTCACCTGACTGATGGACGGGACTGAGGGGGGCGCTGTGGAAGGAAACACAGATT
This sequence comes from Littorina saxatilis, assembly GCF_037325665.1. NCBI lineage: Eukaryota > Metazoa > Mollusca > Gastropoda > Littorinimorpha > Littorinidae > Littorina > Littorina saxatilis. The sequence goes on along the minus strand of NC_090252.1, from coordinate 14,682,497 downwards.
GGAAGATGACATGTTGAGAGGGGTGGAGGTGTGCATGTGGTGTCATCCTTGCACATTGTACACAACTGACAGGTTTGACGAACAACAAACATGTCAAATAATGTTTACATTTTATGCCTGTTCCTTTCCAAGGAACAACTTTGTAAAGGGTCTTTCGAAAGAGAAACGTTTAAGGGACTGACATTTCACAGTTAAGACAACGAATGCCATTACTGGATATGGATGTGAAAACTCACCGCTGAATTTCATGACTCAATTACGACAGTCCGAATTTCAGATTTGTTGATCGCGTTTAAACCTTTCTACATTCTGTTTCAGGGTTGAAGACACATGGCTATTTAGCGTTATGTGTCCCAAATAACAGAGAAAGACATACGTTTAAATCATGTTCTGGCATAGCACTGACCAGAGTAACTAATAAAACAACCATGTTATAATTGTCCAATAGATGACTTCAATAACGTCTCAAGACAATGCGCCGTGGTGATACTGAAATATGGCCTTCTGAAACGGCCTTGAAACCTGTCTTGTTCGTGTTCGGTTGAGAATTACATATACACTGTTTGATCGATGCCAGGTTACATAGCGGGTAAAATCTAATCTGGATAGAGAATTTGACTGATCGTTCACAGAAAATACAATACAATAATACAATACAATACAATAACTTTATTAATCTCTAAAAGAGAAATTACATTGCTGAGCGTTTGTGTCCGTAATAATAACATACATAAAACATTCAAGATAAACATTTGTTCTTTGTCCTGAGAAAATATAGCACATTGGTTATCACATAAGAAAGTATATTAAAAATAAATTAACATGCATTCACCATCAACAATGCACAAAAGAAAGTCAGCACCTTGCCGGTTATCACATATTGTCTAAGATTAAGAGAGTAGAATGCAAAACAAAATCAACAATACTGAAACAATACAGAACACTGACCCCGTGCATCAGAGCGACAACACCAGCATCTACCGCCCCACCTGAGAATTGAAGATGTGAATTGCAGATGGAATGAACGAATTTCTGTAGCGTGTGGATCTTGCGGTTGGTTGTCTGAATCTGTTGCTCCTGTCTGTCCGTCTACTGTCAAATTCCGGTCTGAGTGGGTGCGAGTCGTCAGCCAAAATCTTCTGTAACTTGTCAGTCAGTCGTCGTTCATGTGTTGATGTGAAATTGTCCTGCTTCCTCCCAACCACCCCACTTGCTTTCCTGATGAATTTATCTAATGCAAAATATGGTAATTTTTGAATTAAATCTTAAGTTAATTACACATTTCAGAACGTTTTGAGTGTCTCCATTTCAGTATACTGTCACTATCAACATGAAATCGTGCTGTTTGGTGTATTTTGTAAATACCTGAATAGCTGACAACATATGTTGTTGACATTAATACAAACAGCCACATCGAGCTCACATCCTTACATGTGAAACACTACACTTACAGTGCACATTAAGAGACACGCTGCCTGTCCCGTTGTAGAGTGACGTCACCTTCCAGGTGGCGCTACAGGTACAGGTGGCCTGGTGATCACTGGCTGTGAGGGACGCTATGTTCAGCCTTCCTTGCTGTCCGGTTGTTACGTTCAGGGGGTGGTTGTCACACTTCAAGGTCACATGGCTGACCTCAGGGTTACCCCCAGTGACGTCACACGTCAAACTGAGAGGGTCGTTCATGTAGAGCACGTGACCGGTACTGTATCCCGTGATGCCTGGTGCTTGGATAGGAGGGTCTGCATGGGAGAAAAAACAACAACCGGGTTTGAGTGATGTAATAATTACTCGTATTTTGAAAAAAATAAACTTTCTTGAATTTCGTGTCATCCTAGTTACTTTTCATTCTGCGAACTATGCCTGTCTGGTTTTCTTGATCAATACGAATCATTGCTTCGCCTCGCCATTACCTTGCAAGCACGACAATTTTGATATAAGTTCATTATCCGTAACGAAGTGTTTGTGTGTCTGTCTATTTAACATACCACTGAATCGAAGTACCATTCTCGTTTTTGGCTCACGTAAGTGTAGCCTATGCGATGATAAACTTTGTCTGTCTGTGCGTGCGTGTGTGTGTGTGTGATAGAAACTTTAACATTTCCGAGTCTATGGATTACGTCAGTCTCGGTCAAAAGTGTTTGACGTGTGTGATAGAAACTATTTGAAGACGTCACATTATGACGTAAGAGGGTTAGACGTCACGCAAAGAAATTACTGAAAGTCTCGGTCATTGTTATTGTGAGCGGGCCGAGACTACTTGGCAGATCCAGGGTCTCGCTTTCTTGCACAGTTTCACCTATGCTTACTCTGTGTGTGTGTGTGTGTGTGTGTGTGTGTGTGTGTGTGTGTGTGTGTGTGTGTGTGTGTGTGTGTGTGTGTGTGTGTGTGTGTGTGTGTGTGTGTGTGTGTGTGTGTGTGTGTGTGTGTGTGTGTGTGTGTGTGTGTGTGTGTGTGTGTGTGTGTGTGTGTGTGTGTGTGTGTGTGTGTGTGTGTGTGTGTGTGTGTGTGTGTGTGTGTGTGTGTGTGTGTGTGTGTGTGTGTGTGTGTGTGTGTGTGTGTGTGTGTGTGTGTGTGTGTGTGTGTGTGTGTGTGTGTGTGTGTGTGTGTGTGTGTGTGTGTGTGTGTGTGTGTGTGTGTGTGTGTGTGTGTGTGTGTGTGTGTGTGTGTGTGTGTGTGTGTGTGTGTGTGTGTGTGTGTGTGTGTGTGTGTGTGTGTGTGTGTGTGTGTGTGTGTGTGTGTGTGTGTGTGTGTGTGTGTGTGTGTGTGTGTGTGTGTGTGTGTGTGTGTGTGTGTGTGTGTGTGTGTGTGTGTGTGTGTGTGTGTGTGTGTGTGTGTGTGTGTGTGTGTGTGTGTGTGTGTGTGTGTGTGTGTGTGTGTGTGTGTGTGTGTGTGTGTGTGTGTGTGTGTGTGTGTGTGTGTGTGTGTGTGTGTGTGTGTGTGTGTGTGTGTGTGTGTGTGTGTGTGTGTGTGTGTGTGTGTGTGTGTGTGTGTGTGTGTGTGTGTGTGTGTGTGTGTGTGTGTGTGTGTGTGTGTGTGTGTGTGTGTGTGTGTGTGTGTGTGTGTGTGTGTGTGTGTGTGTGTGTGTGTGTGTGTGTGTGTGTGTGTGTGTGTGTGTGTGTGTGTGTGTGTGTGTGTGTGTGTGTGTGTGTGTGTGTGTGTGTGTGTGTGTGTGTGTGTGTGTGTGTGTGTGTGTGTGTGTGTGTGTGTGTGTGTGTGTGTGTGTGTGTGTGTGTGTGTGTGTGTGTGTGTGTGTGTGTGTGTGTGTGTGTGTGTGTGTGTGTGTGTGTGTGTGTGTGTGTGTGTGTGTGTGTGTGTGTGTGTGTGTGTGTGTGTGTGTGTGTGTGTGTGTGTGTGTGTGTGTGTGTGTGTGTGTGTGTGTGTGTGTGTGTGTGTGTGTGTGTGTGTGTGTGTGTGTGTGTGTGTGTGTGTGTGTGTGTGTGACGGAGTGATTGAGTTTGTGTTACTGTTTGTCGATTTCTTACGTGAGCCTTGAAGGCTTCGCCTCTTGTCTGATTATGTTTTTATGTTATATGAAGTCTTATATCGCGCGCGTATCTCCAGACTCGGACTCAAGGCGCAGGGATCTATTTATGCCGTGTGAGATGGAATTTTTTACACAATACATCACGCATTCACATCGACCAGCAGATCGCAGCCATTTCGGCGCATATCCTACTTTTCACGGCCTATTATTCCAAGTCACACGGGTGTTTTGGTGGACATTATTTGTATCTATGCCTATACAATTTTGCCAGGAAAGACCCTTTTGTCAATCGTGGGATCTTTAACGTGCACACCCCAATGTAGTGTACAACGAAGGGACCTCGGTTTTTCGTCTCATCCGAAAGACTAGCACTTGAACCCACCACCTAGGTTAGGAAACGGGGGAGAAAATTGCTAACGCCCTGACCCAGGGTCGAACTCGCAATCTCTCGCTTCCGAGCGCAAGTGCGTTACCACTCGGCCACCCAGTCCTTTTTGGCTCACGTAAGTGTAGCCTATGCGATGCTAAACTTTGTCTGTCTGTGCGTGCGTGCGTGCGTGCGTGCGTGCGTGCGTATGTATGTCTGTGGTAGAAACTTTAACATTTGACGACGTCACAGTATGGCTTAAGAGGGTTAGACGTCACGCAAATGAATTACTGAAAGTCTCGGTCATTGTTATTTTGAGCGGGCCGAGACTAGTTTTTTCTTCGAAATCGGCCATTCAGATCTAGATCTTGTGTCTCGCTTTCTTGCACAGTGTCATCTATGCTTACTGTGTGTGTGGGTGTGTATGTGTGACGGAGTGATTGAGTTTGTGTTACTGTTTGTCGATTTCTTACGTGAGCCTTGAAGGCTTCGCCTCTTGTTTTTGGTGGTATGATATCAAATCGAAGGTTGATTCTATCCCGTGTAAATCATTGGACCAATCGTGATCGTGCGCAAGAGATGAATGAAATGTCAAGGGCATAAAGTAATGTCAATGCGTTGAAAGGCATAACGCTGACAATTAAAAATCAGTTATCTTTCTCTTTTCCTTACACACACACACACACACACACACACACACACACACACACACACACACACACACACACACACACATATGCACACACGCACACACATACACACACACCCACGCACACACACACACACACATACATGCACACACGCGCACACATACACACACACACACACACATATACACACACACACACACACACACTCACATACACGCACGCACGCACGCACATATACACACACACACACACACACACACACACAAACATACAAACATACACAAACGTATATTCACACCAATATATACACACACATAAACTCACAGTTCAATATCATGGTCCTGTCTACAGTCTGGACCCTCCCCGAATTTTTCTGGTTGGTAACTCGACAGGTCACTGTGACATTCTGTGGAGGCAGGGGGCGAAAGGTGCATGACCCTTGACCTTGACCTTTGCACCCAGCGGGTTGATCCCAGCTGTAGGAAGGAGCAGGGTTGACAGCACCGTCTGGAGTGCTGCATGTAAGGTGAAGGTCACGTGATCCACCCGTGTCAAAGACGCCGTTAGTGACGTCAGCGCTAGAGATGGTGGTGTCGCCGGGGTCAGGGCCGTCTGGAAGTACAGCAGTGGTGGGAATGCAACAAAATATTGTAAGCGGCAACAGATTTGAAAAAGTATTGTCCAAACAAAAGTCGATTGAAAATTTAGAAAAAAGTCAAAACCTCGTTGAGAATATAATGAAATCATTCAAAAATGAACCAAAGTATTTTAACTCCCCCTTAAGATGTATGCTAACCATACGATGAATAGGTCGTTTTTCTGATCTGTCTACTTTCACAGTAAAAGATTACCGGTTAAATGAAACTCACAGGCTATTTTAAGTTCCATGCTGGTGTTCTGTGTCAAGGAACTCCATTTGACGTTGCAGGTAAAGTTTTTGTTGTGGTCACTCCTGGTCACGTTAGGTAAGGTCAGTACGGGGGATGACGTGTCGTGGGACCAGCCGATGACACCTGGCGGGGAGCCCAGGCTGCTCGTGTTACAGGTACACGTCACGGCAGACAACTCTGGCACGTAGTCAGATGGGCATTCACTTCCAAGCGACGGACTGGCGGGTCTCGCTGTTGAAATAAGTCATGAAAATCAGTCAGCAGGAAGGCGTGGCCATTACGAAAGATATTTAGACATTGTTGATAACTCATTTTTGTGAACATATGAAAACGTCATAGTAGTAATTTGTAGCTAACAAAAAAGACGTGTGCAAAAGAGAGGGTAAAATCTATTCTTTTACGCAGAAATATATATTCTAACCGTCATAAAAACTAGGCAGATACGTTTAAGTGCACATCTCATTTTTCTCATTACCTGCTCGAAACATATTAGACAAGATTGGGAAACGGAACTGACTTTTCTGGATAAAAAGTCATGAATCTATTCGATGACATTAAAGGTCCTTGTCTACATGTGCATTTTTTATACCGAAATCGTCATTTGACCATTAAAATGCAGAGTCTATTATCTACAAATATCAACAATACACCCCCTTTCGATCAGAAAAGACGAAGCCAGTGTAGCCGTTTGAAAATTCATTGTAGTATTCCAGCGCAGTACTCATAGTAGGATATCCTTATTTGGAAAATGCCAAGCGCAAAACTCCTCTCAAATCCCGTGCATTTCGTGCGTTTAAAAAAAAGCGTGGACAGCGCTCCAGTGTCAAATTGTTGCTGCGCTTGTTTGGGCGTGGCTATAAGCATAGTGACATGAATTTGATTGGTCAGTATTTTTAGGCAAAGCACATGTTCTCAGCAAACAGAAAACAAAATATTGGAAGCGTGAGTCACGCTACCCAAAAATAAAAAAAATGTTTTACATATATTTTTTTTCTATAACTTTTTTCCCCATGGTTCATTCATCATTTGACATAATATCGAAATCTAACCATAAGATTATTGAAAAAAAGCAAAAATGTAGACGACCACCTTTAATAATTTGTTGCTTTCTAACTTTCTTGATTTTTGGTTGATTTTAACGCGGGAATCTTGCTTTTGTGAATTGGATTTTGGAGTGTGTCTGTTTTGCAGGTTTAACTGTAAGCACACTACCTTGTTTCACATCAATCTGTTTGATTGATATTGTAGGTGAATGGCCTTTCTGGTCATATAACTGTATTTACAACAAACGGCCTCATCACAAAGATCTGCTTAGTTTTCAAGACGCGTAGTATAGAACATTTTCAGAAGCGTGTAAACTCATTTAAAAAATTAAGCAACCTTGTAAAAAAACCAATACAATTAGTAACTCTAAATGAGCTGCCAATTCTGCTTCTTGTGAGTAGATATTCACGGTCTTCACACGCGCAAACTTTGCTTTGCTTTTTCTGAAGCATCACTTTGAAATAATTCCAAGTTTTGATCATTGGTTTTTGCCAGTTGCTGAACAGATACGCTCGTATGACAACAATGATGACGTGAGGCGGCAGATGGTTGCAATCACACGTTTAGGACAGCTACAGCTGCGGCTCACCCGTCTACAGTCTTAAATGAATCGGGCAAAGTCACTTCACGAAGCTGGCCGAACGAAGATTTAGCACTGAATTGTTGCGCCTTAAGTTCCGCTGGTTTCTGTGTAATCAACTGTTACATTATTTGGCAAAATTGCTCCGCAAAACCTAACTACATTCCTCAGATATCTGAAAATAGTGACGTCATCGCGTGAAAAAAAACACGCCGTATGCCACGCGTGATTGTTGTGAAAAGTGACTATGACATGATTGTTCTGAAAGTCTACTATTTATTTCATCGTAATCATATAAGCCCTCATACGTGATTGTTCTGAAAGCTTACATATTTACATGATTGTTCTGAAACTCTACTAAAGGTAAACTTGCTTCACCCGTGAAATGTTGTCAGATATGGAACAATATGTATACCCCTGCCCAACGAAGTTGGAGGGGGTATACTGGATTCACTTTGTCCATCTGTCTGTGTGTAGGCCTATGTCTGTATGTAAATGGAACAATATTTTGATACAATGATACTAAATCTTAAGTGATATTGATATTTATACCCCAGCCCAATGAAGTTGGAGGGGGTATACTGGATTCACTTTTTCCGTCTGTCTGTGTGTACGTCTGTATGAAAATGGAACAATATTTTGATACAACGATACTAAATCTTAAGTGAAATTGATATTTATACCCCCGCCCAATGAATACAAACTCAACAAGTAATATGTTTTATACATTGAATATGTCTTCTTTATTGTTCTAAACTCAAAATTAAAATTAAATGTTCAAAGACAAAAATTATGTATAATCTTCAAAAATGTAATGATTCTTCTTGAGTATTCCCAACTCAAAATTCAAATTACAGGTTTAAAGGTGCCCTAAGCATGACAAGGAGGAAAAATCAAAAGTTTCTATGTGTCCCTTTAAACCTGTAATTAGAATTTTGAGTTGGGAATACTCAAGAAGAATCATTACATTTTTGAAGATTATAAATAATTTTTGTCTTTGAACATTTAATTTCAATTTTGAGTTGAGAACAATAACGAAGACATGTTCAATGTATGACACGTATTACTTGTTGAGTTTGTATTCATTGGTATAAATATCAATATCACTTAAGATTTAGTATCATTGTATCAAAATATTGTTCCATATACATACAGACATACACACAGACAGATGGACAAAGTGAATCCAGTATACCCCCCTCCAACTTCGTTGGGCAGGGGTATTCATATTGTTCCGTATCTGACAACATTTCACGGGTGAAGCAAGTTTACCTTTAGTAGAGTTTCAGAACAATCATGTAAATTAGTAAGCTTTCAGAACAATCACGTATGAGGGGCTTACATGATTACGATGAAATAAACAGTAGTCTTTCAGAACAATCATGCAATAGTCACTTTTCAGAACAATCACGCGTGACAGCCGTATATTCGGCTGTATCGAGAGCGCGCCGCCGCCACGTGTAAACAAAGCGTTGTTGCCAACATCACAATAAGTGTTCCCCTTTCAAAGCAAAATGTCTCTCTTTGAAACTACATACAGCTTAGATGTATGGTTGTGGGAATGAGTAAGGTTTGTATTCAGTACATGTTTGTTTTTCAACGAGAAAGATATACACGTAAACGAACAAACGAACCGATTTGCTGTAGAAACGTCCTCACTCCAGCATATTTTCTCACTTTCATCCCATCCTACACGCCTCTTTATCAATAAATCGACTGACAAGCCAAACTTGTATGTTCATTGATGTGAACGGCGTTGATATGCGAAACATCACCATTCAAAGCGGTCTGTGTTGTGCAAACATTCACAAAGAAATGAAGCTGTCAAAACTGTGTAATACCACACCGCCGCAAAGTCTGGTTCGGAATGAAATTGCCTCCGCTCGTTGGAAACGATACAGCATCAACATACCCAAGCCAACAATCGCGTGGCGTTACGGCGGTGCACGCTCGGTACAGCCCTGAATGTGTGGAATAACATGCAAGTGAATTTTCATTTTGGAAGTTGCTGAAGCTGACATGAAAGTTCGAAGAAAAAATGACGTTCGGCGCGAAGTAATCATCCCTGTGTTGAAAGGCCAAGAACTCCACATTTGTGAACGATTATGTAAAACATGATAATGCCAGAATCCTTTTGGCCTACAACTAGATTCCTAACTCCTAACTCCTAACTCATAACATTTTATTGATCCAACAAAGGAAATTAAATTGGTCATCAGCACATATAGGTCATTAATTAATAATTATAAAAGAATAAGAGAAGAAAATTCATAAAACCCATGATAACAACAACACAACAATATCTGAAGTAATATATGTACAACTACAATACCCTTTTTACTTGCACACATGACACACCGACACACCAACACACATGCATACATACCTACATACATACCTACCTACATACATACATACATACATACATACATACATACATACATACATACATACATACATACATACATTCCATGTTAAAGTGTAGTTAAGAACATCACAGTAAGTATATCATTGTTTGGATTAACAGATAAGTTTTTATGTAAATGATGATAACAACAATCCATAATTAACGCTATTGCACTACCAAAAGAAGAGACCAACCAAACACATAAAACCAATCCCAGTAATCATCATCAGTTATCACAGGTATCACAGTAGATTAGCCATCAGGTAGTTAGACTCAATTGGGCAAAGTATAGTGTCAACACCATCACAACAGTGCTAAAGCTCATTATCACAGCACTAGTTATGATCAAAGGTCAAACAGTCATCAAACCAAATTAAATCTATCACTAAGAGGTACATTTAAAAGGCGTCACTGATAGTCTGTGGCCAGGACAATGGCTCGGTTGCTGTTAAAATATCTCACAGCTGCAGGAAGAAAAGAACGCCGAAAACGCTCCGTTCGACACCTAGGCATGAGAAACCGAGCGTTCCGTGTGATGCGGAGATCCATCAGTGCGTCGTGGAGGGGATGCCCTAGGTCGAGCAGAATAGCTCTGGACTTACTGGCAAGCCTTCTTTCAACAAGGACTTCAAGGGTGTCAAGGCTCTGGCCTACAGTAGAACTCGCTTTCTTTATCAGCCTGTTCAGTTTTGCTCATTATAAAGCCCATTTGGGGTATGCCTCAGAGGGGCCAAGTAAACAAGCCAGTTACACTCTCCATAGGTGTCTTAAAAATGGAACCGATATGAAAGGGAACTCTTCGGATGGCTACACCTTTCTGACAGGTACAGCTTTCGTAAGGTTGGAGGAAAGCAGTGAAATATTACTATTCTTTACGCATTCAAAACACTGATGAGTTGCGTCGTGCCGTTTGGTTTCTGTGTCCTGTTACTTTCAAACCTTGTCCTTGTTTTCTAATGCACAAATAAACACTTAATTGCAAAGTTCTGTTATTAATCAAATTTCGGTGATTAAGATAGAACCAAACCATCATATTTATAACAGAAATTTAGTTAACTGTCTAGTCAAATTGAATTAACTTTTAAATATTGCGTTTCAAACCAAAAGTCAAGATTGCTTAACTAGGCGATTTATTCTGCTATTAGGTAGGGTCGTAACATGAAACACAATGATTAAGTAAGCAGCCTGTGTTTTTATTGTTTGTCCTAAGTAGTGTGACGTTAACTATGGGCAGCTGCTGACACTTTAGCACTGTTTCTGACATGCTGCCGTTGACAATTAATGTTGTCATGTAACTTGAGGTAAAATTCTATCACTATGTACTACAACAATTTCTAGTACAGCTACCACCACTGCTAACTTTGTCGAAATGCATTGCAACAATCAAACGACGTAAGTCATTCATGACCGTCATGACCTTTATGTTTTGATATTACTTCCCCTGTACTGAATTACCATGATTTCTTGTTACCTCATGTGCATTAAACCAACATGATAAAGTCTTTCAGATTTTACTTTGTTGGGCGTTTCCAAAACTGGACGTGAAAAGGGAATTGCAGATTTCAATGTTTTGCAAACTGATTATGAAAACGTTCACTCATATCAAACTCTGTATGCCAGAACAGCCATTGTTTCGGCTGTTTGACACATTTAGAACTTAGAATGTCAACAACAAGCTGAGCACGGAGAACATGTTGAGCACGTAGGCTCTTTGTTACACAGAGCAAAAAGATATCGTGGGTATTGTGGGATCATTTGTGTGTGCTAGAAACTACCATAGTACGGGAAAACCTGGTTGTCTGAACACTGGCACAAGCTCTAAGCAGATCAATGAGCTTGCCTTACACTTACAGTGTCTAATATAAACCTAGCTAGCAAATCATTTCGACACATGTTGCACCCAAATAAAAGCATCAATTCTCATGTCATTTCATTTCATTCCTATGCCAGTTTAGGCAGTTCATTTGACTATCTGGATCACCTTTCGGGGTAAATATTTGTTTTCACAGGGATCACGTGACCTCCTTTCAAATAAGGGTACCCTCAAAATCGACCGGACAAAAACAGAAGGGACCAATTAAAAATCGACGAAAAATCACAATTGGCTCATCTTTGAAACGTTTATATCAAATTTGTGTTGTCATAAATTAAACGATACAATAACCTACCATTCTTGTTTTGTTTATTGATGCACGGGTAGATGAGCTACGATTCTCATAAACCAAAATAAATCACAGCAGTGGTAGTGGTTACAATACGCTACGCACAGGTGATTTGTAAGCCCGTATTCTCAACAACATATATTTTTCGACCATGTGTCTTATTTCACTGATAACGGTACGTACGTTGCGACTGGGTAGTTAATTAACTGAGAAATGTTACACCAGAAAAAGAGATTACCACAATACTTGAATTTGAAAGTGAACTTCCATGAATCATATGTTGGTTTTTCTTCAACTTTTGAAAATGTGTACCGACCAGGATTGAAAAATATTGACGACGAACGGAAGTTAGGACTCTTGACTCTGAAGAGATTGGCGACAAAAATCGCTCGTCGATTTTTGATGATTTGATTTATTAGCATAGTTACGGGAAATTTCCGAGCATATCATTGCATGTGTTTCTAGTGTTCCTTAAACTGTGTAAGGTCCAATCGCCAGAAAACTTTCCAAGTAATTACCTCTTAGATTGTAAACCTTCAATGGGTCAAATAGGCCCTAGCTATAGCTTTGATGTTCCCACAAATACGTAAACTGGCTACAGTATACAATCATCCCAATCCCCATTTCTTTGTAATCGTTTGCTAAAAGTAAAGAGGAGAACGATGTGAGCTTGAACAATCAAGGGAGTTGGTAAAGTCCCCCCAACAACTCACCGATGCTTACACTGCCTGCAGACTGTGTTGTTGTCCCAGGTGAAGCGACGACGACGTAGCTGTAGGTGCCAGAGGTCAGTGGCATGGTCCATGATGACGAACACCACCCCGTCCTGTTGGACAGGTCTGACGTGTCGCTGGCGTCAGGACTCAGAGCTGGGGACGTGTCTGACCCGACTGACGCTCCGCTCTGGGTGACGAGAATGACAGGAAGCAAGAACGTGTTGTTAAGCATGTTTAATGACACGAAGCTCTGAAGCATGTTGGTACAGATCCAAATTGTACCCGAATGCAACTGAAAGACCCGATAATCTTGCTAAACATGCATGAAGCCGTAGATACATGACCGAAGTTGTCGTGTGTATGTGTATCCTACACACAAAAACCTTTGCCGTGCTTCCTGGGTTCACTTGTACCCAGAGACACACTAAAATCATTGTAACTCTGGAACCATTAAAGGTATCGTTTTGAAATTTTAAGTATCTCTCACACACCTAATTTGCTCTCTGTCTGCAAATTTTTAGTGTGTACATGACAAAACATTAACATTGATTGATTATGTTAATTGACATAAACACTACCGATTGCGCGGGTTCACACAAACCCATACTTTAAAAGAGTAGTAGTGATTGTAACTATCCCTCTGCCGACGGCGCGGGTTCTGCTACACCCATAATTACCAAAGCGGCGGAACAGTGTCTGTCTGCCTGTTTGTCTCCAAGAGACTGTCTGTCTCTCTGTCTGTCTGTCCGTATCTCTCTGTCTGTATGTCTGTTGTCAGTTGCTCTGTCTGTCTGTCTCTCTGTCTCTCTGTCTATCCGTCTATCTGTCTATCCGTCTATCTGACTGTCTGTCTATCTGACTGTCTGTCTCTCTCTCTCTGTCTCTCTCTCTGTCTCTCTCTCTGTCTCTCTCTCTGTCTCTCTCTCTGTCTCTCTCTCTGTCTCTCTCTCTCTGTCTCTCTCTCTTAGTCTCTCTCTCTGTCTCTCTCTCTTAGTCTCTCTCTCTGTCTCTCTTTCTTAGTCTCTCTCTCTCTCTCTTTCTTAGTCTCTCTCTCTCTCTCTTTCTTAGTCTCTCTCTCTTTCTTAGTCTCTCTCTCTCTTTCTTAGTCTCTCTCTCTCTCTTTCTTAGTCTCTCTCTCTCTCTTTCTTAGTCTCTCTCTCTCTTTCTTAGTCTCTCTCTCTCTTTCTTAGTCTCTCTCTTTCTTAGTCTCTCTCTCTCTCTTTCTTAGTCTCTCTCTCTCTCTTTCTTAGTCTCTCTCTCTCTCTCTTTCGTAGTCTCTCTCTCTCTCTTTCTTAGTCTCTCTCTCTCTCTTTCTTAGTCTCTCTCTCTCTCTTTCTTAGTCTCTCTCTCTCTCTCTTTCTTAGTCTCTCTCTCTTATGTCTTTCTTAGTCTCTCTCTCTTTCTTAGTCTCTCTCTCTCTTTCTTAGTCTCTCTCTCTCTCTCTTTCTTAGTCTCTCTCTCTCTTTCTTGGGGTCCTGATTTGGCCTATAATGGTCCGCTGGACCCGAAAAGCAACAGCTAACTAACTAACTAACTCTCTCTCTTATTATTTGTTTTGTCTTTTAATGTGCACCACATTGAAATTTCTCTGTATGAGATAATAAAGTATTCGTATTCGTCTCTCTTTCTTAGTCTCTCTCTCTCTCTCTCTCTTTCTTAGTCTCTCTCTCTCTCTTTCTTAGTCTCTCTCTCTCTCTTTCTTAGTCTCTCTCTCTCTCTCTTTCTTAGTCTCTCTCTCTCTCTTTCTTAGTCTCTCTCTCTCTTTCTTAGTCTCTCTCTCTCTCTTTCTTAGTCTCTCTCTCTCTTTCTTAGTCTCTCTCTTTCTTAGTCTCTCTCTCTCTCTTTCTTAGTCTCTCTCTCTCTTTCTTAGTCTCTCTCTCTCTTTCTTAGTCTCTCTCTCTCTCTTTCTTAGTCTCTCTTTCTCTCTTTCTTAGTCTCTCTCTCTCTCTCTCTTTCTTTGTCTCTCTCTCTCTCTCTTTCTTAGTCTCTCTCTCTCTTTGTTAGTCTCTCTCTCTCTCTCTTTCTTAGTCCCTCTCTCTCTCTCTTTCTTAGTCTCTCTCTCTCTCTTTCTTAGTCTCTCTCTCTTTCTTAGTCTCTCAGTCTCTCTCAGTCTCTCTCAGTCTCTCCCTCCCCCTCTCCCTCCCCTGCAAGAAGTCGGTGAAGGGAGAAACTCGATGCACCCACTAAAGTAGCGCTGTGGGTTTCCCTGAACCCACCCCGTCGTTAGAGAAATAAACGGTAAAAACCCTCTTTCAAATGTATGGGTTCAGACAAACCCGCATCGTCGGGCGTGTGTAGTCAAAAGCGGCATCCGGCAAAGGTTAAAGCCGGACGATACAAACTCGAGGCACGTGTGAGTTTTGGCTCAAATATGGTCTGAAAGACAACAGCCTTTAAAACAACGTGAGTTTGTCCTTTTTGAGTTAATGTTTGGATACGATTTAGTTCTGAGGCTTGAAGACCGCAATCGCCGAGAACTCACTCACTTAACACACACACACACACACACACACACACACACACACACACACACACACACACACATACACACACGCGCATGCACGCACGCACGCACGAGCGCACGCACGCAGGCACACACACACACACGCACACACACACACTCACGCACGCAGGCACACACACACACACACACACACACACACACACACACAAACACACCATACCCCATTCCAGCTGCTTTTGGAATGAAGTTCCTACAGTAGCTGTCTTAACTTTCATCTACAGTGGTTCGCTGGAGACATTTTCTTTAACTTTGCTTACTTACAATCCAAATATGTGATTGTAATATAAGTTCTGTAAATGCAAAGAAGACGAACAAGTTGAATCGTTTGGATTTCTGGAATAATGTCCTTTACAAAGACAACTATTATTTTATGACAGACATCCTGAACTCTTGATCCTTGCAATGGAAGTAGTCAGTTCTGTGCCATACTTTGAGTTATGGTATCATTCATGTTCTCATTTCCTTGTACCTCTCTCTTGGCCTCTTCCCCTTTTCGCTTTCTTTGTCTTGCCCTCTCTCTTCTACCTCCTGTCCCTATCTTTCTCTCTCTCACACACACACACACACACACACACACACACACACACACACACACACACACACACACACACACACACACACGTTCTTCCGGACGTTTTGTAATAAAATGTCGTATGTCACACGTGCCTGTGGTTCAGTATACCAGAGACAGCTGTACCGCCCCTCTGAAGAAAAGACGGTGGTGATGGTGGTGTTGGCTCGTACTGTCCAGCTGGGGCTTGTCTTGTCCACCTCCACACTGCCCGCTGACAGCACTGCTGGCACTGGTGCATTGCAGTACAATGTATAAATATAATGATTAACTCTAAACACTATACGTTAATTGGATCTGTGATCCAAATAATTATGGCCTTTGGTCAATCGAGATGGAAGTTTATTCCACAAGCCCGTAGGGCGAGTGGAATAAACTGCCATCGAGATTGACCAAAAGGCATGTTTGGATCACAGATCCAATTAACATATATATCTCGACATTCACTGGTCTTAGGAGTTTTGTTTTCAAAGAAGAAAGAAACTTGCTTGAACACGGACCACTTCTCCGAGCAAAATCAACAAACCTAATCACTCGCATTCCACCTCAAGGTCTCGGCTAACCAAGACTATGGCATACTCGTAGCAAAGCCGCCGAATGGTACCGTAAACCAAGAATAGTGACGTAAGAGAATAGAATGTCGTCTTTTGATTTGGAACGTGACGTGTTTCAGAACTTCTTCTGGACAACTCGGATGGTCTTCTGCGTAGTGGTTGGCACGAGATTCTTTTTCTTCTTCGACAGTTCATCCTCCGATACTGTAGCAAAACGTTTCATCTTTTTTTCACTTTCGAGTATGCGGACGATTGAACTTGACCGCTAAAAAGTAGTCCTTTCGGAATCATTACGCCGAGTCCGAACATGAGGTCTGAACATTGTTTTTAGGCAGGATCTAGGTGAAAGCGAGGCTGTTCTTATCTCTGTATACAGTCGAGAGAGAGAGAAATACATGTCGAGACATTCTGTTTTGTTCACATATCTTGTCTAACAATGACGTTATGGCATGAAGAGCTACGTAGGCTAGGTCTCATTCTTCCATAAAGCCATTCAATGTGGGTTTTAAAGCCGTTTTAGCATAAGTATATGTGTACCCATACTGCGATAAGCGTGAATTACCCAGGTTCTGGAATACCTTTGTGTAAAACAATGGTAACGTACGTATCATTAAATCGAACGCCTCTACATTTTCTGACTACATAGTTTGAATGTGTGAACTAACTCTTTTGGATGTTCAGTGTGTACACGGTGTTGAAGTGCGAACACTTGTGACCCGTTCTCACAAAATGATAGATACGTCGCTGGCGGCCAGCTGCTCAGCAAACAGAATAAGGTGGTGAGGGTCAATATGGTTGACATTCACTTTGTTGCTGTTTCTGAGAGAACTATTCTTCATTTACCTTACACAGCCTGCATTTAGTCGAAGTCATCCCAAAAGTGTGTTAAACTTCATTTTATTGATACCTATACTATCGATCCGAAGCGCCCCGTTCTTGTAAACAAAGGCCACACAAGGCAGCATTATCAAACTGATTTTTTGCAGAACCCCCGCTTTTTGTAAATCAATGAGGGCCCCAAAGGGTTTAAAATCGTGATCGTGATTGGCGTTTTTTGACCTTTCTGTGACCGTGATTGCCGAAATTTCCATTTCTGTGATCGTGATGGGACTTTGCCCGTGATCCGTGATGACACAAAAATCAAGTCTCGTGATCGTGATCGTCATTTGACATTTGTTTTCGTGATCGTGATGGGCATTATTGCAAAGCATTTTATTTTCAACGTACATTTTTCACAGCTGTATCACTTTATGATCCTCTATTCGTCAAGGTGTTTGTGATCGTGAAAACAAAAATCAATGTAACTGTGATCGTGAAAGCTAAAATTTCCCTTCCCGTGATCGTGATGATACCCCCCCCCCCCCTTTGGGGCCCTCATCAATGGAGAATGAAATTGAAAAATACAAATGCAAGTCTGTAAACGAACAGACTGTTCGCAATATTCCTTTGAAGTGTGGTAATTTGTGTATTTTCTAAGTTGGAGACATAGGTATAATTCCCAAATTCCTCGACTAACATTTGCTTTTTATCAGAACATGTGGGGTGTTGCAGGTAGCTCTGTTTCCTCCTTGGGGATGAAGCTACCAGGGGAAGGGATTGTGTTGGAGGTGCGGGTAGAGGGGTAGCCCTCCCGGTGCTCCCCCTTGGACCTCCCTAGTCTAGGACCCTGGGTCTTCGCGAGGTGGCCATTGTGGCGTAATCCCTCCGGACTAGCATAACGTTTCCCTATCCCAAGACCGACCGTGCGTGGTCTATGACCACATCCTCTACAAGGTGACCCTATCAACTAGGCAGCGCAAGCCCCTAGGCGAAACACGGCGGATCTAGAGGAGAGAACCTCGATAAAAAATTTGAGCTGCCATGAAGACGGAGCATGTTGGCTGAGGACAGCGGGCAGACCTTCTGTGCCGACACCCATCTACAGGAGAAAACCAGGCATGCACGCATCAAACCCAACATGGCCATACAAACGGATCAGAACATGTTTGTCTTTCCCTTGCTCCATGTACCGGCGATTGTTTCATTCACCACACAGTGTGTCTGTGTCGGTGATAAACGAGTCAGAAGATTCATAGATAGTGTTGAAACAGTGTGCTTTGACACGGAATAGACACAAGCAATCAGTTTATTTACTGTTAAGGTGTTTTGGGTGCAGAGTCGCTGTACTAAATGTTAACATTGCATATGCATTAACAAGACACACACACACACATATCCACACATCCACACACACACACACACATATACACACTCACGCACGCACGCACACACACACACACACACACACACACATATATATACACACATATATATACACACACACATACACACACACACACACACACACACACACACACACACACACACACACACACACACACACACACACACACACACACACACATATATATACTCACGGAATAAAATAACTTAACATGTTTTAAAATTTAATATCTCAAAATCGGAAAAAGTTGCAGGAGAGCGGGGTGGTACGATCATAGAACCATCAATTCCTGAGAAGAGGAAAAAACCCAGAATGTTCTCGGTTGCTTAGTTTTTTCACAATTGGTCCTCAAAGACGCATGGTGTCATTTTGGAGTTTACTAGACTGACGCCTAAGCTTGCCGACGCTGCCGACAGCCAGTGCACGCTGTGTGTGCTGTAAACAGGTAGGCCTGCACTCTTTGACTCTCGGGGCACGTCTACCCGTACTTGAAACCTGCAAAAGGTCTGCTGCTGATCCACGAATATTGCATGAAAGTACTGCCTTTGGTTTGTCCGTTTGTTTGTGAGTGAGAACAACTCACTAAAATGTTTCTTTCTCTTTGCCCAAAACTGTCCACTCTGTCTTTCTCTTTCACCATGCCACGAACGTGTGTGAACAATAGACTCGTCGCAATAGGGATGTTGAGAGGAGGGATGACTTATACTGATGTTGCTAGGAGATTCGGAGTGACCAGGCAATCAGTTACCTTGTGGCGAAGAAGGTACCAGCAAAACAACGGTAACGTTCGAGACCTGCCTCGCCAAGGACGGCCCGGTGTCACCAATCCTCAGCAAGACCGCTTCATTAGGGTGCAGCATCTGCGTAATCGATTCCACCCGGCTACTGTGAAATGAAATTTGTTTTGTTAATAAACGTATTGAGGCTAACCTTCACTGCTCCTGTGTAATTTAATTGCGGCTGCGATCAACCAGTGCACGCACAGCGCTGTCAAACACACAGTGCTAAGTTTGTAAACTCCAAAATGACACCATGCGTCTTTGAGCTCAAATTGCAAAAAAAAAAACGGAACAAGCCAGACTAATCCGGATTTTTGCCCATAATGAGCAATTAAACAAGCTTTACGTTGGTACAAAAATCACTCCTGTAACTTTTTCCGATTTTGAGATATTAAATTTTAAACAATGTTAAGTTATTTTATTCCTTAAGTATATATACACACACACATACACACACACACACATACACACACACATATAACACACACATACACACACACACACACACACACACACACACACACACACACACACACACACACACACACACACACATACATCTATATATATATACGACTTGTGTCTGTCTGTGTGTCTGTGTGTGTGTCTGTGTGTGAGTTCGCGATGCACGGCCAAAGTTCTCGATGGATCTGCTTCAAATTTGGTGGGCATATTCAGGTAGACCCGGTACAGGACACAACCTGGTCGATATTTCAACACGTGCTCTCAGCGCGCAGCGCTGAACCGATTTTGGTTCCACCTCAGCTACCCGGGCCCCCATACCGACACACCAAAGCCGCTACACCACATCACAACGCCAAAGTTCTCGGTGGATCTTTTTCAAATTTGGACACCGTATTCAGCTACACCCCGGACACAATATCATCGATGAGATATTTCAACACGTGCTCTCAGCGCGCAGCGCTGAACTGATTTTGGTTTTTGTGTTCATTTCACCATTATAAGTAACTCTTCCTTATCTTCTCATCTTCTCCAGGTTTTCAGCGTTTACCTCCCTTCCTTCGTATGGTGCACTATAGTTTGAGGGAGGCATCTTCGGATATTCCCGTTCTGTTACTATTTTTAGAAGGTCACCGCAGTGTCCAGAACGTAAATTGGACCCGTAAATTATCCTCACTGTAAAAGTGCAAAGGTCGAATCAATTTATAGCCACGCGAAAAATACACTGTCATCTATCTCTCTATAGATACGGCTTCTCTGTGTTTGTGTGTGTGTGTGTGTGTGTGTGTGTGTGTGTGTGTGTGTGTGTGTGTGTGTGTGTGTGTCTATGTGAGCAACACCTGTGCATTGTTCAGTTCTGTTTGTGATGTGGTCTGGCGGCTTTTGTGTAATTTTATGTACTGGCCTTCCTTTGAGAAGCCATAACAGTTCAAAAGGGCTTAGAGATCAGCTCTAAATTGCTCAGTCCTGTTTGAGTGGAGTTCGCCTCCAAAGGTGATTAACACGGTTACATTCGTCGACAAGGATGGGACTCGATATGGTCAGGAATGGCATTATGGCCACTGAATCATTTTCGTGCTGTTCCCATTCCACGAATCTGGGAGGGACCTAAGCTTGGCGGGTCCATTGTTCGGACCCGGCGAAGCCGGCGTACGGCTCTAAGTACTTCTTCCCGGCGAAGCCGGCTACCCGGCGAAGCGGGTATTCATTCTAGTATATATATATGTATAGGTTACAACACGAGTGGTTTTTTATATGGCTTGTATTTCAGTCAAGACCCAGCGGATGAATATCATCGGGAGACACGAGCCTTTGGCGAGTGGCTCTCGATTGATATTCCCGCTGGGTCTTGACTGAAATACAAGCCATATAAAAAACCACGAGTGTTGTAATCTGTATATCCCATTCTACCATCAAACACAAAGTGTAGACTACTAGCGGCACTGTTGCGATCTGTGGAGCGTGAAACAGTGTTTTCAGCGAGACTTGGCCTTTTTGCAACCTTAAACTAAGTGACCGTCGCTGAAAAAATAAAACGAATGAGTGCATCTATAAGTACGCGGTAACACTACTTTCAGACCGTTTAAAAGCTTTAAGTAAAGGTTCATAAGTTGCAAGAAAGTAATGAAGTCGTATAGAAATCCATTTAGTTGAAGCGCACAATTCTTTTGCGTTTCAGGTCGGCGGAACGGGGAAACCGGTTTGGCCCCCATTTGGCTTACTCGACTCGATTCAGAATCGATTCCACGTTGTTTTTTTCGAACGCATTATTATACAATTAGTCTTATTGACAGAGAAGCAAATTTTAGGGAACACATATGTAGATTTAACCATTTGCTCCCTATTTGAAATGTATCTACATGTTTTGCGAGTGTGTTTGCATGAACCTAAACTGGTATGGGTGCGAGGAAAACAGGACCCAAGTCTGTCACCGCCGCTTGATTGCATTTTGAAAGAATATGACTGGATTACGGAAAAATACACACATGTTAAGTTCTTAGATACCTTCATCGCCAATGTGGACTTACTGCAGAGCCAGGCAAAAGAGTAGACTTGCTCGCAAAACACGTGAAACAGCTGATGATAGCGAAGCCCAACCGTGCCAGGTAAGGACGGTCTGACAGATTCTCAAAAGTCGTCTGCTAACGAAGCAAGGGGAGGGTACTCGTGTTTTTGTTTTGGTTCGCTAGCATCTGGTTATCTTGTAAGTTGAATGTTCGTTTTTTCCCACCTGCATTGCTTTCATAATGAAAGAAACGTTTGCTTATTGCATCTCATACATCAGATCAGTTCTGAGATTCATTTTTGCGTGCAACTGATATGGTTTTCTGAGCCGTGCAATACGATTTTGGAACTTCATACAAATGTGTCACATTGTTCGGCGCGAGGTCAAAGGTCGGGAGCAAAGTAGTTCTTCGCCCAAATCGGAATCTGCACTATCATATATTTTTTTGAGTCCATGATGTATTTATTGAGCTATAAAAATACAACATATATACCCATACTGAAGTAACAGAGACAAAGAAGGGAGGTCATGGGATATATATATATATACATATATACATATATATATATATATATATATATATATACACACACACACACACACACACACACATACACACACACACATACACACACACACACTGTATACATTCTCTCACACACACATACTCACACACACACCGTGGCAAACACTCGCGCGCTCGCCCTTTGGTACGCGATAGAAAGGTGGACAGACCACAGGCACTCGTCACGAGCCCCGATATCAAAGTAGGCGGGGCCTGTGTGCTCTCAAGACTACTACAATAACCGTTTAGAGACGACTGTTCATCACCCTAACCAAGTGAAATCCAAGACGTAAGCCCCGCCCAACTCGTGTCGAGTGCCTGTGCACTCGGCAATGCACCACAAACATCATATGACGCAATTAGGGAGTAGGTATTTTCATTGTATCAGATAAGGACAGACTTGATGAGGAAAACAGTTGAGGACAAATTTGAGATTCGGCGCCAACAGACGGACGTGTCACAGGAGATGCTGAAAAGCTTGCAGAAAACATCAACGCTTCAGTCGGTGACAGTGTGCGTCTCAAGGGACATTCATGTGTGCAGTGCATAGAGACAGAAACACCTGTCGAAACAGCCAGCACAGATTCTGACCTTGCCTCAAGTATCGGAAACATGGAAAGGTCTTTGGAAAGGTCTGTGGACGAATTTACTAAGATCCTTCGAAAAAGTAGTTGTGGCATAGACAGTGTACCAGGTGATTGACAAATCGGATGTGGGACGATCTTACTTTACCATGCGCAAGACTGTGCTAAACCTTAAAGGAACTCATCCTCAACGCGGTCTGGTTGGCATGTCGCGACGAAAACGAAAACGATGATTATTGCGAATTGTTTTAACATCCCGCAAAGCTGTACCCTTAACCCCAACCATCCCCCTTTTGAAATGAACCATCGTGTTTAATTAATAACATGTCAAAGTCTCTCTCTCTCTCTCTCTCTCTCTCTCTCTCTCTCTCTCCTCTCTTCTCTCTCTCTCTCTCTCTCTCTCTCTCTCTCTCTCTATGTCACTGAACCCAAATAAAACTAAATGCATGCTTCTAACCACTAGACAAAAACGACAATCTATCATCAACATTTCCTAAACTATAAATACAAAATCAAGATGTAACTGAAGTTGATAACTATAAAGTCTTGGGAATTACCATTGATAATAATTGGTCAAAACATTTAGATACACTTTGTAAAAATACTTCTAAAAATATATAAGTTTTCAAAAAATTAAACACGTTTTAGACCTACGCACACGGAAACTGGTTTTTTCAGGCATATATTCAATCAACTATTGAGTATGCGTCCACAGTGTGGGACTCGGCAAGTGCAAACACTTTGAAACACTTGTGCTCTTTAAATAGACGAGCTGTTAAATTAATTCTCTTACAAAATGCATCTCTCTCTACGTCTGATTATACAAAATTAAAGATTCTTCCTATCAAATTAAGATTTACCTATAACAAAGGTGCAATGATACATAGAATTATGTCAGGGAATGCACCTACATTCATTGCCTCAAATTTCAAACTGAATAATTCAAGAAAACTAAACAAATGAATTACCCCAACCCCTAGAATTGACCTTTACAAATCAAGTCTTTCTTATTCTGGAGCCTTATTGTGGAACTTCATTCCTGAATTAATTAAAATGCAATTCAGTGAAACTTCCTTCAAGGAACTCTACATGCTGTTTCTCTTGGAAATAAATAATTATGTGAAAATATTACATCATTGCTTGATATTCATAATGCATTTTGAAATGTCTTTTTAATTTTTTGACATGTTAATTATATAAATTGCATTGTAATTAACTTAACTTCTATTTCTTCTTGTTATTAATCGAGTTACCATCAATGGGCGAGGGCCGGATGAAAAAAAGCATGTATACATTGCTTATTCTGTTACCCTCGATAAATAAATAAAAGTTCAAAAGTTCAAAAGTTCTCTCTCTCTCTCTCTCTCTCTCTCTCTCTCTCAGTGTGTGTGTGTGTGTGTGTGTGTGTGTGTGTGTGTGTGTGTATGTGTGTGTGTGTGTGTGTGTGTGTGTGTGACTTGCTTACCTACAACATCCACGACACAGCTGTCTTCATTCCTCCGAACAGGTGGGTTGGTAGGAGTTTCCGTATAACACGTGACGACCTGGTTAGCAAAAAACCGGCGGTCGGTTATCTTGACGGTCATGGTGGTGGTGGAGTAGGTAGGGCGGGACACCACGGCGAGGGGTCGGGTGGTTGACGTGCAGCTGTTGGGTGCCACACATGTACCTGCCCCCCTACCCCGGGCCCTCTCCCATTTCACACTCCAATCGGTGCCCCCGATGTTGGTACAGGTGACGTTGTAGTTCTGAGAGTTCTCCACCATCTCCAGCGGACTGTTCTCTCCACACCCCGTCATCTCTATTCCTGTGACATAAATATATTTACCCTCATTAAAATGCACACTATGTATTCCTGGTAATGATACCTATTTTAATCCCAGCGAAACTGGAGGTATCCCACGAACGCTATAATTTAGGTTATTGAGACATCCCAGTGCACTAAGTGATTTATAGAGCAAATCGAGAAAATTCATTATTGAACGAAGCGCATAGCGCTGAGTTCAATAATTATTTTCGAGATTTGCTCTATAAATCCCTTAGTGCACTGGGATTGTTTCAATAACGATATTGTCAGTACCGCTAGAGAAAAAAAGAAGATTCAAAACGCACATTTTGCCACGCGCATTTGTATAGGCGTAACTGTGTGGTCAGGTTTGTGTCAGATCTACTTTTGTGTGGGCTGTCTCAAGTGTGTCGTGCTTTCGTCACACGCAAACTCTTGTTTTAATTTCTGTCGGTAAATTCCAGTGTAGCGTTAAGCTAAAAAGTGATGATCTTTCATACAGACCTCATTTAAACTCGGAGAAAGGACTGTGCTCTTAGTTATTTGCGATTCGAAACCTTCATCGAGCTTCGACAGATTGACTGTGCAGAGTGTTGCCCCTTGAATTGACTCCAAGGCCACGGTTAGCACATTTTCAAAGTAAATGTGGTATGTTTCTCGTGTTGTATCTTCACTCATCGGGGAGTCTGGTACTATACATGAACGGTAAAAATGCTCTGAACTCTACACGTATTATATCCCCATCGTTTGTTTGTTCACATTCGCCTAACATGTTAATTTGCTGCGGGGTTTATGTCGTCTGCTAGGCGGCTAGGGCAATCGACTGCAGTCTGCATTGAGTCTGCACGCATGAGGCAGGCTGGTAATAAGTCTTATATACATATAATTATGTCCCTCGCTAATTTTGTATGTGTATATTGATGGACATTACTACACACAATACTAAGTTAGTTGTGTGTAATAAATTCGGTATTTGACCCGATTGAATTTTACTTTAAAGTTAAACAATTGTTTATTCAAAGGGTTCGTTGTGTTTTGTTAATGTTATACTGATAAATGTGGTATTATTATTGTTCGCTTGGAAATTGTTTTATATAACAATGCCATGGAAAAACGGTTGTTCAATTATGAACTATAATGTTCATCTTATACAATCTGTGGAATGTTGATTTCTCTCTAGTCTAAACCGGTGTGATATCGGTGCTGTCAGCACTGAATGAGCGTATCCGCGGTTCAACCGCATGTTTGTTTGTAAATTGTCCGTCATCATTGTACGTATGTGTGTACGCCCACTGTTATACGTTCTATGTGTTTCTGTGGTGGATCGCCAAGACTAGCACCCCAGCACACATGACAACCAAACGTGACATACTCTTAGTAACGGTACTTAACCACCACCCGTAGCCACCATGCACCATACATTCATTTGTGAAGAACACATTAACCCAACACATTGAAATACATAACTATAGCACGAAGAAAAGTATAGTGTAGTTAACGAAACTTCTTCAGACACCATGACGACGCCACGCACACAGAACAATACGCACAACATACAGGCACACACACAACACGCGCAACTCCCCGTGCGATAGATGTAAAAAAAATTTTTTTTTTTAAAAACGCACTTTTTTGATTCTAGTTATAGTTTGATCGTGTAGATCAGACACTTGGCCACAAATAATACCTGTTTTTTTTTTAAAGAAATCATCACGTCGATTCCGTGCGAATAAGCTTTTGCCAAACAACTCTTTTTAACACTGTCTAAGTGATCTTTGCTCATTTATTTTAGTCTTAATCGCTTTGGCGAATAATTATAATTAAATGGTGCTGTTGAGAAATGAATTTCAAAAATGTAATTTTTTTGTAATTTGTTTTGCATTTTTACGATTCTTCAGCATGTTGAAGAGACACGTTTGCTTGCAATCGCGACTCGCTTGACCTGTTTAACACAATTTATGAACAAGTAAACGATAAAAACGATTAACTACTATGCACTTGTCGTACAGCCAGTAAATTATCCTCTACGAATCTGTTTTTCTTTTTGATTTATCTTATCTGGTTCATATTTTACGACAATTTGAAAATGACGAAAAATCACTGGCAACAGCGGGCGCGAATGAGTTGCGTTTCTTTTGCCGGGGACTGTACTGGTATTGACAGATGATGCACATATCTAAATGCCTGGAGTGAACTCTAGTGAAATTAATGTTTCATTGAACTACTAACGGTAACAGCGTGCAACGTTATATAAGAGAGAGAGAGAGAGAGAGAGAGAGAGATAGAGAGAGAGAGATAGAGAGAGAGAGAGAGAGAGATAGAGAAAGAGAGAGATGGAGAAAGAGAGAGAGAGAGAGAGAGAGAGAACTGACGAGAGAGAGAGAGAGAGAGAGAGAGAGAGAGAGAGAGAGAGAGAGAGAGAGAGAGAGAGAGAGAGAGAGAGAGAGAGAGAGAGAGAGAGAGAGAGAGAGAGAGAAAGAGAGACTCTCTTTCTCTCTTCTCCCCCCCCCTACCCCCACCCCAAAAACAGTATCAACCCGTGTGCCTGTGATTCAACAAACCAAGATTGTCTGTCCATGCTAAAGAGGTAATTAGTTTCATTCATACCAACACATTCTCGTCTAAAATGAGTATTCTGATTTAGTCCGCAGAGCAAACTGGAATTCCGGGACTGCATAGTACTGTTTTGCGTTTACTTCATTGATAAGGATTCTCAGTTTACTTACCGATTGAGAGCGCAGTTAAGGCAACTGTGATAAGAAGTGTCTGAAGTAAAGCTGCCATCATTCAAAATTGCCTTGCTCTGCCTGGGATCTGCAACAATAATCGGTTGAATATAACATCATCTATACTGTTTTGCTCGAGACATAGTGGGTATACGAGGTATGATCCAAAAGAAATAGTTAAAACGTTTTGTGGGAAGATGTAACGAGTTTCTTTTAACTAATCATAACACAAACATTCATCTCTTTCTTTTGGCAGCAAAATGGAGAAAATACAAAGAGGAAGCATTCACATTTGAGACAAGGGGAATTTACATGTCTTCCCTGATCTGTTATATCAAAAGCATTAATAATGATTGTGTGCATGTGTAATGGGACGCAAACAAAGAAGCAAGTTTTCTAGCTCTTTTGTAAACTCCAGGGAATAGAAATCACTTAATCTGCAAAACATGTGTGCACAATGCCCACTTATGTTTGAAACATTAGACTT
>NC_090252.1:14614930-14647430 GCF_037325665.1 Littorina saxatilis | reverse complement strand
AAAGCACGATAAACCAATGCCCAGACATGACAGACAATATCTTGGAATAACAGACCAATACTTTTGTGTGGAGTTTTGCAAATTAACAAGCCAGGAAATCATAAATGAGTTGTGCATATCTACTACGTTTATCATATTCAAACCACCATAATCTTTTTCTTTACACATAACTGTTCGTCTTACTTTTTCAAATGCGCGCGTATTTGAATACTTTTTCTTCCAAATAAACCTAAACAAAATGGAATTAATACGATGTAGAACATGATGAGGTACTGCCAGAGACTGGAAAATATAAACGAATTGAGATATAAGAAAGGTTTTAACAATACAAATTTTACCTTGTATACTTAAATTTCTCTTTGACCAATTGGCGATTATTTGTTGTATTCGTTGAATTTTCTTTGACCAGTTTTCCTCTAAAGACGATGCGGGTATATTGTTTGAAAAAATAATTCCAACAATTTTTACTTTACATTTCCATTTAAGACCAAAATACTGATCTGTACACAACTTTTTGGACCCTATCCACATGGCTTCCGTTTTGTTAACATTCACTTCCAAGTTTGAAAAACGTTTAAATATATTCAAAATGTATAACGCCCTTTCTAGATCTATTCTATCATGCAAAAAAAGAGTAACGTCATCAGCATATAATAACAGTTTTAGGACCGTGATGGGTGATACCTCAAAGGGTGACATAGGCAGATGGATACCCTTAATAGCTTCATCAGAACGAATCTTGATCGCCAACATTTCAAGGGCAATAACAAAAGCCATTGGAGAGAATGGACATCCTTGGCGAATGCCAGTTTCCACAGGAAAAGGTTCGGATATCCACCCTGTATAATTAATACAACTTTGACTATTGTTCATCAGGACAGAAGCCCATTTTTTAAAATTATCACCAAAACCAAATTTATCAAATGCAAACAAAATATAATCTTTGGATATGGAATCAAATGCACGTCGAAAGTCAACTGCTAATAAAACTCCAGGTTTATCCATTGTGTTCATAATATCTATGGTATCATCAATGAGTCTAATCATGTTACTTATTTTTCTTCCTTTCATAAAGCCAACTTGATTTTCATGTATAATATCACCTATTACAGTGGAAAGTCGCATTGCTAAACATTTCGCAATTATCTTGTAATCTGTATTTGTCAGAGATATTGGTCTCCAATTGCCGAGATCGTCCCTAGGTAAATCTTTACCTTTATGAATTAAGGTAAGGACTGCTTGTTTTTGAGTGGACGATAATTCGCCATTAACAAATGATGCTACAAATGAGGCATGAACTACATCCCTTATCTTCAACCAAAATACTTTATAAAAACAGGTAGTGAGGCCATCAAGACCTGGGGCTGAATCGTTATTTAATAATTTAAGGGCAATAGTTAATTCCTTCGCGGTAATCTCCGAGTCCAATTCACCTTTTTGGTCATTGGAGAGAAATGGTATATTTAAATCTTGTACAAATTCGTTTGCGCTCATCTGGTTAAATTCCGCGCTTTTTTCATATGAGTCTTTAAAAAATCGTACTTGTTCTTTCATAATCTCTTTCTGTGTATTAAATACCCTCCCGTCCTCTGTCTGCAAACGATCCATAATTTTCATGTTAGCTTTACTTTTTTCCAAATTCAAAAAATACTTTGTGTTCTTCTCACCTTCTTCTATGAACTGAACGCGAGAGCGAACTTGGGCACTCTGGGCTTCTTCCAATGAAAATACCTCAAGCTCTATTTTAATTTTTTCTCTTTTCATTAACAGATTCAGATCTTCTGGATTATTTGCTAAAAGAATGTCCGTTTCATCCAAAACCTTCTGAAGAGAAAGCTGGGAATTATTTTGTTTTCGCTTTCTTCCTGCTGTATAGGCTGTGCAAAATTCCCGCATTTGAATTTTTAATAATTCCCATTTTAAAGAATCACCTAAACATTTATTTTGCAACAGAAATGCATCAATCAAATTATTCATTAAATCAACAAAACCTATATCTCGCAATAACTGATTATTAAATTTCCAGTAAGAAGGTCCGCGTACTATGTTCACAAACTGAATTTTCAACTCAATTAATCGGTGATCTGAATGTGGTACTGAGACCATGTCACAAAATAATGTTTTATCAAACAAGCCACCAGAGAAATGAAAATGAGGATGATACACTGATGATGCTGTGGGGTTCCATTCTGGATTGTGACGGGGTCACACTCTGCGAATCATGGTGTCAACCAAGACCGAGAACTGTGTACACCCATGGCGTTGGTCGCACATTCCACTATTTCAGGAATGATGTGAGCGCCCTCAATGTCGCATTCGTATATTGAATGATACTTGGTTGTGTGGCTACAACCTTCCCATAGGGTCCACAGCAAACCCACCCTGGGTAGGGGCTGGTCGGAGCCGAAATATCCCGCTATGCCTCTGCTAGGATTCGAACCTGCAACCTTCCAACCCGGAATCCGTCGTGCTAAACACTACGCTACGGGGAATGGTTGTGCAGCCTTATTAGTGTTGCCTCCAGCTCTAGTGTTTTGATTGTTGTGGTTGTCGCAGAATGGCGTCATTTAGTCACAATGTGTTTCGGATATTTTTACCGCTTGCAGATTTTTATTTAATTGGTCCTGTATTGAATTGCTTCGGTTGCCCTGTGGCATAAATCTCCGCTAAACATTGTGACTGAATGTCGTAATTCTGCCGCAGTTGCGGCTATCAAAAACCTACTTGACACCTGAGCCATTGTAATTTAATTTATCTAGTTCTAAGCTTTGTATTATTGTTTGTTTGATTAATAATAATAGTGGGTACTTTTATAGCGCCTAACCTCATTCATTGGCCTGTCCTACCTGGGTAGGACTAGAGTCATGGCTACCAATTCTGATGCATGATCAGTCATTACCCGATCCTTCCAGTTGGGCTTCAATTTACCTCATTCTCTCTCCATTTGTGACACAAAAATGTGCACAGTCCACATTCTCATCCAGCCAAAGTCCACCCACAGTATTCCACATTACTATCATTATCCTACCATTGGTCACTATTTCTCTTTGCAATTCTATAATCTCTGGGATGGGGATGGGATTAAAATCAACGTCAACATAACATAATTTCATCAGCAGTAAATTATTAGTGCATGGTTGTAAGATTGTTTTTTGTTGTTGTCTATTTTCAGTTATAGTGTTCAGTACAGTGGATCCAGTTTATAAGAGCCTCATCCGTCCAAAAATGGCTCTTAGTCTTATAAACGGGGGGCTCTTATAAGCGGGAGAAAATAAGCATGTCAAAGAAGAAAGGTCCCAGCCACTTCGGCTCTTGCAAGCAGGAAGACTCTTATAAGCGGGATCCACTGTATTGTTTTGACGGCTGCAGAGCGGGAATGGCATGATTAAGTCACAATGTGTTGAGAAAAGTTCTGAAGCCCAGCGAGTGCAAGAAATGTGCTCCAGGAGCCATTACAAAAAGTCTGCATGCAGTAGAAATCTCCGCAACTCGTTGTGACTAAATTATGTCATTGCCGTACTGCAGCTGCTGCAATTTAAACATTCAAGTTCAACATATCTTTATTACCTTTACGGAATTATTTACACATGTCAAACAAGCAATGCCAGTAAAAAAAAGAACGAACAGTGAAACGTTCAAAGTATTACTTATACATGTATACTTATTTACACAAGCCCCCACACGAACACGCGCACTACAGTTGAACACATATTCCTCATCCCACAAACACACAACCTACACTTATACATATCACATATATACCTTTACATGTTCATTCTTCAACACTTAGTCATTTTCCTTGCGTGAGTTGTATTTTACACTTGATGATAAAGCATCTATATTTTTTACAGGTAAGGCAGTTAATGGTGACTTCCCTGGACACCGAGGAGGAGATGGAGGCGCTGATCTCGTCCAGCTTCAGGGGGGCATTTGAAGTGAGGGACGACGAGCCCTTCCGATTTGAATACCTCAGGTAAGTTCCTCAGCATGGGTAATCCATGGAGTTTAAACGGCCAATGCTGTGTTATTATGGGAGGTCGGTATAGCTCAGTACGTATTTTGAAGCAACCCTGTCCTTGAACTATAACAGGTACCTTTTCTAAACTATATAACTGTGTGAAGCACATGTTATACTTCCATACTGACCCACATTTGGTTTCATAGCTGCAAGGTCAAGGTCACATTGAGCCCTCTGAACTGTGCCGAAAACAGCACAATGAACTACTAAAAGGGACCATGTCTCTTGGTAGAAAGAGCCAATAAGTACCATTGTGCTTCCTACATGTTGAATTGATGGACATGTCTTGTGTTACCTTGGATGACCTTGACCTTGGGTCACGGTCATGTGTTTTTTTGTTTGAAAAATGTGTAAAACAGTTGTTAGCATAGAGCGTCATTGCGATGTTCAGTTGTATGTTTGTGTTTTTTTCTTCTTCTGAACAACTGTGCAGAAATAGTGTACATTAATTAACCATGCCAAATTGTTTCTTTCGTTATCAAGTTGCTTTGTGATAAAATCATTGATTTTGGAAGCAGTGGGTGTTTTAAAGGCATAGAAAGCTGATGACTATTCACGCTAATTGCTTTACCCACAGCTGGAGACATGCTAAATTAAGTTCCCTGCAAGATATTGTGGTCTAGGACCCCTTAAATGTTGAGATATTTGAATTTTTATTTTGATCTAAATCGTCCTATTTATAGATTTGCCAACAGAGGTAACGTTGACGCAAGGGAAATAACTCCGCGTCTTTGTTGACATCCTCACTTTTTCAGAGGCTAGAACAAGCTGTAATGCATGTATATGGTCCGCGCATTGCGACATATCGTCATTATATGGCCTTATGGTGCATTTGACATCGATTGTGGGCAAACTACACATCGTAAACACGGGAGCGAGTTAGTAAGCCTTTAACCTCAAATAATCTGTTCTATCATATACTGATATAGCTCTTTTTGTTTTGTTTTTTGCATTAGCTCATGTGGTGCCCCAGGTTCCAAAAGGCTGACCAAGTCCAACACCTCCTCTACCTTCCGATGGAATGGAGAGGCGGTGAAGAAACTTGCTGGCCAGGGAGCCCTGTATTTGATGGCCGACCACACCCTCCGTCTTGCGGTACTACTTCTAATTAACCCTTTGAGACCCAGCGAAGGGAAGCAACTCTGTACATTCTTTTCTATAATTAATTTTTAGTCTTATAAGCATGCATGAGACCACCGAGACAAGAGATGGCTAGCAGAAACAAAAGAAGGCTGACCAAAACTACCTCATTACAGGGAGGGCTGCAAACAAGCATGTAATCTTGTTCAAAACTTTCACTGGTCTTGGTCAGCCCAGGGCGTTTGCGGGCGTTCTGGGAGCCATTGGGTTAAACCTTAAAATTGTGTCTGCTATGTCTTCATTCATTCTTCCATACTACCATAACAGGAATTCAAGCACAGGTTGGATGTATTCTGTTTTATTTGCCATGAAACGCAACCACCTGAGCAGACTAACGTTGTGACTTTTTGTCATATTCATGACCCCATAGCCAACAGCTGGTCCTCTAAAGTCAGTATAATGTGACTAGTTGTCCTCTTATATCCTATCATTGGTGCTGGAAATGCTTAATTGAAAAATCAAATGAAGAATTTCGTAATTGTCATATCACATAATAAAGTTAGTCAATTGTCAATGAAAAAACAAGGAAACTATTCTTTGAACATTATTATTATTATTGGCTCTGAAAAAAATGTCCCGTGTTTCTGAGAACCACCCAACTGGTTATTAAGTTGTGCGAGTCATGTTGTTAAATGCTTCTGAAGAGGTCTGGAAAGTTTTGGAATTAGTGGGATTTAATTCTAGTATTTAACTCTGTCTACAGGAGACACATTTTGTGGATGAAACTGCCGATGGGGAAGTGTTGCCATCCTCCACCATGGGGCGCAACCCAGTAAGTCTTAATCTGACAACTTCTTTAACAGTTTTCTGCTTAGTGTTATTGTAGGCTGCAAGCGCAGCCTACGTAAATAAGATAGGCACATTATAAATACCCTTATTATTATTTATTATTATTATTTTCTCAGAGTCAGTTTAATGTGTAGCTTTGAATTGACAATTTGTCTGTCATTAGCGACAAGGTGGCAGTGCTACTCTGGCTCACTCTGTCAGCAATATCAGTGAGAAGTATAGAAAACCCATTAATCCTCTTGCTCCATCCTCTTTTCATTGGCCACACATACTGTAGAAATTCGACAGTATAAGATGTCCTTGGGAGCAAGATCTCCAAAAGTGGGCATTTCGATTGAGCGGACACTTAATTACCTTCAAAAACGATCCGTGTCGAGGGTAAGTGTCCGCTCAATCTTCAACGTAGGCTGCACAGAGTAGGCCTAGTGCACACACAGTGCATGCTGTGTACGTGTGGTAGCGAAGGTAGTCACTCTGCACTAGTTCGACAAGGGGGGTGTCACTAAACACCGAAAAGAGGCTAAAGAGGCTAAAGAGACAAGAGATTATAATTGCAACATTCCCTCAAAAAAATGACATTTTTCACAGAAATAAAGACACCTTTAATCAGATTTGACCCAAAAAAGTTCAATTCTTTGGGTGAGTGTGTCACGCATCAACAATTTGAAGTCACGAAAAGAGGGTCACCATTTTGGTGAAAAGTGAAGAAGTTGTCTGTACATGTATTTCGTTAAAATATGTGATGTTGGTGGATGGAATAGTGAAATATAGAAGCTCTTTAGTTTGTTTAGCCTTATTAGCCTCATTAAAATGTCTACATCGCTTATTTTAAGCAGAAGGAGGTGGAAAAGTTCAAGGAAAAAAGGCCAACATGGCGGCACCCATTAGTCAGATTTCACCAAAATGGCAACCCTCTTTTCGTGACTTCAAATTGTTGATGCGTAACATCTTCACCCAAAGAATTGAACTTTTTTGGGTCAAATCTGATTACAGGTGTCTTTATTTCTGTGAAATATGTCATGTTTTAGGAGAGAATGTTGCAATAATAATCTCTTTAGTCTCTTTAGCCTCTTTAGCTTCTTTTCGGTGTTTAGTGACACCGGACAAGGGAAGCCACTCTTTATCAAAACTTTATTCAAAATGGCATCAAACACAACCATGAGTGGTCGCCGATAGAAAAAGTTTTCGACAAAGAATGATTGCTGAAGAGTTTCAAATCGCTAATAAGACAGATGAGGTGAAATGAAAGAGGTAGGAGGGTGAAAATGGCTTAGTGAAAAGCATGAAGAGAAGAAAAATAGAGCTACGTGCTCAATGAATTGGTGTTTGAGTGGCGCCATGTACATATTAGTTAATTAACACTGGTGCTGTGCAATGCTGATATTTATGCATTTTATGATAACATAGAAACAGTGAACAGTTTTAATTGTCGAGTAAGTGCATGTACACAAAAAGCTATCACCCGGTGGTCACACCTTGAGGAGAGGACAGTTCTCTTGAGAAGACACTTTTGCTAACCTCCAAGGACATTTACATGAACTGTATACAACTCTCCTGTGTTCACTTTCAAGTGAATAACTATCGTTCTGATATCATTTTAAAGTGAAGCTAAAGAAACCTGGTATCGGCACTGCTGTGCATCTCCTATGATCTCAATGGTATCAAGGCACGCCTTTGCCGCGACAAGGTTTGCCGATACCGGCACTTGTCTTGTCTAGACAGTGACGTCATTCATAGATGACGCCAATCATAAATGACGTTTGTCAAGGGAACTTATGCTTTCAAGTGTTGCTGCTTCCAGTGACAGGAAGGTATAGAGATTGATCATTGTATACACATCGTTACTCTTGTCGTTGTATACACAAATTACACAAACGTCATCTTGTGAGGGACCGAAAAATATTGAAACTCTCGGATGATTTTTTTGTGTGGTATCAACCTCGACCTACGGTCTCGGTTGATACTACAAAAAATCATCCTCGAGTTTCAATATTTTTCGGTCCCTCACTCGATGACGTTGTGTAATCTCTATGTATTTCATTTTCAGGCTGTGCTCGTGTCCGACAGTGAGGATGACCTCCCACCCATATATAATGGGGACACCCTTCCAGATCTTCAAGTAAGTGAATTACCTATATATATAATCACCTTTCCCCCTACCCCCTACCCCCACCCCTGTGTACCCTCAGTTGCGTTCCACTGCCTAGCAACATTCATTTCATGATAATTATTGTTATTGAAGTAATCATTTGAGTATGAGTTTGCAGCTATTTTAGTGTTTTTGTATTTAGTGTGTGGAATTAGAATCTTTCAGCATCTCCCTTTAGACACCCCTGTTGTGGACAAACTTTTTCGGGTGGTTCACACTTCCCTAAGTGGTCATCTGTTATAGTGTACTGATTTCATAAATAGCAAAACACCATCCATCCTCTAACTCCCAACCCACAACACGCACCCATTGCCCACAGTATGGTGTTTGCCATTTCTTCTTAGAAATCTGTGTGTGTGTTTAAACAGAATGCCGATACCAACAGCACAGTGTCAGGGAATCTTAGAGAGATGTTCAACTGTGCAGCTGCACTGGTATTGCCAGTAAGTGTATTTAATCCCGTGAACATTTTTGTTTTTTGTTTTTTACTTAAAATCAGTGTATTTCATTTGCTAGTCTGGCTTGTAACTATATTATATATATTATATGTGTCTTCATACATTGTATTTTTCATGCCAATAAGTGAATAAGAATTCCTGCAACAAGAATCATTTTGCAATTTTTATGTGTTCCAAGTTATTATCCTACATATAATAATTTTGTACCATCTGTAAATTGGTTATTGTTGTGGTTTAGTCACAGGGAACAAGACACACCCCTGGGACCAACCCTCCAAAGGATCCCTGGATCCTGGATTCGATAAATCCAAGGTATTTGCAAGAAGTGTAACTGGTTTAAAGAGCTATACCGGCCTCTTAAACGTTTGTGCTTTGCTATAGGTACAGTGGAACCTGCGAATAGCACACCCCCTGGGGACCAAAGAAAAAGCAGTGCTATTTGGAGGGACTGTGCTATTCACAGGTACATTTAGACTGAAAAAGACAATTTGCTCCAAAATGACACAGTGCTATTCGCAGGTTTGGTCGGCTATTTGGAGGATTGCTATTCGCAGGTTCCACTGTATTGTCATAGATATCTGTATGTTATGGATCTTTTACACACTTGCTAAGCAAAAAATGAGTCTACAGTATGTACTCAGCCTAGCTGTCTGTCCGTGTGTCACACAAAAATTAT
This sequence comes from Littorina saxatilis, assembly GCF_037325665.1. Lineage (NCBI taxonomy): Eukaryota > Metazoa > Mollusca > Gastropoda > Littorinimorpha > Littorinidae > Littorina > Littorina saxatilis. The sequence continues at coordinate 14,638,200 of NC_090252.1, read as the reverse complement.
TAACTACAGTGTGTTATAAATGTCTTTGCTACATGTTAAATTGCTTCACCATTACTTTCAAGGTCAATGGAAGGTCATGGTCACATAGAGATCAAGGTCAAGCATGCGAGTTCTGTGGGCTTTGCCCTTCTTGCTTTTCTTTCACTAGACTTAACAAAATATAGAAAAATTGCCTTTTAATAAGATTTTGTTAATGGGTTCTTTTCATTCAAAAATTCTTCGTTATCAATGTAATTTCTATGTATGTGTATTTTGCCCATTTTCTGCAATGACGTTTACTTCAGGCTTCAAAAATATGTTTATGTCGAATCAGAGCACTTCCGGAATGGATGGTGGATGACCAAGAGCCACTAGTGCCAGAGCCAGATTTTGAGTGGACTGCATTGAAGTAAGTGACAAGATCTGCATGTTCATTTTGGGTTTCAATATTAGATTAGCTTTGTATTTTTGTAGTTTTCTCTGTTTCACATTTGTCTGGTGCCTCCTCACCCACCCCCCCCCCCCCACCCCACCAGCACTCTATTTTATATATATTGATGTTGTTGTTTCCTATTAATTTTTGTGATGATTGTTGTTGGTTAACGACGGTCGCGGGTTCCTAAACAAACAGGACAATTGGGCTAAATGTTGTTTTATATTAAGTTTATTATGTGGGAGTGAGAATCAGCTAAAACAATTCGGGTGTAATCGAATTAACTTCTGAGATATTGCCGTCTAAAGTGACTACCCCCCCTCAAAAAAAGGTCAAAAACATTGTGTTTGGGAAATCATCAACTACTCTTTCAAAACAAAACTTAAGAATTATATTTCTTTAGTGTTCATATATACAGAAATCCATGAGCTACATGGCTGATATTCAGATTTTTGCATTACTGTTTTTCGTGTTTTTTAAATTATGCTAATGTATTCATTTTTTCCATTTTTTTTTTACAAGACTTTGATGGTATTTCCTCTGCATCTGAAAAATGGGTTGCTTCCCCTTGCAATGTTTACTTTCTGTGGACTTGAAAAGGCTAGACTAAAGTAAATTAATGGTTTATGTGGTCAAAAAGTACTGCAAATCTTTAATTTGACCCGTACCTCTTCGAGTCTTATAGTGGCTTTAAGTTGCAATTATTTTTTTCTTTTGTTCTATGAAGTGATGATTCCCAGCAGAAGCGGACAGCGGACGATCTCCTTCAGTTGCTGAAGGGGCTGGTGGAGGACAACCAGCGGATGCAGACCATCCGCCTTCGTCTGCTACATGTCCTGGAGGACATGGTGAGGTGGACGGAAAGGGGGCACCTGTCATACAAGTTCCCCGTTAAGATTGCCTTCTTGGGCCAAACTGGCATAGATGACAAGGGTGACTCATTTTTATCTACCTGGACCATGCATACTGAACTCCAAAAGAAACGCAAGTTGAAATTTCAAGAAATTTAATCTCATTCTTTGGCATTTCATTTTGACGAGATCGAATCGAACGAATTTCACAGGCTATGTGCAGGACACTATGCAAACTCATGCTCGTGCAGAATTTTCCCCTGAAACCCACCTTTAGTGCATGACTATTAACAAAACCTTAAACAACTCTTAACTTGCGTATCTTTTGGAGTTCAGTATACATTACTATACGACACATTTTTATCGGGCAGCAATATAATTATGTACATGACTATGATGTAGTCACTGAATCTTCAAAAATGTGTTTATTGTTAATGTTAAATTGTTGACTCACATGCCTAGTTTTTAGGTGCTCTTTGTTTGCTGTCACATATGCATGCCCCAGTAACTTGGTTTGTATTATTGCAGGTCTCACACGCCAGACGGCCACATACTTGGTCCAAGGCCTCTCAAGGTCACCAGTCTTCGTGGGGGAGGTAGGGCGGCTGACCCTGACGTCAGACACGTCAGCCCTTGTGGCCAAGGATGGTGGCCAGTGCAGATGTGAGGTCACAGGGAGGCTGGTCGGATTCATTCTGACCCACGCCGGCCTCCCAGTGAACCTGTTCTCACAGAGCCTGGTACGGCTGCTCTGCGGCGAATACGACTGCATCGACCTTGCAGATTGTCCAGATGGACAGTTGAGGGGTCAAATACAAAAGGTGAACATTTATCTTTTATGGGTACTTTTTATGAAAGTTTCATGTGGCGACCGCAAGCTGTAACGTCATTTAGTGAGATTGTTGCGGAAATTTCTACTGCGTGGCGAAAAACTTACACGTTTGAATTTTTTGGGACACTACCAATTCTATCAAAACCTGATGTGTCGTGATGGTGTATAATGACAAAACCTAAAAAAAATACACACAGTGACTTGACCTTGCTTCAATATCAAGGTCACAGGAGTCATTAATTTGTCTCGAAAACAGTCATTTGTTACATATTCCACATTTTATCCCAGGGTTTTGAGCAAGGTGACCTTACTTATATTATTACATACAGAATGTCTTCACTTCTCTGTGCTGGGAATACAGTGGAACCCCTGAACAAAGACCCTCAGTGTAAGAATTCCCTCAGAACAAAGACCCTCAGTGTAAGAATTCCCTCAGAACAAAGACCCTCAGTGTAAGAATTCCCTCAGAACAAAGACCCTCAGTGTAAGAATTCCCTCAGAACAAAGACCCTCAGTGTAAGAATTCCCTCAGAACAAAGACCCTCAGTGTAAGAATTCCCTCAGAACAAAGACGTGATTTCTGGAAACGTTTCCTTCATAATGACATTGCTGTTACCTCTCTGTAAAGACCCACCCCTCTGTAATGACCCCAACTCTACAAAGACTGACTTTTGGGCAACATTTTCAAGGTTGTTATACAGTAGAGAGGTTCTACTGTACATTTGTTTTGTTTTATCATCTATTGTCCTTTTATGTAATTTTGTTTTCAGTTTGTGAAAAAATAAATATTCTATCACATTTACTTCCATTTATGTTGTTCATAACACTAACAGAGCTTGTTATGTTGTTTCAGGTCAAGGACCAGGATCCTAGGACCTTCCCGTCGAACGAGGCTCAGGATCTTGCTGAAGCTGTGGGCTTTCATGGTCTCCTCACCCCAACAAACAAGGATGTCCTGCTAGAAGCCAGCATTGCCTACAGGACATCGGTCTCCAACCGTGCCCAGATCCAGGCTTTTATGAAAGGCCTGGATGAGACCGGTGTCCTGTCGGTGCTGCGTGGACAGTCAGGTAAACATAATCATTTGATATTCATTATTTTGTCTTTTATATATGTGTGTGACAAGCGGATTACCCTATTTTGCGGAAAGCATAATGAGAACAGAGAACACCAAGCTACTACACTCATTGTTCCTTTTCAGCTGGGACCAGGGCAAATTTCCAAATTCCCCACACATACAAATTCTGGAAACGTGTATCTTGTTTGGGGATATTAAAAGCACATAAGCCAGTTTGACTTTTTGTGTTTATTAACATGGTTGCTGATTTTCTCCTTATTATGTTCCTTTATTAGCCGCTGCAGTTCAGCTCCTCAGCGGATCTGGCATCCGCCCCCTGACTGCAGGCGCTGTCTACGACCTTTTCGTCATTGATTTTAGCATTGAGGGCAGCAACTCCAGGGCTGACGAGGAGATCATCATGCTGGAGTTCTCATTCTTCCTCCAGGCATGTGAGCAAAGAGGTAAGTGAAGGAATGTTATTTGAACTCATTGAAATCATTCCGATTAACCCTTGGCTGTTGGTGGTGATGTGTGCTACGACAACTGATTTAGCCCAGTTTGTTGATTGCACCTGTGCCCATGACATGGCATGGCAATGAGACTGGCTTTTGTCAAAACAGTGGTGTCACACATAAATGATGAGAGAGAAAGGATAGCATATTTATACTGCCAGAGCATTAAGCTTTTTATGCAGTGCGGAAATTAGGGGAGAGGGACCTATCTAAAGCTACGTTCTCATAGCACCATAATAGAAATGAAACAATGTAGATGGCAGACCAAGTGGCCAAATTAATTTGCGGCGACCGGGGGATTCGAACCTGCAACCTTCTGAATTTGAGTCAGCGACAACTATTTCAACATTGGATCAACCATGCAACACATAAAAATTCCCACAGAAACAAAATACACAGTTTAGCGCGTTCTCCCCACACAGTTTAATGCTAATCCAGTGCCAGTGTCAATCTCAACCGATAACAGAAAGCGAACTCACTTTGTCCTTGAGTTTAACGGTCTCCCAAACGAAGAGACCCCAATCAATTCCATTGAGATTCACAGACGATGGACTTGTCAGGACCTCGGTTACCCTGACTCCAACGTCATCTCATCCAAGCCTCTGCTTGTCCAAGAATTGATTTCTGAAAGCGCTTTCCCCGTCTCTGATTCAGGATCCAACAGAGAGCTCACTGAACCACAACCTAATCCTTTTCTGGCTGGACGGTTACTGACGTGTGTCTGGATAGACCTATGACCTGCGGGGTTTACCCAAATGAAAAAGTGACATTTGCACTAATCCCTATTCAGGAGCATGCGCTTCCATGCGAGCGTGAATGACGAAACTATTGGTACCTATGGGCTATAGGGGATCCACTCGAAAATAGTTATGCAACAGTTGCTTCCCTTTACACTTATATTTTCTTTTCCCCAAAAACAGTCACCCTTGTGACACTGACAGAGTGATAAGTTTACTGTATTTTAATACTAATTAGCCTACTAACACGATGACGATGACACACTGCAGCGTGTCGTTAACACACAAAAATCCAGAAGGACCCGCAAAATCAAAAGCAGTTTAGGACGCACATATTTTTGTCTTGTCAGCTAAGTGGATGACTGTCAGGGACCCTCATTTATTTAGTATGCAGAAAACTGAACACATGTACTGCTGACAAACTCTTGCCAGAACTGACTGACAGTTAAAGGGTTTAACAGTATGGACAAAAAAGTCCTGGAAGCTGTTAAAAAGAGAGCCCGAATGTTAAATACATTTTTGGTGTATTCTGGGTGATCAAAATTTTGCAGAATGATGTTTATTTTATTCGAAGAAGTTGTTTTCAAACTTTTTACCTAATTGTTCAGAGATCACTGACAGAGTGTGTGTGTGTGTTTTTTTTATTTTTTAATTTTTTTTAATTTATTATTATTATTATTATTTTTTTTTACAGAGTCTTCATGCTCTCTGGCTGACGTTCTGGAATTCTGCTCCGGGTCGCGCACCATCCCGCCTGGGGAGCTTGGGGGATTCAATTCCCTCCCGACCATAGCCTTCCGGACAAGTGGCTTACCGACTGCCTCAACCTGTGCATGTAGCCTGACGCTGCCGAGGCACTTGCCTGAGAACTCCACCTTGAAGGATGTCATGGAGATGGCGATCGTTAGTTCTCCCAACTTCGATGACTGAAGTCCTCTCTATGACATCCTTGAAGGTGGAGCTGCCTGGTTTGTTTGTTTATTTGTTGCTTAACGTCCAGCCGACTACGCAGAGCCATATCAGGACGAGGAAGGGGGGATGAAGGGGGCCACTTGTCAAGCGATTCCTGTTTACAAATGCACTAACCCATTACTTGTGTCCCAGCAGGCTTTAGTAAAACTAAATTAATACCTACTGGAAGATTACCAGTTTCCAGTATGTTAAAATAGGCTTAACCTATCTACTGATGGACTTACATCAGAACACTAACAGATTAAACTATACATGAATCGCGAGACAAGCGGCACGAGAAGAGATTTTTGGAAAAAATACAGGTGAATGAGCAAGAAGGCAGAAAAAAGAAAAGAATTCATGAAGAAAAAGAGAGCATGACAGGAAAGAGGAACCAAAAATCTACCTAACAGCAAACTAGAAAGCTCCTGCGGTTCCAAAAACAGGAGGGGCCTTTAATTTCATAACCGCAGTGCCCCACTGCGGGAAGCTGCCTGGTGCTTGATTGAAATTTTTGTGATTTGTTTTTGCTTTACGAGTGTTTCGTCACAAACCATGTGTAGTGCTCATGCACTTTGTTTCTGTGTGAAGGACTATTAGTGTTAATCTATATTATTATACGTTATTTGCGTGTTTGACCAAAATATGACATTTTACACAGATCGAGACAGTCATTGTTCTCCGAGACCGCGCTAGCGGTCGAGGTGAACAATGACTGTCGAGATCTGTGTAAAATGTCATATTTTGGTCAAACACGCAAATAACATTTATGTATCGATCGAATTCCTTTCAGGTACTTATGACTTTGTTGTTGTTTTGACGATTGAACGAGCACACACACACATGCATGCAATCCACATGTATGCAATCAAACACATAAGCTTCATATTTGGGCGTTTCAGGTTGACCGAAACTTCAAAGGAACTACAAAACACACGTCATGTACTCACTTTGTTGTTGTTTTGACATTGAACAGCACACACACATGCAATCAAACACATGAGGTTTTTTTTTTAGTTCCTTTGAAGTTTCGGTCAACCTGAAAAGCCAAATTATAAAGTTTTGTCGGCCTCTGACGTCACATGACTCAAAGAAGGGAAATCCAATCTCCAATCGATACATAATTCTTATGCTCACACCTTTAAGTCAAACAACTCACACATGTACATGTATACAATGAAATTAATTATTCTTTGTGACAAAAACGTACCCGGTAGCTGACCTGTTTACCCCCATAAGTGTTTTGGAGTAATGCTCAGCCCCAAAAATAGTAATCCTGGCACAAAAATAGTAATCATCCAGCATTCGTCGCTAGTTACAACGCACATGACAACTGTGTCTGCGAAACGCAATCATGCACATATATCCATCATTCACAAACAAAACGCATCAGTCAGTTTTTGTAGTCATCATAATTTCAACGAAGATCACATCAAAAGCACATGCATCACTGATTCTTTTTCTTTTGCTCGTAGTGGGCTTTTTTCAGTGTGTCAAGCGCTTCTCTACTGCACTTGCGCTTGCCGAATGAGTGAGGGCGAGACTTCACCACTAGAATAAGGCTCTCCAGCGTCTTATCAGACAGACATGATCTATGGTCAGTCCTGTGCTTTTTCACCCCATTTTGCCATTGAAAAAAACAATGCCAAACATGTGAATTGATTAAAAAAAAAAATTTTTTTTTTTTACATTTTAATAATTTATGAAAATCGTAGTCTTGACACGGATAGCAGAATGGCGTATTTTTTGCAGAAAATCGTAATAAATTACGCCAAAATCGTAAGGGTAAACAGGTCTGCGGTAGGCACCTGCAAATAGACCACGCAGAATGTTTTTCATTAGTAGGGACCTCTAGTCTGTGCAATTATCCACCCCAAAAAATCAAAAGTGCTTTGTCCAGTGTGTTGAATACTGTTTGTTGCAATGTAAATTTAATTCGATAAGCTGTTGCCCTTGTACCATTCCTCAGACACAGAAACACAGCTTTGCACAGCACAACTTGTTGAAAAAAAAAGTACAAAGACAGTTAACCTCAGTCCTCTTTTGGGGTTTTGGGTTTAAGCAGCTACTGTAATACACCAGCTTTATTATGAGATACTTCTAGTCATTTAAAGACAATTCAAGTGCTCTGACCCAATGTGTTAAATGGGAATGTTATGAGGTTGAATATGTCATGTATGATCTATTTATGGTGCTACAGTGTGTATTTGTGTCATGTTCTATTATCTCATGACTTTTTTTTTGTCCTGTGTGCAATGTAAAAAATATATAAAATCAAGCAATCGTGTAGAAGAAGTAAATGATTGACCAGTTATTGCTACCTGAAAGACTAATGCATTGAGATGACTTATGTATGTGTACAAGTCACGCAACTGCAGAACAATAATATTCCGTAACTGTAGAACACTATATTTTTTTTCCTTTTATTGTGGATCAAGAATATTGAGAACAAGTTCATAGTTGAGCCTTTTTACATTCCTGAAAGAGAATAATCTTTTAGAAGTAATGTGCACAATAAGTTTTCTTTGGTTTCCAATTAAGTGATGTTCTACAGTTGAGGAACATGTAGAAAATATGATTTGCTTGAGAAGTGGATCAAGAACAAGTGGGTAGTTATTTTTGTTTACAAATTTCCTTGGGAAAAAATGTTGGTTTGGTGTTTGCGGTTGTTTTTATTTTCAGTTTATGTCTTGTTTGAATGATTTTTATATTTGTTATCTTATTTTTTTTTATTCCTTTACAGTCACATTAATAATGTTGGTTTCATTGTTTGCAAGTCAGTTTGATTTTCAATGTGTTGACTTGTTCAGTGCTATGTAAACTGTATTTGATGGTGCTATTTGTATTATGTTTTGTCTCCAGACTTTTTTTGTATATGTCCAGTGTGCAATGGCCAATGTAAGAATGAATAAGTCAATGCTTGTAGTGGAAGTAAACTGATGAGCAGGTTTTGTTTTTATTTTCTGAAAGATTAATGCATCAAGGTGACTTTTGCCAACAAGTTTTATTACTTTTAATGTGTATAATAGTTTTATTTTGTTTTAAACTTTGGTGATGCACCTCTAAAGTTGAATAACTTGTAAACAATATGATTAACTAGAATTGAGGATCAAGAACAAGTGAATATCATTAGTTAACCTTTTTTCAAACTTCCTTGTGAAAAATGTTGGTCTTATCTGCTTTTAATTTTCTTTCATAAAATTTATGGCATTATATGACAAATGTTGTTTGAACGTCAGTTTGATTGTTACTGTTAATAAAGTTGTTTTTCTTTTGTAATTAAATGCATTTATGTGTGAAACTTTTTGTTGAAGTTGAAGTTGAAGTTGAAGAGAGGCTGCATATTGCAGTTGTATGGCTTAATTGGAAGTAAATATTGATGAAGAAATCTTTAGTAAGAGAGGGTGAACCCAACACTCAGTTCACAACAATCCGCAATACGCTGACAAGCTTAAAACGACCAAAGTAGTATTGTCATCGCAATGTTCATGATTAATTGGTCAAAAACAGAGTTAATACTTACTCCATTTACATTGAGAACAATAGTGCATTAAGTACATCAGACGAGCATTCATAATTGAAATTGTCAAACACAACTGCAATAAGAGGGTGATCCCAACAACAGTTCACAACACCAGCAATTGTACTTCATTTTTCCAAACCCATAATTATTCCCACCAAGTCTGTTAAAACGGCAATATGCTAACAAGCTTACAACAGCCAAAATGGCACTGTCACCACCATGTTCGTGATTAACTAGCCAGGTGGAAGGCTTTAAGGGTTAGACAGACACTCGCTCACAAATTGTGCGACATCCAGGTAAGTCTGTCTGGCATTGTCAGAGGCTAGCGAATCAAATTGCTGCTGTAGCTGAACTAACTCGGCGTCTGTCAGAGGACATCGAACAGAATCCACAGGCACAAATAGCAACTGACACTCTGATTCTCTCAACTCTCTCACAGTGAGACCCGGACCATCATCATGATCTGTTTCATCTTCTTCATACTGTGGAATAAGATGACTGTTGGTAAAGAACAGTTGAAGAGGGGTCTGATTCCTTTCTGTACGTAAAAAATGGTTGTTGTGACCTTGACGGAATTCTTGTAAAGCTCTATTGATTCTTGGCAGAAACACATAGTGGAGACAAAACAAGTCTGTATCATTGTCTCTGTCCAGGATGCCTTCTCTTTCAAAGTCCAGGAATATTGCTTTGAAAGTGGTCACGACTTGCGTTTTCACTTCCAAGTGCATTCTTTCTACGCGTGTGTTATGAACAGACGAACCAGCAATAACAGATCTTTCTTGCCTCCTGTGGGCAAGCATTTCATCCCATACCTTGACATTCTCCCCTCCATAATCTGTTCTGACCTTAATGGGCCACCCATAATACAGGGTGGCATCACAGAACAGCCGATGTGGTGTTTCTGCTCTATTATTGTCAGCACAATTCAAAAAAATTATCGTGCGGGAAAAGCCATCAACACAAGCATGAATTACTAATTTCCAATTAACCAGTTTATGGTGTCCGTCCAAATGCCACATGAAATTTGGACAAGGAACACAGTACTCTCTGCGGGCGATTGCAACATTGAGTCTTTCTTCAACTCCGTCTGGATCCACAGATTGTAAGGAGTTTATCACTCGCTGCCGTTGAACGAAGATGCCTCTGGAGCGGAGGTGGCCTGTCAGATAAACGAGGCCAGCGTTGGGATGTTCACGTTTTATGATCCGGACGTGCTCCTCCAACTGTTGATCTGTCAGATCTGTGTAGCGACTCCCTTTTGATGTGTCAATTCCTGTAAAAGTCCAAATAAAATTTATAAACATCATAGAATACTATTCAAAAAACCAAAATTGGTCTATACATATATATGTCGTGCCGGATTGTGGAAATTGCCAAATTCGTGAAATCGGCAGCTGATTTCGTGAAATCGGCAGAATATTGCCGAAATTGTGAAGAGAAAATTTCTTCTGGGGAATTCTTGAACTTATATCCCAAATAAAATGAAAGTTGACTTAGACAATATTTTGAACACCCCAGAGAACAATTTGGTTGACATAGCCATCACTTTGAACAACTCAGAGAAGATGCAAGTTAGAATTCAGACAGCACCTTGAAAACCCCCCAAAACACTTCGGCTGTAACATTTAGCCGTTTAACTACACCAAAACACATTAGTTGACCCCAGGAAACACATTAAATACCCTCATAAGCAATCAAGTTGACTAGATAAGTTAAAATCTAGTAAATTCCTCAGCTTTTGACAATCTCTTCACGATTTCGGCAACTGGCTGCCGATTTCACGAATTTGGCAATTACCACAATCCGGCACGACATATACATGTATTATAATTATATGTCTATACATGTATTATAGATCGTCGCTGCCCTACATGCCACCAGGCGTGAAAGGCAGTGAGTGAGTGAGTGATATTATAGATATCTAATCTTCTTCTTGTCGATCACTCAGATAGATATCTAATTATTTCAGCATTTACAATAAACTGGTCAGTGTTGCCACTGCATTACAAAGCCGTCGATCGCGTGCTTCACCCCAACGTACGGCCATGTTAACGAGTAAAAGAGCGAGTTGGTTAGCAGTGTTTACTACAGACTGAATAAATGACGGTCCCTAACAGTCATTCAATTTAACTGACCAGACAGAAATCTGTGCGTCCCAAGACTCACAGCTTTTGATTTTGAGGGTCCTTCTTGATTTTTGTGCGTATTAAATTGACGCGCTGCAGTGCGTCATCGAAAACACTGGTTAGTGTCTTAAAAAAAAATTCTATTTCTTACTAATGCTGCTGACAGACTGGGAGAGAATGGCACTAGCGCCTAGACATACAAAGGGTTAATATTCAGTTTAAAAATAAAACTGGACATTTTAAACCATTCAGTTCTAAACTCAACAAAAATGCCAACTGAATGCAACACAACGATAATTATATTCAAAATATCTCTGCCATGCTAATAAATAATATACTCAAACTAAAGCCAACCATGGCCAAAAAGAACAAAATATCAAATCAAAACGTTCATGTACCTTCATCTTTCAAACGCCTGTATAGAGTGTGTCGATCAACTCCACACATTGCTGCAACCTTCGTCAATGGCATGTGCAACTCAAATATACTGTTCAAAAAAAGAAACGCATAGCTTGTAATATTTGGTTAATTTAGTTATATGGCTACAAGGATATCCACCAAACTGCAGAAAATGTTTATCTGGTCGTCGACCTTTCGTCCATTGCCACAAGTGAGCTCTGCACGTGACGCATGCGTTATCAGTGGCTACAATGTCAAAATTGCTCATTTGGCATGACCATTCGTCATGCTTCAGTGTAATCTCGTGAAACTCGGGGAATATTGAGCTCTCACCATGTCTTCCAAAACCCATAAAAGCGGATTGTTCGCCACAAAGAAATCAGACGACAATTCAGCGACGAAAGATGGCCCGATTAAGCAGAGAAGACCGCCAAATTGCATTGGGTCGTTTACAAGCAGGCCAAAGTCAAAGTGCAATCGTCAGGCACTTCCACGTGTCCCAGAGCACCATCAGTAGACTGTGGGTCAGGTTTCAAGCCACTGGCTCCGTTGCTGACTTGCCACGAGCGGGAAGACCAAGGGCGACAACTGCTGCTCACGACCGCTTCATACGGCTCCGCCACCTCCGGAATCGTTTCCTGTCGGCCTCATCTTCTGTCCAGGCTCTCCCCGGGCCACACCGATTATCGGACCAGACCGTGCGGAACCGCCTGCATGAAGCTGGTTTGAGAGCTCGCAGACCTCACAGAGGAGCTGTCCTCACCCGCCGCCATCGCCAGAACCGAGTGCAGTGGGGCAACCAGCACCTTCGCTGAACCGTCCGGAATCACTGGAGACACGTGTGGTTCAGCGACGAGTCCTACTTCCTGCTCCAGCGACATGATGGTCGGAGGAGGGTCTACCGGAGAGTAAACGAACGTTACGCGCCCAACTGTGTGGATGAGGCACCCGTTCATGGTGGTGGAGGCGTCATGGTGTGGGGGGCGATCAATACCGCTGGAAGGAGCACCCTGGTGCACGTCCAAGGGCGCATAACTGCCCAGCGATACGTGGAGGAAATTCTGCGCCCACACGCCCTTCCTCTTCTGGCTGACCAGGATGCCATATTCCAGCAGGACAACGCTCGCCCGCACACAGCACGACTCACCACCCAGTTCCTCACCGACCACCATGTCCAGGTGCTTCCCTGGCCATCCATGTCGCCAGACATGAACCCGATAGAACACCTCTGGGATGAATTGGACAGACGTGTGCGCAGGCGAGAAGAAGCGCCGGCAAATCACCGCGATCTATTGCAGGCACTTCAGGAGGAGTGGGACACCATCCCACAGCAAGATATCCGGCATCTGATCCAGTCCATGCCCAGAAGGTGCCGGGCAGTTGTTGCTGCTCAAGGCAGTCACACCCCCTACTGACTTGACAGCCTCGGCACCCAATCGTATTGATTGACTGATTGATTTGAAGATGCAAATGAACTGTGTGTGCATTCAACTGTGTCCATACCAAATTTCAAACAAATAATCAAAATATTGGATTTTCTGTTAATTTTTTCGAAAAATAAAACAAATTTGGCAAGTAGCAACTATGCGTTTCTTTTTTTGAACAGTATAGAAGTTCACAAACATAGTCCATGTTGATGTCCTTCTTGGGTCTTCCTTGTGGTTTGCTTGCTGTTGCACCTTCAATTTCATCAACAGGAGGAGCCACTTCCTGCACACAACCCCCCAAAATAATAAAAATGAATTTTGTTAAGTGGGGGTTGGGTTGCATTATTTATTTTCCCAACATTCCATCACGACACAGACCAACATTCGATAGGCTTGATAAGTGATAAGCTTGCAGTATCTGTGTTGCAGGTTTATCTCTTCATCCTAACCCCATGTTATCTGAACACCCGGGTTTAAAAATTTAATTCAACCTGTGTCACATATGGTGGATACGGAACCACTTTGGAAGTTAAACTTCTAACCCTACCTAAGTTTCACTTCAAGTTCGAGTTTCACTTTCAGTTTGAGGACCTTTTACTAAGGTCGTTTGGCTTTTGAATTAGAATAAGACCTAACCAGACGAAAAGCAACAGCACAGACCGCGAAAGGTGAACTCGGTCCCTTTTGTCTGTCTGCAATTCCTCTTCTTGTCAGGTGGCTAACTTCAACTGATGGTACAACAGCAGCAATTTAGTTCGCAGTCGTTCATTCTCCATGTCCAGATGTAAAAGATGTTCCCCCATAAAACTTTAAAATACGAACCCTTCGCAGTGCCAGTTCCTGGACAACCGCTGTAGTTAGAGTTCTGATCAATTCAGCGGGAACGTTCCCTTGTGCTTGTGTAGCCATCTTAATTACATTTGGCGGAACCGGATGTGGAGTACCGGATACTGGGTTTGCGAAGACAGTGGAGAATCAACAGCGCTCTCTCGGATCAACGGAAACACGTGGAAAAAAACAACAAGAGAAAAAACGGCTTCGCGATGCGCTAAACAATGAATTGTTTACGGTATATAATATTTTATTTACGGTATATAATGTATTATTTACCAAATCATGAATTATATAGCGGAAACCTATTATATAGCTATATAAAGCATTATTTAGCGTAATAATACTATTTCAAGGCAAAAACAGTAAATAATAAATTATTTATCTAAATAATAAATTATTTATCTAAATAATAAATTATTTATCTAAATAATATTTTATTTATCTGAATAGTATTTTATTTAGATAAATAATATTTTATTTACATATAATATTTTATTTATCTAAATAATATTTTATTTATCTAAATAATATTTTATTTATCTAAATAATATTTTATTTATCTAAATAACACTTTATTTACATATAATATATTGTTTAGAGAAAACGCGTAAATATTTATAAATAATGAGTTATTTACAAACACAATCTCTTATTTATGCTAAACAATGCATTATTTAGTGCTTTGGGCTCTCTTTTGTCTGTATCTGTAAATAATGCATTGTTTAATTTAAATAATGCATGATATAGCTAAATAAAGCATTGTTTAGCTAAATAACGCGTTATTTAGCTAAATAATGTGTTATTTAGACATCAAGAGCTAAAAGGGACATTTGCACCATTCGGATTGCCATATGTGTCTTCTTACCAAAACCTATCAATATGTTTGTTTACAATATATTGGTAATTACTAACCGTTAACTATTTTTCAAAAATCTGAAATGACTTTTAAGAATCAAAGAAAGATTCGCTAAAACGGTTGACTTCAGAAAATAAGCAATATTTTTCTGAACCAGGAAATAAAAATCGAAAACTCCATTTGATCTTTTATTTTGGTAGATTGATGACAACAGCCGGAACTGAAAGTACCAGAACCAAAAATTAAGGGCATTAATCAGGTAAACTAAGAAGATTGTCGTTCCTGGCGCGCACTTCACATGTCCGTCAAACAGTGTCCGAATGAGAGAAAAAAAATTGCAGTTCGACAGTATATGAGGCCCTTCTTCATATCAAAGTGTAAAGGTTGCTGAACGATGTTTTTCCTTTTTGCTTGTTTAGTTACACTTTAACAGCAGACCTAATGTCTCAAATGACTTTAAAATCCGTATGAACTTTTCCACATGTGTTAGCACAAATCACCGCAACGTTGAAGGCAATGCGTTGAGGAGTTATGAAAACATACCGGTTTTTGTCTCATTACCCACTAAAACGTCCTCAAAAACCACCGTTTACAGCTTCTCAGAGGAATGACACCTACACCAATCAACATGCCTTAATGTCAGTGTTAGACCAGATATGTGAACAAAACTGACTGATTTGGATGCAAATTTGATTGGTTTTTCTATTGACGTGCAGAAAATGTTTTGTTTTGGCAGTTCTGATTTTTTTTTTCAATTTTAACGCGGGAACATTGATTTTGCGAATTTGATTTTGCGGGGTGTCGGTGTTGTAGGTTCCACTGTATAGACACTATGTCATATAAACCCAATCTGTTTTCTGAATAGGTTTGGGGAATGCAGGGATGTCGTTCGGCGTCGGACATCGGACATAGACCGATTTGGAGGCTCAGATGTCCGATTCACATAGCCGCATGGCGGTCAGATGTCCTATCGTTTTGAACTAAGCGCTGGCATTGTCCGATAAGAACTCAATTCCTTCGGACAGCTTTCTTTCTTTCTTTCCTTATTTGGTGTTTAACATCGTTTTCAACCACATCCCCCGCGGGTTAGGGGGAGTCCCATATTGGTTGGGACGAGAAATAATTTACCCGATGCTACCCAGCATGTCGTAAGAGGCGACTAACGGTTCTGTTTCTCCTTTTACCCTTGTTAAGTGTTTCTTGTATAGAATATAGTCAATGTTTGTAAAGATTTTAGTCAAGCAGTATGTAAGAAATGTTAAGTCTTTTGTACTGGAAACTTGCATTCTCCCAGTAAGGTCATATATTGTACTACGTTGCAAGCCCCTGGAGCAATTTTTTGATTAGTGCTTTTGTGAACAAGAAACAATTAACAAGTGGCTCTATCCCATCTCCCCCCTTTCCCCTATCCCATCTCCCCCATTTCCCCGTCGCGATATAACCTTGAATGGTTGAAAACGACGTTAAACACCAAATAAAGAAAGAAAGAAAGTTTTCAACCACGAAGGGTTATATCGCGACGGGGAAAGGGGGAAGATGGGATAGAGCCACTTGTCAATTGTTTCTTGTTCACAAAAGCACTAATCAAAAATTTGCTCCAGGGGCTTGCAACGTAGTACAATATATTACCTTACTGGGAGAATGCAAGTTTCCAGTACAAAGGACTTAACATTTCTTACATATTGCTTGACTAAAATCTTTAAAAAAATTGACTATATTCTATACAAGAAACACTTAACAAGGGTAAAAGGAGAAACAGAATCTGTTAGTCGCCTCTTACGACATGCTGGGGAGCATCGGGTGAATTCTTTCTCGTCCCAACCAATATGGGATTCCCCCTAACCCGCGGGGGGTGTCTAGAATACTATCCAGTGGAAAAACAAATAAGACGAGTAATATTTCTAGACTACTTTCCTTCACAAGCGCAACCCAAAGCAGATCCAGTACTTTGATTCATGATTACAAAATAGTAACCTTAATTGACAGTGCGACAGACGCGTGTGAAGCATGTTTAAATGTGGAGTACGCTCATTTAAAAAAAATACACCAAGTTTGTTTGAGAATACTCCAAGTGCAAAACAGGGATTCCCAGGTCTGAATGTTGATTAAGGTATACTTTCGTGATTCCAATTGCCCCGAATGTTACAATCTTGAGCGCTTAGATCGGGCAAGTTTGGCTACCGCTCAATTTTAAAAGTCGTACCGTTGAGTCGATCCCCGAAATTTGGAACTTAATTTAAAATTGCACAAACGTCACCCTATTTGATCTTCAAAATTGTCACTTTGTAGAAGGGTCATGCATAGGCTGAAGTTTATGTCCACAAATGTAGAAGTTATTAACTTTTTTGTGGGTTGCATTGTTTTTGGGTCAACCTGTATTTGTTTTTTTAATAAACGGCCTCATCATAAAGATTTGCCCTCAAACGCATCTGCCTACTTTTTATGACGAGTATTATAGTTGGCTCAGTGGCTAAAGAAACATTCTAAAGGATGAATAAACAAACAAACAAATCTCATGATTCTCTATGTGTTTAATGTGTGTATGTGTGTGTGTGTGTGTGTGTGTGTTGGGGAGTTTGTTTTGGTTTTTAGTGAGAGGATGGCTGGTGGTTTGGATGGGGGGAAAAGATGAGTGTCACTGTGATTGTGGATAATTAAATTGTTGTTGTTGTTGCTGCTGTCAATTTCAAGGCACCGTTCTTCTTTCAAACGCCAAGTTTGGCTTACTATTTTATATCTGCATGGGTTCTTACATGAGGTTAGGCCATCTATACACTTTGATGCATACCAAACATTTATATTCTGACTGGGTCATGTGCAAAGTTCTGGTTCTGGTATGGTACGTCGCAGGAGCCAAGTTGACTATATATGCGACGGGAATAAGGTGGAATGTTTGAATGAATACATTTTGCGGATTGATGCCAGTAGAAGCTAAACAAATTAATTGATCAAACATTCCAACACTTCAAAGTAAACACACGGGTTTTTGACAGCTGGTATATATGTTAAAGTGGAGGGATGGTCTTATTCCACGTGAAGCCTGCATGCCACATCTGAGACGGTGAGCGAAATCGTTTACACTAAATATGCAATCATTGTTTATCATTATATAAATTGAAACGTTCATACACAATGACACAACAAATGTTGTCGGCAACTCAAAAGGACACATGAAAGAATAAAACATGATCAATGCAGCAAAACGCGCCACTTGTACAGAGTGGGTTACAATTTCATTCCTTGTTTCATTTGGCCTTCACATTTCCCTTATCATATCTTATATTTTAACATCGTTCTGTTCTTGTCAGCTTGAAATGTTTGCAGTTTTTACTCACGAAACAAGTCAGTATTCTGAAGTCAGTGCAACATCAAAGCTAAAATTTCACACATGAGATGCATTTTGATGATCAACTCTACCGAAGCAATGCATTTAAACTGGCGCAGATTAATTTTCAAATGATGTTCAAGCAACAGCTAGCTTCCTTATAGACAGAGTGTCTAAGTTACAAAATATAGTCATCTCAGTATCCAACTTCATTACCTCTGTTTCTTTGCTTGCTTAGAAGAACTTCTCAGAGTGTTTGCGGCATTCATCAAACAAGATCATACACATTAAAATATTGTCACTTCCTAGTAATTGAATAATGTATTCATTGTATCTAATTATTCATGTTAAAGACCAGCACAACATTGCAATCATTTAAATATGTCACTGACATAAAGTATTCTACCCGATCTGGAAAAAAAGAAGAAAATCATAAGTGCATGATTCAAATCACTGATGATGTCTTGTAATTCGGTATCTCACAATTCTGTTACTACTGTAGTTTATTTTGTAAGTAGAACGTTGTTGGCTCCTTTTGTACCTATATGGCATCACACATTTTTAAGGATTTGCTTGCTAATTTGCTTGTTTCTTAATTTGTTTAATCATAATGATCGCTCCAAATTACATTCCTTCCTTTGTCTGGCACTCTTGTTCTCAACTCTCTCCCTCCCTCTTAATTAGCGGTTTAGAGAGAGGGAGAGAGAGAGAGTGTGTGTGTGTTCGTGTGTGTGTATGCGTGTGTGTGTGCAGAGGACTGGGTGGCCGAGTGGTAACGCAGTTGCGCTCGGAAGCGAGAGGTTGCGAGTTCGACCCTGGGTCAGGGCGTTAGCATGCTTCTCCCCCCTTTCCTAACCTAGGTGGTGGGTTCAAGTGCTAGTCTTTCGGATGAGACGAAAAACCGAGGTCCCTTCGTGTACACTACATTGGGGTGTGCACGTTAAAGATCCCACGATTGACAAAAGGGTCTTTCCTGGCAAAATTGTATAGGCATAGATAAAAAAATGTCCACCAAAATACCCATGTGACTTGGAATAATAGGCCGTGAAAAGTAGGATATGCGCCGAAATGGCTGCGATCTGCTGGCCGATGTGAATGCGTGATGTATTGTGTAAAAAATTCCATCTCACACGGCATAAATAAATCCCTGCGCCTTGAATATGTGCGCGATATAAATTGCATAAAATAAAAAAATAAAAAATAAAAATCCCTGCGCTTAGAACTGTACCCACGGAATACGCGCGATATAAGCCTCATATTGATTGATTGATTGTGTGTGTGTGTGTGTGTGTGTGTGTGTGTGTGTGTGTGTGTGTGTGTGTGTGTGTGTGTGTGTGTGTGTGTGTGTGTGTGTGTGTGTGTGTGTGTGTGTGTGAGAGAGAGACTGAGATAGAGACTGAGAGAGAGAAAGAGAGAGAGAGAGAGCTGATCTATTATGTCTTGATTCCCTCATTTAATGTTCTTTTGTTGTATAGTGTAGAACTTAGAAAGCTTCATGACATACCCGTGGTGCAGTTTTATGGTCGTTTAATTCTCCATCGGTGAACCATGCAATTGTTTCTTTTCAACGATTGACTCGGTCTCTACTGACAACTCTAAACTCCACAAAACACGACTTTTTTTCAGTTCAGAAATGTCAGTCTCGCTCCCTTAAATTGAAACACAAACTTAAATACATCCATACATCATTGTCTGTTCCACTCAAATCTTCGACGACACTGACTCAGCCTATATGCTGCGTACATCTCCCCGGCCGGGCAGTTTGAGCTCTCGTAATGTGCGGAAGAACTGAGAGAAACGTTTGCGTTCCGCTTATGTTTGTCTTGTTTGATTGCCAAAATAATATTGCATCGATCAACCACTTTCGCACTGTTACCATGCTCCCATGCTGGTTTGTTTACCACTTTTGAAAGTGAAGAGTTCACCGCGCCTGCGCAGTGACGGGGATTTCCCTATGACGTCACCTGAAAGTTATGACCTACTCTTTTAGCTGGTAACTAAGTAGTCTCGACCAAGTTCGCTCTCATGCATTGCAGACTGACTAAATCTTTAGTTACGAACTGCTCTGCCGTGTGCTGACAAAACCGAGTAAGTCCATTTTTTTGAAAAATGATATTTTTTGTTCATCAAAAAGAAGAAATCAATGCGCATCTTTTGTGTTAATTTCTACTTTTTAGAGTGCTTAGATAAGCAGATATGAACAGGTAAGTCCACAACCAAAAACACATTTTTAAGTGTGCATGAATGTTTTGACAAAACCAAGTAAGTCCAAGGGTTTCCCAATTTTCGTATAATGGTAGTTTCAAAATTCTTCCAGACGACTCATACAGAAAAGACGTCATTTTAAGTTTAGAACTCACAAATGACGTCATTTAAAGTTTAGAACACACAAATGCCGTCATTTGATAAGGCGAGACATAATGACGTCACCTTATGACGTTTTATTTTTAACATATTTTTATCTATATGATTCTCCTGACGATCCTTGTCTCCCTCTCTCCCTCCCTCCCTTCCTTCCTCCCTCCATCTCTCTTTCTATCCCTCCCTACCTCTCTCGCTATCTCTCTCCCTCTTCCTCCCTCTCTCAATTTCCCTCCCTCCATCATTCTCTCTATCCCCCCTTCCCTTTCGCTCTTTCCTCCTCCCTCTCTTCCCTCATCCCTCTCTCCCTACCGCCAACAATCGACTTTTCTCTACCTCCTTCCTTCCCTCTCTCTCCCTCCCCTCTGTCCCTCCATCCCACTCTCTTTCTCTCCCTCCCTCCCCCTCTCTCTCCCTCCTACTCTCTTCCTCCCTCCTTATCTCCCCCCTCTCTCACTCCCTCCCTCCTCTCTCTCTCCATCCCACTATCTCTTTCCCTCCCTCCCTCCTCTCTCTTCTCTCTCTCCCTATACCTCCATCCCTCCCACACTTCCTTTCCTCCCTCTTCTTTCTCCCTCCCTATCTCATTCCTTCCCATTCTCTCACTCCCTCCCTCCTCTCTCACTCCCTCCATCCCACTATTTCCCTCCCTCCCTCCCTCCCTCAATCCCACTAAGTCTCTCTCCCTCCCTCTCTTTCTCTCTTTTCCTTCCCCTCTCCCTCTTTTCTCTCTCTCCCTCCATTCCCCCTTCTCTCTCACTCAATCCCTCAATCCATCCTCCCCCCTCCCTCTCTCTCCCTCGGTCCATTGCTATATCTCTCTCTTCCTCCCCATTTATCTCTCCCTCCATAGCTCTCCCCCCTCCCTCTCACCTTCCCTCTCTTTCTCCCTCTCTGCACCCCTCTTTCCATCTCTCTATCTTCCTCCCTCCCTTTATTTCTCTCGCTCCCTCTCTCCCGCTCCCCCCCCCCACCCGCTTTCTCTCCTCTCTCTCACTCTCTCACTCCCTCAGTCTAGTCTCCCCCCCCCTCTCTCTCTCTCTCTCTCTCTCTCTCTCTCTCTCTCTCTCTCTCTCTTTCCATCTTGTGCAAATTCGTAGTGTTATTTTCACCTTTTTGTCATTTCTCTTGACAACACTTCTTCTTCCAAATATTCTGGTAAAACCAAGTAAGTCCGCATGCTTAGATCTGCGCATTTTTTGTTAGATCTGATATTGGGGGAAAAAGTGGTAAAACCAAGTAAGTCCACAAAATGCCCAACAAAACCAAAACCATATATCAGATTATTATGAAAATCGGGTTTTAAACGTAAATTAATGCTATTTATCTAATTATCTCGGTGGTTTGATCTAGATGATCATCACTTTTGAGACATTTTATCAAACAGTAAAAGTAGTTTTTCTCGGAAGTAGCGTCAGTGGACTTACTCGGTTTTGTCAGCACACGGCAGTGCTTAGTTCGAACCTACGTTTAGTTGCTAACTATAATAGTCTCCATTCATGCATTCCACTACAGGTTTCTTGATGAATACGCCACATCCTCCGTTTCTTGTGGCGTCTTCAGCTGATCCGTCGGTCAAACAATTGTTATGTGTTGGCCAAGACTTTGAAAAGTAGGGTCCTGCGAACCGAGACTTTTATGTTCTTTTCCATTATTAAAATGACGTCATCGCGATTTGGATGTGCGACTGACGTCAAGCAATCCTGATCGTTTGTCTGTGCAGCCTGCTGGTATATTTTGTTTGGTGTCCTGTTTATTACCACACTAAACAAGGAACATGTGCAACCCAGCTTGCCAGACGAAAGGCCAAATATCATACTGAAGAGGACGCGTGAGCGAAACTGGATCGATGGAGAAAGAAGCAGTGATATGTGCTGTCCTTGTTTTAGTCACGGCCAGTGCAGGTGAGTTCACTGTAGTGAGAGCGGCTATAGGCACACACTCAAACAAGCATACACACACGAACACACACCTACATGTGGACACTTTTGCATCAACGCAGGAACGACGACTGACTGACAGGCTACAGAAGATTTTGACCGATGACACGCAGCCACTCAGACCTGAACTTGACAGCAGACGGATGGACAGAAGCTTAAGATTTAGACAGCCATACACAAGAACCACACGCTACAGAAACTCATTCATTCCATCTGCAATTCACATCTTCAACTCTCAGGTGCTAGGTGCTGGTTCTGTCGCTCTGTCTGACAACGGCATAATCTGTACATCCTTTTACCAGTTGTTTTTCTCTGTTGTTAGTTATAATGATTTATAGGATACAAATGTGATAAGATAATGTGGTTAAAATGTGATAAGGTGATAATGTGAAATAATTTTTAACCTTTGCTGTGCTTCCTGGGTTCACCTGTACCCAGAGACACACTAAAATCATTGTAACTCTGAAACCATTAACCTTTGCCGGATGCCGCTTTTGACTACACACGCCCGACGATGCGGGTTTGTCTGAACCCATACATTTGAAAGAGGGTTTTTACCGTTTATTTCTCTAACGACGATGCGGGTTTGTCTGAACCCATACATTTGAAAGAGGGTTTTTACCGTTTATTTCTCTAACGACGGGGTGGGTTCAGGGAAACCCACAGCGCTACTTCAGTGGGTGCATCGAGTTTCTCCCTTCACCGACTTCTTGCAGGGGAGGGAGAGGGGGAGGGAGAGACTGAGAGAGACTGAGAGAGACTGAGAGACTAAGAAAGAGAGAGAGAGAGAGAAACTAAGAAAGAGAGAGAGACTAAGAAAGAGAGAGAGAGAGACTAAGAAAGAGAGAGAGACTAAGAAAGAGAGAGAGAAAGAGAGAGAGAGACTAAGAAAGGGAGAGAGAGAGAGAGAGAGACTAAGAAAGAGAGAGAGAGAGACTAAGAAAGAGAGAGAGACTAAGAAAGAGAGAGAGAGAGACTAAGAAAGAGAGAGAGAGAGACTAAGAAAGAGAGAGAGAGAGACTAAGAAAGAGAGAGAGAGAGACTAAGAAAGAGAGAGAGGGAGACTAAGAAAGAGAGAGAGAGAGACTAAGAAAGAGAGAGAGAGACTAAGAAAGAGAGAGAGA
>NC_090252.1:14599930-14612430 GCF_037325665.1 Littorina saxatilis | reverse complement strand
CGCAGATCTTGTCAGGCTTTTACTTGGGATAATAATCATCCCTCTACTTGGACGCATACCAACATAGATCAGCTTGAATGTTCGTGAAAATATTTCATCCCACATTTTGAGTTAACTCACCACAGCAAGCAGTCACTGAATATATATTTTATTTTTTGGTATGTGGCCAAGATGAGAGATTCCATGTTAAAGCATAGCCATATAATATCTGAGACAGTGACCCACACTATAGTGACAAGGCAAGTGTGCCTTTAAATTGTAAACTGTTATATATGTGCATTTTGACTTCTTCATAAATTATAACCCTGATGCAGGCAGTCGTCAGTAGTGGTTTAGTACCTAGAATGAGAAAAGAATGAACTTGCAAGAAAGAAACTGAGTCAAAATCAAAATACCCTTTAAATTACAAACTAGATTCCACGGGGAAGACAGGGTTTGAAGTTAGAAAGCTCTGAAAATAACTCTGCCATTTGAAATTGACTAATAGTATTAACTTATAACGTCATACATGATACAAACAAATGAACTAATAGTCCAGGCATCTTAGCCACTTTAGTGAAGGGAACGTTGAAGTGACAATGACTAGGTTTAAAATGTCCCTTATCAGAAAGTTCAACCTCAGTCCTTTGATGTTTATTAAACACATTTTCATATAAAGTTGGCGCTTCATACGGAAAAATGGCTTTGAAATTGACCCAAATCCTTCTTTGGGCTCTGTAAATGTCGTTTGGGGGTATGGTTGTAAAATGGTATCTACTGGTCACCCCAATGTATAAACTGAAAACTCTTTCTGCACCAGAACACGCAGAAAGGATTGTATCTGCCTGATGTCTGATGCTTTTCAAAATCCCCAACCACTAACACCTTCAAAACGGACTTTAACTGACACTGTTGTTTTTCCCTATATAATCCTTACTATTTTTCCGAGACGTCGTCGTGTTGTGTATTTAGCTTGCCACAACCTCATACATGGTCCTAAAAGTTAAAGTTGAAGAAAATACTAAAGATAAATGAAAAAGCTGACGCAGTGTCATTCGCACCGTGAATCCCCCCATGGGAACATACTAAAGTCTGGTTCCAAATAGGCTCAATTTCCTTCTATTTCTTTGTATTTCTGCCTCGTAGGGGTAGGGGTGTTCAAACCAAAGGCACCTTTAAACCAAAATTCAAATCACACATCTTACAATACTAAGACACTCAGCAGTAAAAGGGTGTCTGCTGGTAAAAAATTCCAAACAATCCTAAAAGTACTTCACTACTAAAAGTGCTTTTAAAAAGAGCCGTTATTTTTCCCTCTATATTCAGTATTGTGTTTTCTGCGAACATGTAGTCTATTTAGATGGTTGTCGTGTGCACTTGAGTTGCTAAAGCGTTTTCAGTTGGGCATATGTCGAAAAGCAAAGAATTAGCCCTTTGAAAACCATCAGAACTGTCACACAAAAATAACATTTACCTATCTCACCAACTGACCAAACATAGGGCTTTTCCTTATGTATTATGTATTGTCGTGTTTTTTGTAGCATACTTGTGAAAACAGCCACCACTGTTGTAAATGATACTTTAAAGAGCATTATTTCATTTTTACAGTTGAAGGACAACCTGGACTGCCGTATATTACAGCTGTTTTACAATCAGCCAAAATTTTCTTAACAAACGTATGTTAAGAACAACTCCCACAGTGAAATTGAAGGAAAACAAAGTGAAAATCCGCCTGCCATAGAGGAGCTAAAGAATCAACAATAAACGACTGCATGGATAGCTTGATGCACGAATGCATTGCGGACATGTTTGTCTCCAACCAAGAGAAAGTTCCAAAAAATCCCTTTTGTGCTTCTTATTATACAGTGACGTCAAAGACAGCCTTTTCTGCTGTTCATACATTCAGGGGTTATGGTTACACTAAACGACGTAGTTGTAGCCATACTGCCATCCAGATTTATTTTTTCCTTGCGAGCAGTCACAGGGTGTTTGTGCTGTCTGCCAACCGTTAGATGACCCCGCCCAAGTCTGTTAAGGGACCGTTTGACCGTTATAGAACGCGTCTTTTTGATTTTTTGGCACAGTTGGAAACGGTTGATTTTTATCCCTACCATTGTTTCCAAACATTATATAGGAATGTTTTGTGAACAACGGATAATAGCCGCTACTCGCATGTGTAGCAAAAGTGAGCGTACATACTCACCCTGGTCGTACAGCCGTTGTCCGTTGCCCGTCTTTATCTGTCTGTACTGAACATTACCTTTGGATATTTCTCCAACGCTATGAAGTGAAGAAACACCAAATGTTGCAAAATGTTGTATGACCCCAAGAGCTCAAAAAAGATACTTGAGAACCTTGACCTTACCTTAAGGTCAAGGTCACAGGGAGAATGAATGTGGTCTAAAAACTGCAAAATTTCACATTGTGCCAGTTTTCTGGAAAACAAATTAAAAACAGCGGGCTTAGTTTTGTATGGTATACAAGAAAAAGAAAGCCTTATCTTCTGATACCATTTTGGTTGACCTCGCTTCAATGTCAAGGTCACAGGAGTCCTTCAAAGTTGAATTGTATACATGTTTTGAAGTGACCTTGACCCTGAACTATGAAAAAAATCTTTCAAACTTCATAATTGTGTGGGGCACATGTTATATACTGATATTGAGCCACATTTAGTCACATATCATCAAGGTCAAGGTCACTTTGCCCCTTATGAAATGTGACTGAAACGGGCAATTGAATCACTAAAAGTGACAATGTCTCTTTGTAGAAAGTGCCAATAAGTATGTTTATGCTTCCTATGTCTTGAATTGATAGCCTTGTGATGTGTGACCTTTGATGATCTTGACCTTGGCCAAAGGTCATGTGTAATTTGGTAGGAAAAATCTGTAAAACAGTTCTAATAGTGTACAATGTCCTTGCCAGCTTCAGTTCTTAGACCTTCACCTTCAAGGTCACCTGAAGGTCAAGGTCACTTTAAGACAAAGGTCAAGCATGAGAGTCGCATGGGCTTTGCTTTGTTAAGATTTTTTACCAAGACACATGGATTTCTTTACCCGGCTTGGTCACATTTTTCATAGGGGTCAATGTGACCTTGACCCTAACGATATGTGACCAGATGTGGCTCACTATGAAATTCTAACAAACGCCCCACTCAGTGTTTAAGTTTGTAAGAGATATCGTCCATAGTAAAGTTAAAGGGGCAAGCTCACATCAAAATATGTCTACAATTCAACTTTGAAGGGCTCCTCTGACCTTGACATTGAAGCGAGGTCAACCAAAATGGTATCAGAAGATAAGGCTTTCTTTTTCTTGTATACCATACAAAACTAAGCCCGCTGTTTTTAATTTGTTTTCCAGAAAACTGGCACAATGTGAAATTTTGCAGTTTTTAGACCACATTAATTCTCCCTGTGACCTTGACCTTATGGTAAGGTCAAGGTTCTGAAGTATCTTTTTTGAGCTCTTGGGGTCATACAACATTTTGCAACATTTGGTGTTTCTTCACTTCATAGCGTTGGAGAAATATCCAAAGGTAATGTTCAGTACAGACAGATAAAGACGGGCAACGGACAACGGCTGTACGACCAGGGTGAGTATGTACGCTCACTTTTGCTACACATGCGAGTAGCGGCTATTATCCGTTGTTCACAAAACATTCCTATATAATGTTTGGAAACAATGGTAGGGATAAAAATCAACCGTTTCCAACTGTGCCAAAAAATCAAAAAGACGCGTTCTATAACGGTCAAACGGTCCCTTAACAGACTTGGGCGGGGTCATCTAACGGTTGGCAGACAGCACAAACACCCTGTGACTGCTCGCAAGGAAAAAATAAATCTGGATGGCAGTATGGCTACAACTACGTCGTTTAGTGTAACCATAACCCCTGAATGTATGAACAGCAGAAAAGGCTGTCTTTGACGTCACTGTATAATAAGAAGCACAAAAGGGATTTTTTGGAACTTTCTCTTGGTTGGAGACAAACATGTCCGCAATGCATTCGTGCATCAAGCTATCCATGCAGTCGTTTATTGTTGATTCTTTAGCTCCTCTATGGCAGGCGGATTTTCACTTTGTTTTCCTTCAATTTCACTGTGGGAGTTGTTCTTAACATACGTTTGTTAAGAAAATTTTGGCTGATTGTAAAACAGCTGTAATATACGGCAGTCCAGGTTGTCCTTCAACTGTAATAATGAAATAATGCTCTTTAAAGTATCATTTACAACAGTGGTGGCTGTTTTCACAAGTATGCGACAAAAAACACGACAATACATAATACATAAGGAAAAGCCCTATGTTTGGTCAGTTGGTGAGATAGGTAAATGTTATTTTTGTGTGACAGTTCTGATGGTTTTCAAAGGGCTAATTCTTTGCTTTTCGACATATGCCCAACTGAAAACGCTTTAGCAACTCAAGTGCACACGACAACCATCTAAATAGACTACATGTTCGCAGAAAACACAATACTGAATATAGAGGGAAAAATAACGGCTCTTTTTAAAAGCACTTTTAGTAGTGAAGTACTTTTAGGATTGTTTGGAATTTTTTACCAGCAGACACCCTTTTACTGCTGAGTGTCTTAGTATTGTAAGATGTGTGATTTGAATTTTGGTTTAAAGGTGCCTTTGGTTTGAACACCCCTACCCCTACGAGGCAGAAATACAAAGAAATAGAAGGAAATTGAGCCTATTTGGAACCAGACTTTAGTATGTTCCCATGGGGGGATTCACGGTGCGAATGACACTGCGTCAGCTTTTTCATTTATCTTTAGTATTTTCTTCAACTTTAACTTTTAGGACCATGTATGAGGTTGTGGCAAGCTAAATACACAACACGACGACGTCTCGGAAAAATAGTAAGGATTATATAGGGAAAAACAACAGTGTCAGTTAAAGTCCGTTTTGAAGGTGTTAGTGGTTGGGGATTTTGAAAAGCATCAGACATCAGGCAGATACAATCCTTTCTGCGTGTTCTGGTGCAGAAAGAGTTTTCAGTTTATACATTGGGGTGACCAGTAGATACCATTTTACAACCATACCCCCAAACGACATTTACAGAGCCCAAAGAAGGATTTGGGTCAATTTCAAAGCCATTTTTCCGTATGAAGCGCCAACTTTATATGAAAATGTGTTTAATAAACATCAAAGGACTGAGGTTGAACTTTCTGATAAGGGACATTTTAAACCTAGTCATTGTCACTTCAACGTTGTTCTCTAATATGCCTGGACTATAAGGCTTTTGAAGATCCATATCCAATCCTGCTGCACAAAGGCACAAGCAGAGGTTGAAATTGCCAGGGTCATTTTCCTCCCCATGTAGCCTGGATTTAATTACTGGCATGTTTTTTGAGTCACTTGAGAAAAAGTGACTCTATGTAATCGGTCAGTGTTAGTCTGTCCGGCCGGCCGTCCGGCCGTCCGGCCGGCCGTCCGTAGACACCACCTTAACGTTGGACTTTTCTCGGAAACTATCAAAGCGATCGGGCTCATATTTTGTTTAGTCGTGACCTCCAATGACCTCTACACTTTAACGATGGTTTCGTTGACCTTTGACCTTTTTCAAGGTCACAGTTCAGCGTCAAAGGAAAAATTAGACATTTTATATCTTTGACAAAGTTCATCGGATGTGATTGAAACTTTGTAGGATTATTCTTTACATCAAAGTATTTACATCTGTAGCCTTTTACGAACGTTATCAGAAAAACAAGGGAGATAACTAGCCTTTTCTGTTCGGCAACACACAACTTAACGTTGGGCTTTTCTCGGAAACTATAAAAGTGACCGGGCTCAAATTTTATGTGAACGTGACTCCCAGTGACCTCTACACTTTGACGTCTGCTTTGGTGACCTTTGACCTTTTTCAAGGTCACAGGTATGTCTTGAAGGAAAACAATTGAAATATTATATCTCTGAAACTATTCATCGGATTTGATTCAAACTTTATAGGATTATTCTTTACATCAAATTATTTACATCTGTAGCTTTTTACAAACGTTATCGGAAACACAGGGGAGATAACTAGCCTTTCCTGTTCGTCAACACACAACTTAACGTTGGGCTTTTCTCGTAAACTATAAAAGTGACACAGCTCTAAGAGTAACAAATGTTAGTGTGTCTACTGTTAATATGATTGCTTCGAAAAAAAATTAATGATGCTAGTTTATGTGAATTAAGTTATTGATGGGGTTTGTTTATGTGAGATTAATGAGAGTATTTTTAATGCCAAGGTAAATATTTTGTTGCTCGATCCATGCAATCTCATTCTTCAGGTATGCATTGTGTTGTGAATAGCAATTTCTTCCTGTCCATCTGATGCCTCATATAATATTCAGAACTGCGAAAGTGACTCGATCGAGCGTTTGCTCTTCTTGTTGTTTTTGGTTTCGAGCATTGTTCATCTTTATTTTAAAATTCTTTGAAGCGAGTTTGGCCACCAACATACACACACACACACACACACACACACACACACACACACACACACACACACACACACACACACACACACACACACACACACACACACACACACACACACACACACACACACACACACACACAAACAGTAACACTAACACATGTGCACAAAATGAACACAAACACACACACACCGCGCGAGAGAGAAAGACTACAGGGAGGCATGACGTCATGATGCATTAATTGACGTCAAAGACTTTCGACCGTGACGTATTCTTCTTACGCGAGCTTTATCCATAGACTTGGAAACTACGGAATTTCTACCCGTCCAAAGCGGCCTTGGGTGGCGTTTGCTCAAAAAATGGGGGCGCCAATTTTACCCACCGTATTTTTGTTAGTATGGTCCCAATTTTTGGTGAACTTCCATCTCCAACTGTGGCCCATTTTCGGGCACAAAGAATCCTTCTTTATCATGTATTATTCGGTATGCACATTTCTCAAATCGATTACAGTATAGCGTTCACGGGATACCTCCAGCTTCGCTGGGATAATAGACTGATTAAGTGTACAGTGCCAGTGGTAGTGCTAGTGGTTATCGGTACTTTTTTATGTGTTGACGTCAGCGATGTGTGCGCAGTTCAAAGGTTAGGGGTCAAAGTTTACGGATGCTTCCTTCGATCCGCTAACGAGCTGTGGTTGAATCGACGAAAATAACGAGCCCCAAAAGGTATGTAAAAACTGAGCGAACGCTTGTTTTTTTACACGATTATTTATAACTAGTATGTTCCTAAACCACTTAATGGTACAAATGTCAGTTTAATGTGTGATATAATCCTGGTTTGATGCTGTAATTTAAGCGTTGAACAGAGCAAGCTTTTTCACATTTCAAACACAAAAAATGGCCGCTTTTGATTTGTGTTCAGTTTTTCGATTCACCCTTTTCGATTTCGATTTCGCTTACTGTCTGGAAGATGAGTTATGCAGTGAAAAGTTGCAAATGTTCCAATCCTCTCGCTGTTTATGTTTTGTTTTAAGATCGATCTTCATGGATGCCAGGGACCAACTTGAGCTTGCGGCGTGGGACGAGGATGACGCAGAAGATGATTTTGTTGTCTTCGCACTGCTTGATCAGGTTAGCAAACAAGTCAAAGCTTAGGTCTAGCTTCTAAAGGCATTAAAGGTTCCGCTGAAATATAATTGTCAGGAACAGGCGTATATTTTGGTTATGGCCGGTGAGGTTACTTTGGATTGGTTATGGTTAGGTTTTAAATGTTGTTCATGTAAAAAATTAACTGTTTTTTGGGTTAGATTTCATAGTCATGATAGTGATCTTGTCTGAATCAACAGTGATACTGATAGTGATATTGGGTAGATCTAACACTTACACCTAGATTTGGTTTCCGTGTGACTTTGTTACTTACATTTAATGGTTTATAAACATAGAGTTTTAACTATTTACTGTTCAAGAATCAAAAGGAAACTGATGACCAAATCTGCAGTCAAGAGTTTTAGTTTCATCAAAGCATGAATATTATTATTAAGTCCACTCTCTGTCACAGAGTCTGTGTCACTGTCAGTTTGTGTTCTTGTGTCATTTTAATTTGATAGCAATACATGTACTTTCAAGAAGGATGTTACACTTACTGGTTCTATCAGACTTTTAAAGCACAAGGCACCTTGGTTCTAGTTTTATTATTTCTAGGATCAAATTACTTCAGTACAAGGAACTTCTGTGTTCTAAAACATACACAGTATTTATATCAGAATACTGTCAACTGGTGCTTTTTGAGATGCACAGTTGAAACTATTTATCCAACATGCTTCAAGTTCAACCTGTAAGGGTCATTTGTTATGCAGGGGCGAGTGAACAATCCGCTTGGCTAGTAACAACAGGCTCGCAACTCACCTGGCTGGCCAATTAAAATTCTGGTCAAATGCAACCAAAAGGGTTTTAACGCTACTGCAGATCAATTGTGGTAACTGGTATGTATCGGGGCGGCGAAATTTCTGCCAGGTTAGTGACTTTCTTGAAGTTACTCGCCCAGCTGGCGAGTTAAAATGTTGGAGTTTAACTTTCCCTCTGTTACCCAGTATTGATTTGAGTAGCTTCAGCAGAATTTTCAGGCTAATTAATTGAATAAAGTGTACAAGTGATCCATGATTTCACTAAGTTTAATCTACATTTCAACAGCCAGAAAGAAGGGCCTATGAGGGTCAGTTCGCCCTCGATCACTTCACAGCCATCGAATGTGAGGACTTATTTCGCTTCAGCGCGGAAGAGATTCGGAGACTGTGCGCCCTTCTGGGAATGCAGAGGACTATGCAGGCGCCTAATGGAATGAACAATCAAGGAACCAAGGCCAGTGGTGAGGATTTATTTTTTTTACCCTGGTTGCTGTGAAGTTGAGTTGTATTTCAGTCAGAATGATAGTTTAATGATCCTCCTCCATGATTTGATTCGCAAAGTCATGAAGTTTGCATTTACTGTGAATATTCAGTGAGTTGTTTTTACTATTTCAGGTTTCGTAAAAGATTAAAGCGGAGCGTTGAGTTGGGGCATAATTTATTTTGGGATTGCTTAAAATCTAAAATTTGAACCATGTATTTTGAACTTGAATCACAAAATGTACCTGACTAACTTTAGCCCCTTTGGTCGACACAGTACTCTATTTAGACAATAGAGAAATAATAGTGAATTGGTTGTGCCACTTACTTAGTCTGTGGAGTTGAGTGAAATTATTTTTGAAATATGGTAACAGGATAAATAAAGATGCGTTGATACTGATAATTTATTCATATTAGTTTAAAAAAATAAATGAATATTTTTTTTACAAGTTGACGAAGTGGCCGCCATTGTTACGTGAATCCAAGTTCAAGGGAAGTTACTTTTGATGTGCAAAGGACTTATTTGTTTTAACTTTTTTTTATGATAATTGTTTTTATTGATTTTGTCTTCGTGGTGTCCCCCCCCCCCCCCCCCCCCCCTTCAAAAAAAAAAGATTTTTATTTTGTTCTTGTCGGGTAACTGTTTTTGAATTTGTGTGTGCAGTATAGCCAGTAACTGTGTCAAACCTGATAAATAGAAAATCAAACTGATGATAAGCATGTCGGGCTGGATATTTTAAGGCGCGTGAGAAAACTTTTGCAGTGTTATTATTTTGAACTTGAAGACTGTATGAGAATATGCCTCTCCACACACATTCGCATACACACTCACCAGGCTCATTTGAATTTATGATTTTTTTCAGGATTGGAGGTGCTCTGCATCTGTCTGCGGAGGTTGGCTTACCCATGCCGGTTTGCTGACCTTTCGCAGATGTTTCATCGTCCCAAGCCGGAGTTGTGTGTGCTGTTCAAGGTAGGCATCGACTTCATCTATGATCAGTTTTCTGACAAACTAACAAACCTCAATCAGCCATGGCTGACAGTGCCCGAACTGGAACGGTACTGTGCAGCTATACATGCCAAGGGGGCTCCTCTGGAGTTTTGTTGGGGGATGGTTGACGGCACAATACGATCAATGTGTCGCCCAGGCCATTTGCAACAAGAAGTGTACAATGGCCATAAGAGGGTGCACTCTCTAAAGTTTCAGTGTGTCGTGACACCAAATGGCCTTGTGGCAAATGTTTTTGGGCCCTTGGTTGGTCGACGACATGACGCAGCTTTGCTGAATGGTAGTGGCATTCTTGAACACATGCAGCAGCACATGGTCACTCCAGCAGGAGATGAAATGTACCTGTATGGGGACCGAGCCTACCCCTTCACCCCTAACTTGATGAGGCCGTACCGTGGACAGATCACAGAAGAGCAACAGGCCTTCAACACAGAAATGAGCAGGGTGAGAAACTCTGTTGAATGGGAATTTTCAAAAATTGTTAGGCTGTGGGCATTTTTGGATTTCAAAAAAAATTTGAAGCTGTTCTTGTCCCCTGTAGGGAAACTCTACCTGGTTGGAGTTTTGTTGTCCAACTGTCATACTTGCCTACATGGCAGTGAGACATCACAGTTCTTTGGACTGAATCCACCAACACTGGAGGAGTATCTCTACTAATTGTCTGTGTAGCTCTCAAGTAGAAGAAATGCTCATTGCATTGATCTTGTGTCACATGGTGTTTGGCATCCAAATGGCCAAGCATCTAAACAAATTGACCCTGTAGAAGGCTTTAAATTATTAACATGATTTCACTGCTTAGAGATGGCCAAATCTACTGCCCGGTCGCCTGGTGGGAGTTCAAAATATGGTGGATAACCCGGTTTGCAACTACAAGTATCTGGTCAAATGCAATTGGCGGGGACGTAGCTAAGTTGGTAGCGTGCTGGCTTTGTAGCCAGTTGGTCGCTATCAGCGTGGGTTCGATCCCCACGTTCGGTAAGAGATTTATTTCTCGGATTCAACTTTGTGCAGACTCTCTTTGGTGTCCGAACACCCCCGAAAAAGATCCCAAGTTCACAGCAAAAGTCTCAGGGCTTGGAAAACACGAAGACACGCTTGCATGATCTTTCATCTCTGATTATCATGATCGTATTTCAATACTTTGACAGGACAAACCCAATGCTGGTGTGTCGAAGAAGACAGCCACAGCGGGCTTGTTCGAATCAAAGTATCACACCATATTTTCAACACCTGTCCCAATATAGACCAGTTGGTCTAAGAGGACGTTAAACCCTAATAGTCTGTCAAATGCAAAAGCAACTTTTTCAGTGGTACTTTATTGAGTTAAATTTGGTTAAACCAAATAGATGCTGCACATTCAGACATTTCTGTCGTCTGTAAAATTGACACACAAAAAATGAAGCACCCAACTGGGGCGCGCTTTAAACGTTTCATACTGGCTGCGGCCTGTTTCTTATTTCGCTACTGATTCCAAACAAGCATATGTCTATTATCAAGTGAACCTGCGTAAAAAATAAAGCCAGGTAAGAACCCAGCTGACCTCCATTTATTGATCATTTGTAAAATTGTATGCTCTTGTCACTTGTGTATAAATACATATCTGATGGTCACTCATACTGACACTGAACATAATTTTTTTTGTGGTATATACCGGCTTTTGACATATCTTGCAGGACAGTGACTTTCTTGAAGTAACTGCTAGTGCTACTTTGCTTCATCAGCCTGTACAGCTGTACTTGCTTTCGCAAATTACTTTAGTACATGCTATTCTTCATTATGCATTAGTAGGTGTGCACATGGATTTCTGACATGGGTACTGCTGTGTTGTAATTTGTATTTGTAGTTTGCAGGCAGAGGGTCTTCTTGTCTGCTCATACCTCGGTACCAAGCGGCCACTAAACAACCATCATCACCAGCCAGGCAGTCACATGGGACTCTCCACTCTTCACTGAAAATCTTGTTCTTCAACCATAACTTTTTCAAAGACACTGAACTGTCAAATATTTGGGCTGTGTGGATTTGCCTCAGGACCCGTCCTTACAAAAGATCCGATCTTTTTCTTTTACATTCATGGGCTGAAACTCCCACGTACACTCACACATTTTGCTTGAGTGTATGTTTAACGTGTATAACTATTTTTACCTGCCATTTAGGCAGCCTTGCGTCACTTTCAGTGATCTGTTGGAATGTACATCTTTATTTGCTGCTGGCCACTCACTCATCCTCTATAAGGGGGGGGGGGGGGGGTTAAAAGTGTTTGGTTTGGTTCGATCCCCACGTTCGGCGAGAGATTTATTTCTCGGAGTAAACTTTGTGCAGACTCTCTTCAGTGTCCGAACACCCCCGTGTGCACACATGCGCACGAAAAAGATCCCACGTTCACAGCGAAAGTCTCAGGGCTTGGAAAACACGAAGACACCATGCATCATCTCTCGTCTCTGATTATCATGATCGTATTTCGATACTTTGACGAGACAAACCCAATGCTGGTGTGTCGAAAAAGACAGCCACAGCGGGCTTGTTCGAATCAAAAGTATCACACCATATCTTCAGCGTATTACCAATACCTGTCCCAATATAGACCAGTTGGTCCAAGAGGACGTTAAACCCTAATAGTCAGTCAAGTGTTTGGGTCGAAGGAAAAAAAAGGATTGGTTGGGGCTACCCAAATCAAACTGGGGGGGGGGGGGGGGGGGGGGGGGGGGGTGGGG
>NC_090252.1:14552493-14599730 GCF_037325665.1 Littorina saxatilis | reverse complement strand
CCCACCCCTTCACCCGGATTCAAACACTTGGGTCAGTGCGCATGCTCTACGATATGACCTGCTGGGCTCACAACTGATTTATTTCTTCACTTTTTTTCAGCCAAGATATGGGGTGGGGCGGGAAACATTTTTGAGTAAGAAAAAAGGAAATGCTTTAAAAAAATTTTTTTTTAAGGTATTGTGAACAGTGAACTTATCTGTATTCAAATGTGGTTATAATTTGAGATGACAATTTGTGTTATAACGTTTTTACCACTAAATTTTTCTTCGCGTTTTCAATGTACACTCTTGATTTATAAATACTGACACTCATCTTACAAACTGTTTGATCCATCCTGGTGTGTGTGTGTGTGTGTGTGTGTGTGTGTGTGTGTGTGTGTGTGTGTGTGTGTGTGTGTGTGTGTGTGTGTGTTATTAGTGGAGTGGGCGGGTGGTGGAGGGGGATGGTATTGGATCGGGGGAGGGAAGGAGGGGGGGAGGGGAGGGGTTGGCAGGGGGTATCGGAGCACTAAAGGCACCAAGTGTTTGGGTGTATAACTATGTGTTTGTATTGTGATTCAGAGAAAACTACTATTCAGATTTTTATGAAACTCTGCCACACTTCTCCCTACCACCTGACCTACTGGACTCCCAAATTAATGTTTTCATCAATTTTTGTCAGTCAAGATATGGGGGTGGGGGTGGTGCGGGTATAATTGTGGAGTAAGCAATAAGGAAACACCTTATGGTTTTCTTAGGTTTTTGCAACGGTATATAGTGAAGTTAGCTGTGTTCAAATTTTTTTATGATCTGTCGAGCCAATTTTGTGTTACAACGTTTTTGAGTGAGAATTGTATGTGTACGCTCTCGCCAATCCTGGATAATTTTCGGCATGCACATTGATAAGTACCGTATTATAATAAAGTGATACTCTCCATTCTTTTATCTACACAAAGTATTGTTTTATTTATCTTTTCTAAAGATAAAAATGTCAGTTAGGATGACGTTACGAATTACAGTGTTTTCTGAAAGGTCATATGTGTCCACCCGGTACCCCCCAAAACTGACAAACTCTTATAACAAAAAATGAATAAGAAAACAATGTTTTTTGTCTGTCTGCTGTGGACATATAGCTTAGAGAAACATGTGCTCAAAATGTGTAATGGATTCAGGGGTCGACACTAACTTATTTGGCCTGGGGCCACACTGGCCCCAGAGATGGAAATTGCTGGGGCGGAAAACAAAAATCTGGGGCCCACTCTCAGTATTCACGTGCGGCAATGCATTGGTTTTTTTTTTTACATTTAGTCAAGTTTTGACTAAATGTTTTAACGTAGAGGGGGGAATTGAGACGAGGGTTGTGGTGTATGTGTGTGTGTGTGTGTGTGTGTGTGTGTGTGTGTGTGTGTGTGTGTGTGTGTGTGTGTGTGTGTGTGTGTGTCTGTCTGTCTGTCTGTCTGTCTGTCTGTCTGTCTGTCTGTCTCTGTGTGTGTGTAGAGCGATTCAGACAAAACTTCCGGACCGATCTTTATGAAATTTGACATGAGAGTTCCTGGGAATGATATCCCCGGACTTTATTTCTTTTTTTCGATAAATACCTTTGATGACGTCATATCCGGCTTTTTGTAAAAGTTGAGGCGGCACTGTCACACCCTCATTTTTCAATCAAATTGATTGAAATTTTGGCCAAGCAATCTTCAACGAAGGCCGGACTTCGGTATTGCATTTCAGCTTGGTGGCTTAAAAATTAATTAATGACTTTGGTCATTAAAAATCTGAAAATTGTAAAAAAAATAATTTATAAAACGATCCAAATTTACATTAATCTTATTCTTCATCATTCCCTGATTCCAAAAACATATAAATATGTTATATTTGGATTAAAAACAAGCTCTGAAAATTAAATATATAAAAATTATGATCAATTTTTTTTAAATCAATTTAAAAACACTTTCATCTTATTCCTTGTTGATTCCTGATTCCAAAAACATATAGATATGATATGTTTGGATAAAAAACACGCTCACAAAGTTAAAACGAAAAGAGGTATAGTAAAGCGTGCTATGAAGCACAGCGCAACCGCTACCACGCCAAACAGGCTCGTCACTTTCACTGCCTTTTGCACTAGCGGCGTACTACGTTCAGTTTCATTGTGTGAGTTCCACAGCTTGACTAAATGTAGTAATTTCGCCTTACGCGACTTGTTTCATCGTACTGAAGCCAGGGGAAATTCTTTCAATCATTTGACATTGAAATTACGACAGCGCTTCGCGCTATTGGCTGCATCGGCCGTCTCCTTTTTATATTTAGTCAAGTTTTGACTAAATATTTTAACATCGAGGGGGAATCGAAACGAGGGTCGTGGTGTATGTGCGTGCGTGTGTGTGTGTGTGTGCGTGTGTGTGTGTGTCTCTGTGTGTGTGTGTAGAGCGATTCAGACTAAACTACTGGACCGATCTTTATGAAATTTGACATGAGAGTTCCTGGGTATGAAATCCCCGAACGTTTTTTTCATTTTTTTGATAAATGTCTTTGAGGCCGGGGTTTGGTATTGCATTTCAGCTTGGTGGCTTAAAAACTAATGAGTGAGTTTGGTCATTAAAAATCGGAAACTTGTAATTAAAATTATTTTTTTATCAAATGATCCAAAAACAATTTCATCTTATTCTTCGTCATTTTCTGATTCCAAAAACATACACATATGTTATATTTGGATTACAAACAAGCTCTGAAAATTAAAAATATAAAAATTATGATCACAATTAAATTTCCGAAATCGTTTTAAAAACTATTTCATCTTATTCCTTGTCGGTTCCTGATTCCAAAAACATATAGATATGATATGTTTGGATTAAAAACACGCTCAGAAAGTTAAAACGAAGAGAGGTACAGTAAAGCGTGCTATGAAGCACAGCGCAATCGCTACCGCGCCAAACAGGCTCGTCC
This sequence comes from Littorina saxatilis, assembly GCF_037325665.1. Taxonomy (NCBI): domain Eukaryota; kingdom Metazoa; phylum Mollusca; class Gastropoda; order Littorinimorpha; family Littorinidae; genus Littorina; species Littorina saxatilis. The sequence continues at coordinate 14,596,805 of NC_090252.1, read as the reverse complement.
CTTTCACTGCCTTTTGCACTAGCGGCGGACTACGTTCAGTTTCATTCTGTGAGTTCCACAGCTTGACTAAATGTAGTAATTTCGCCTTACGCGACTTGTTTTTCTTGGGTTGAGGAGAGGGGGGGGGGGGGGGGGGGGGGGGGCGTATGCCCCTTAATCAGTCTCGGGCGCTCTGCGACCTGGATTTACACTCTTGAATTCTAAAAACACCCCCCTTACAAACTAACTGATCTGCCCTGGTGTATATATGTATATATATATATATATATATATATATATATATATATATATATATATGTGCGCGCGTATGTGTGTGTGTGTGTGTGTGTGTGTATGTGTGTGTGTGTGTGTGTGTGTGTGTGTGTGGTGTGCGATTCATAGAAATTTACTGGACGGACAGATCTTCATGAAACTTTGCACACAAATGTTCCGACCCCCAACCCTTCACCCTGATTCAAACTCATGTATCACAAGTCCAGCGCTCTACCAACTGACATACAGCGCTCTCAAATTATTTCTTTTTATCATTTTTGTCAGTCAAGATAATGGGTGTGGGGTTGATACGGGAATAATTGTGAAGCAGCCAATAAGGCAACAACTTATTTTGTTTACAGGTATTGTATCTGTATACAGTGAACTTAGCTGTGTTCAAGTTTAGTTGTGTTCTGTCGAGCAAATTGTTTTTAAATACGTTTTTACTACTAAAGGAGTGATAATTTTATGTGTACGCCCTCGAGAAACCTCGATCTATTTCTGAAAATGCACGTTGATAAGTACTGTTTTCTGATAAAGTTATACTCTCCATTCATTTATCTACACAAACTAATGTTTCATTTATCATTTGTAGAGCTAAATATGTCAGTTGGGATCATGTTAAGAATCGCAGTGTTTTTCGCAAAATCGTACTTGACAACCCCCAGTAAAAAAAATTCGAAAAAAAGGTTAATAAGGCTGCCACCTTTTTTCTTTGCACAGATGTGTCCATATTGCTTAGAGGTACCTGTGCACAAAAGGTGTAATGTTTCTGTCGAGCGATTTGAACGCACAAGTAACCCCTTAAGAACAAGGTGATACTATTCACAAGATCAGATCTTTTAGTCTTACGGAATTAAAATGCTAACATGCCTAACAAGTTGTTTGAAAAAAAGTCACATAGAAATGAAAAACAAAGAAATATGCAAGTAATTTACCTTCGTTCAATGCACAAATGCACGTTTTCGTGAATTTTTTTCTTAGGGTTGATAAAGTAGACTAGAATTTTGTATTGATTTTTTAATGTATTTAAGAACAATCTTTCTGTATATAGGTGTGTGACTATGCGTGACAAAAAAAAGAATGAAAGGAAGAAAGAAGGAAAGAACGGAACAGAACAGAAAACAAGTCGCGTAAGGCGAAAATACAACATTTAGTCAAGTAGCTGTCGAACTCACAGAATGAAACTGAACGCAATGCAACGCAGCAAGACCGTATACTCGTAGCATCGTCAGTCCACTGCTCACGGCAAAGGCAGTGAAATTGACAAGAAGAGCGGGGTAGTAGTTGCGCTGAGAATGATAGCACGCTTTTCTGTACCTCTCTTCGTTTTAACTTTCTGAGCGTGTTTTTAATCCAAACATATCATATCTATATGTTTTTGGAATCAGGAACCGACAAGGAATAAGGTGAAAGTGTTTTTAAATTGATTTCGACAAATTAATTTTGATAATAATTTTTATATATTTTTGTTTCGCTTTTGACGTCAGACATTTCACTTTGAAAGTGAGTGTCCAACAAAACGTCTGGGTTTGATTATTTAATGTCGTAACTCCTTAATTCAAATGAAGTCTTTCCTTGTTGACAGCCCCACCTAAAATCACAGACTGCAGCAACAAGAAGTACATTGACGGAGTGGATGACGTCACAGTCACGTGCGAACCTTCAACCACCTCAGCCACAATAGAGTGGGTTCTGTCTCCCACGGGAGGCAATGAGTCAACTCTTACAACCTGTACTGGAGGAGTGACCGGTTGCGCAAATAGCGGAAAAGCAAAGTTCACCAACGACGGAACAAGAAGCACCTTGACCTACAGTAAAGTAACTAAGGCGGAGGGCGGCACCATCAAGTGCAAGGAAGGAAGTCAGGCTGACGAATGCACTGTCGAAGTTATATGTGAGTTCAATACAATATAGGCTATTATCGCATTTTTAATGAGCACATGACAAAAACATCTGTTGTCATTGGTCAGCTAGGAACTGTATATCAAGTGATATCGCGAAGGAAGTTTAAGGGAAGAGGTGGCACGAATTTTTTTACTAAAATCCTTCCAAAATGTGTTTTGGGTTTCCTGCAATATTAGGTACTTTGAACACCCTAGATTCATTGTGTCATGTTTATTTTGTCAATTGTATCGTATTTTTTGCAATAAAGTGATGAATTTCAAAGTGAGTGCACATGCATGAGTGATAAAAGTCAGAAAACTTGCTGAAAAATCGATGTTTTCAAGGGCTTGAAACAGACACTTTTCTTCCAAGAAGACAAACTCGTTGCACTCGACACGATCCATCGGGAATTCCCGTTTGCTGGTGACGTCAACAATACCCCAAAATAGCCCGTTATTTTCGCTCAACTGTCAGAGCACAAGCATACTATCCGCGACAGGAATTCCCGGATTTGCAAGATTGACCGTCGATCTATGAGAGCTCTTCTCTGGTTGGTCATTGTAACTTACCATGGTTACTGGCGCATGCGCAACAAGCCTTATCCGCTGTAAACACAACATCGGTTTGTCGATCGAATTACACTACCGTCTATCAATCGGCCAGCAATGTTCACTGCAAAATTCAACGATAGAAAGAGGTTTGTGGGGCAGGCATCGGGCAAGAGGAAGAAGCAGCTTGCATTAGCTCGAATAGCCGAACAAGAAAAGTCCACGGGCGATGAAAACGCGCCCCGCGAAGTTGGCGCAGGGGAATGTGTCGTTTTGGATGGTGGAGGTGATGCACATTTTTCTCATCGACTTCAAGTCGAACCTCGGCCAGTGTTGTGCGATATACATGACAACCAGCAGGAAATAGAGGGTGCTTCAGCCTCTGCGAAGAAGCTAAGAAGATTCAGTGGTGCCGATGACTTGCAGAACGCACAAGTGCCAGCCGATGTGCCTGCTGAACCGAAACGTACATGGTGTATCGTTGAGTGTGGTCAGCTCAACTCGCTATTATCGGATGTGAAGTGCCCGGAATGCGAAGCAGGACATTTAACGATACGCGTTGGAGAATCCATGGGCTTGTCCCAAGAGTTAGCACTTTGCTGTGACAGCTGCCAGTACAGACGGTCAGAATTTTCTTCACCTAGAGAGAGCAACCGCAACCACATGAAGAATGTTCCCTTTGACGTGAACAAACAGATTGTCCTATACTCGCATGAGATTGGCAGTGGGTACTCAAGTGTGGAAAAGCTGTGCACAGTGTTTGGCATGCCCGTGATGAACAAAAGCTCATATCAAAGAATTGATAAAAAGGTCAATGCCAGCATCTTGGCCGTAACAAATGTCACACTGGTGGAAACTGTTGAGCATGTAAATGTTGCATACAGGCAGACCTTTCCTCAAGGTAGAGCAGATGTCCAGTTTGACGAAGAGGATGAAGACGCTGCCTGGGAAGAAGATGACGGTATTCTTTGGGTAGATGTTGCCTTTGATGGCACCTGGCATAAAAGGGGTTTTTCATCACATTATGGTGTAGGAGTGGTGGTTGACGTTCTCACTGGGTTGGTGCTCGACTTCTCTGTAAAATCCACCTACTGCCACACATGTGCCATGAATAAGGAGAAGTTGGAGGAGATGACCCCTGCCCAACAACTGCGATGGGAGCAGCAACACCGGGCTGAGTGCAGCATCAACCACCAGGGATCTGCAAAGTCTATGGAGAGGGATGCAGCGTTGGAGTTATGGGGAAGGTAAGAATATAATCTGTATACCCCCACCATAGCCTATCTTTTAATTTTTGAAGTTTAGAACAGAGAGAGAGAGAGAGAGAGAGAGAGAGAGAGTGCACGAAGATTCGATTATGAATTAGTAACAATAACAAAGTTCATTTATAGCCTTTTATAACAAAACAAGAACAAAACAATACTACTGTGAAAATATTTTGTAACACAACACCCCCCCCCCCTTTATAACTTTATAAGCAAATCCTGAACGCATAAATTGTGTTCTGCAAGTAGAGGTGCACAATTTGCTTGCCTACACAATGGGTTTTCTGATTTTTACTGTGCTGCAGGTCTGTTGAGCGTCACAACCTCAGGTACAGAACTATGCTGTCGGACGGAGATTCTACGGCTTTCAATGCTGTGGCTGCAGCTCAGCCCTACGGTCCCACACGTCCCATCACCAAGCTGGGATGTACCAACCACCTCCCCAAGAGAATGGGCACAGCTCTCCGCAAGGCAGCAAAGGATGAAAGGCTTGGTGGAAGAGGGGAGGGGCGACTAACCAAGGAAAAGTGCCAACGCTTGCAAAACTACTTCCGTAGCGCAATCCTCAACAACCTTGAAGATCAGCGAGCCATGGAGCAGGCGATCTGGGCCACTTTCTTCCATGTAACTTCAACTGACGAGGACCCTCACCACGACAGATGTCCAGCTGGGCCAGCCTCATGGTGCTTTTTTCAAAGAGCCAGGGCAGAAGAGCAACCACCACCTCCACACGCAGAGCACAACGGCACCGCCTTGTCCAGGGAAGTCTCGCATGCTGTTCTGCCCATCTACAGAAGAATGACCAATCCCATTCTTCTCAAGCGCGTGGCCCATGGCAAAACCCAGAACAGTAACGAGTCTCTGCACAATGTCATGTGGGGACACTGCCCCAAAGAAATCTTTGTTGGGAAAGGCCGGGTGGAAGCAGCCACCGCTGAGGCTGTTGCGAAGTTCAACAGAGGCAACTTTGCACTGGCACAGGTCATGGACCACATGAGCTTGCCAATAACTGATCTCATGGAGGCTGCTTTGGCCAAGAAAGACAAGGTTAGGATTCAGAAAGCAGAGAAAGCAACAGCTGTGGCCGCTGTGGCAGCCCGTAGGGCAAGATGTGCGGGTCGTCAACGCCAGCTGGAGCAGCAAGAAGACCAGGAGGGGGAGGTGTACGGAGCTGGACTGATGGGAGACGGGGGAGAATAAGTAACTGAACCATTTCAAGAAGTCTGTGAACAATACAGGAGCACTCATATCATCTTTATTTGGCCATCTGTCTTCATCTTTTTTACAGAAACATTTCACAAACTTTCAATCACCATTTTCTCAGAATATGATTTTCAAGGACGGTAACCACGCGACGAAGGTCTTCACTTCTCATCTACTTGTGGTAGACTACCAATTTTTTCACCCCAATCATTGTAAATGAATTCGCCCCGTAGTTACAGGAGCGCTTTTTCAAAAAAAATTGTTTTTTGTTTTTTATGAATTAGAATAAAAGCCTGACATAGCATTTTCATGCGAAAATATAATGTCGGCCAATTTTTTTTATTTTTATGGAAACTAAGGCTGATACTCACAAAAATGCTCTGTAACTACTGAGAAACGCTACTTGTGAGTTCATAACAACAAATATGAGGTTGTTAGCTTGAGAAATTTCTAAAATATCACGCTAGAGCTGAATAGGCCGTTTCATGTTTTTTTGTCAAAAATCGAGCGTTTTTACCCATAAAAAGACCCTCAGGCAATTTTTTTGCACAAATGAGTCTTTTTATGTGTTTTTGCTTGATAATACGTACAAATATTGCAAGAAAAAGTGCAAACATCCAGTAGAAATTTTTCGTGCCACCTCTCCCCTTAAATGCACTGTTAAAGTTATATGTGAGTACAAAACAATATAGGCTAATAAGGATAAAGATTAGGATACGATTTCATATAGTCCTGTGAGGTTACTCTCATCGAAATTCGTGGTTAAAGGTTAGAGTGGAACTCCTCTTCAAAGACATTAAAAACCGAGATATAATCCGGTCTTTAAAAAAGAGAGAGAGTCTGAACACTGTGGTGAATTACTTTACATAAGGTTATGAATTGAAAGTAGGAAACAACAGTGTCTTAAGGGGTTACTTGTGTGTTCAAATCGCTCGACAGAAACATTACACATTTTGTGCACAGGTACCTCTAAGCAATATGGACACATCTGTGCAAAGAAAAAAGGTGACAGCCTTATTAACCTTCTTTTTAGAATTTTTTTACTGGGGGTTTAGTCACCTGGCTGGCTATAGTGGAAAGGTTACTTTTGGTGGTCACATTAGATATGTTTTTTGGAAAGTTCGTTTTATTTGCAGCCACAGTTCGGTAAACGACAAATGGCTAAACCCAACCACCTAAGAATGAGAAGCGTTTTTGTAACATGACCCATATTCTGCAAAAATGCAGCCATGACGCAGGGGGTAGGTTACAAAAAAACCGTCATGTACCGCTTGACTGCATACGGATATAAGCAAATTATACCTTAAACGAAAGCTAAAGATTTTTGCCATCAGACAGCAAGTAAAATGCCTAATTCGTATACACAGTTTTATTTTTAAACAACATCTGTATAACATGCGGACGACAAAACAGGAAATGCCATTTTCTCAATCGATATGTATAGCTAACTGAACGCCTGGTTGAAACCGCAATCAAAAACATCTTGAAAATTGTTTATTCTCACAGCTAGAATTATTTTACATCAACAATTGCTAATTTACCGAGGAAAACAACAGTCACATAAGATACATAATGGATGATTTTGAATCAACTCTGAAAACCGAACCGGGTCGAAGCAAAAAAGAGTTTACACATACACAGGCTTGAAAAAGGATAATTTGGTTCAATCTGTTAGATTTTTACCCATAACGTTAAAGATCAGCTTAATATAAAAGGAAAGTGATCATTGTAAAAGGATTTTGCTATCGCAAAATAATTCAACTTCCGGTTTTACCACATGGCGTCCATAATATTATCAATTTATTACATAGCGTGCATTTGTCAGAAATTATACTAAATGTTAGAAGCGATCTTAAAGTGACAGTAACGTTTAATAAAAGTATGCGCATTTATTTATTGATTAATATATGACTAAAATAATGGACATGTAATTTAAACGTACAAAACGACATTTTGTACACTACCTCTCTAAAAAAACGCGACTATGACCGACCGATATGTATGTGTAAATTAGGTCAATGTTAGTGATGAAAACGGGTTTTCTTTAAAAGATAACACGCAAACTGTGAAGTTCAAGCCCATAAATGATTTTAGTACGACTTCTTCAAAACAGGTCTGTTTTTCACTCCACCAGTTTCAGTTTTAATCAAATATATGTATAGCTCTCATTTTCAAAAAAAACTTATCTGCAATTCACTTAACCAAATACACAATGAACCCAGAAGGTATTAGAGTGAGACACTTTACAGTGAAATATGTTATGATTCCCCTTATTTCAAAATATATGCATTTTAATTGGCAGACACGATTCACGTCGTTGGTACGTGTCCTCTGGTGAGGCAACCGTTAGCATTTTTTGTCGTAAAAATTGACATTTTTAAACATAAATCATGGACAAAAAACTAATTCTACAAAAAGTGCAGGTTTTCTTGGTATAGTCAGTTAAAGCATCTTAAAATTCAAGAAATTGTGCAATTACGTGTATGTATTTGAAATGGCAGAAAATATTGAATGAAAGTGATTTTTGACTGATTGAAACCCTACCCCCACTAACAAAATGTGCCCTGAGATTAGGGGTGTTAGTTGAAGATGAATGAATAATGGCTATGGTTTTCCCCTAAAGTATTCAAAACCTAAACATATACATAGGCAAGATGTTCTACATTAACACAATTGACTTTTTAAACATATATACATATGCTTAGTACACGATACTTTCGGTTTTTCTACCGGATGACTTATACATTTAGGGGGTAAACACCTTATCGTAGAAAAAGCTTTATTTTCAAAAAGTGCAAGTAATTATTAAAAATCATACATAATATTTATATATTGGAGTTAATTTTCCTTCGAAAGTCATTTGTTTCAAGTGGCAGACAATGTCAGTTGGAGAGTTACATGTACGTAAAGTGTATAACTGTTGTCTGTGATTAGTGCATTGTGTACACATTGGCACCATTTGATCCTAAATGCTAAACGATGTCGTGATCATACCACAGTTTTAGGATAATTTACATCGCATCGATTACTAAATTGATGGTAGAATTTCACTGATAAATTCTATTTCCGGTAGCGTCAGTGCCGTTATCTGAGATAGTAACGTTTTACATGGTTTCACGTTCAGTGTTGAACGTAACGTGTGGTTTAACAAAATTACTTGCACATACAATAGTGAAGTCTGTCTGTGTGTCTTTGTTTGTGTGTTTGTCTATGTCTGTCTGTGTGTTCGTCTGTCTGTCTCTCCCTCTGTCTGTTTATCTCTTTCTCTCTGTGTCTTTGTCTGTCTGTCTGTGTGTCTCTCTCACTCTCTCTCTCTCTCTCTCTCTCTCTCTCTCTCTCTCTCTCTCTCTCTCTCTCTCTCTCTCTCTCTCTCTCTCTCTCTCTCTCTCTCTCTCTCTCTCTCTCTCTCTCTCTCTCTCTCTCTCTGCGAGGTAGGTGCACTTAAAGAGAAAGCAATACAGAAAGAAATGCATTTCTCTGCCAAGAATGAAGTTTGTCTGTCTGTGTGTTTGTGTGCGTGTTTTTTTGGTTGCGTAAGTGTTTCTCTATAAGCAACTCTACGTCTTTGTTTGCGTACATAAGTGCGTGCGTGCATGTGTGGGGGTTTCTGTGTCGGTTTGTCTCACTGTGTGTATGTCTGTCATTTTGTCGGTATGTTTGTGTATGTCTTTGTGTGTGTGTGTGTGTGTGTGTGTGTGTGTGTGTGTGTGTGTGTGTGTGTGCGTGTGCGCGTGCGTGTGTGCGTGCGTGCGTGCGTGCGCGCGCGCGTGTGTGTGTGTGTATGAGTGCGTGCGTGTGTGTGTGCGTGTGTGTGTGTGTGTGTGTGTGTGTGTGTGTGTGTGTGTGATTGCAATTATTCCTCCTTTTTACATTTAGTCAAGTTATGACTAAATCTTTTAACATCGAGGGGGGAATCGAGACGAGGGTCGTGGTGTATGTGTGTGTGTGCGTGCGTGTAGAGCGATTCAGACCAAACTACTGGACCGATCTTTATGACATTTGACATGAGAGTTCCTGGGTATGATATCCCCAGACATTTTTGTCATTTTTTTGATAAATGTCTTTGATGACGTCATATCCGGCTTTTCGTGAAAGTTGAGGCGGCACTGTCACGCCCTCATTTTGTAACCAAATTGGTTGAAATTTTGGTCAAGTAATGTTCGACGATGCCCGGACTTTGGTATTGCATTTCAGCTTGGTGGCTTAAAATTTAATTAATGACTTTGGTCATTAAAAATCTGAAAATTGTAAAAAAAAAAATTTTTTTATAAAACTATCCAAATTTACGTTCATCTTATTTTCCATCATTTGCTGATTCCAAAAACATATACATATATTATATTTGGATTAAAAACAAGCTCTGAAAATTAAATATATAAAAATTATTATCAACATTAAATTTTCGAAATCAATTTAAAAACACTTTTATCTTATTCCTTGTCAGTTCCTGATTCCAAAAACATATAGATATGATATGTTTGGATTCAAAACACGCTCAGAAAGTTAAAACGAAGAGAGGTACAGAAAAGCGTGCTAACCTTCTCAGCGCAACTACTACCCCACTCTTCTTGTCAATTTCACTGCCTTCGCCATGAGCGGTGGACTGACGATGCTACGGTCTTGCTGAAACATTGCATTGCGTTCAGTTTCATTCTGTGAGTTCGACAGCTACTTGACTAAATGTTGTATTTTCGCCTTACGCGACTTGTTACAATTTTAGTCAAGTTTTGACTAAATGTTTTAACGTAGAGCGGGGAATCGAGACGAGGGTCGTGGTGTATGTGCGTGTGTGTGTCTGTGTGTGTGTGTGTGTAGAGCGATTTAGACTAAACTACTGGACCGATCTTTATGAAATTTGACATGAGAGTTTCTGGTATGATATCCCCAGACCTTTTTTTCAGTTTTTTGATAAATGTATTTGATGACGTCATATCCGGCTTTTCGTGAAAGTTGAGGCGGCACTGTCACGCTCTCATTTTTCAACCAAATTGGTTGAAATTTTGGTCGAGTAATTTTCGACGAAAGCCGAACTTTGGTATTGCATTTCAGTTTGGTGGCTTAAAAATTAATTGATGACTTTGGTCATTAAAAATCTGAAAATTGTAAAAAAAATATTTTGTTTCATACAACGATCCAAATTTACGTTCATCGTATTGTACATCATTTTCTGATTCCAAAAACATATAAATATGTTATATTTGGATTAAAAACAAGCTCTAAAAATTAAAAAATTAAAAATGATTATCAAAATTAAATTTTCGAAATCAATTTAAAAATACTTTCATCTTATTTCTTGTCGGTTCCTGATTCCAAAAACATATAGATAATGATATGTTTGGATTAAAAACACGCTCAGAAAGTTAAAACGAAGAGAGGTACAGAAAAGCGTGCTATCCTTCTCAGCGCAACTACTACCCCGCTCTTCTTGTCAATTTCACAAAAACAAACAGATAATGACGTCATTTTAAGTGGCACAAGCGTGTACATGAATGCCTTCCCTTTCGAATGATTTACAGTTATATCATTTCTGTCAAGCGGTTTAAGTTTTATGTCCGTTTTATGAACCCAACCCTCAAAACAAGAATAGTAACGCCAAAGAAGGAAAACATACACACAAACCAACGTTTTTCTCACCGGTGGTTTGGAATATTGCCCCAAAACTTTCGATTTAGTGTTGTGGTGTTAAAATCTATCAGAAAAAAGTGTTTGCTAACGTGACGCCAAAAAGTAACCAAAACGGTCCTTAGCCGACTGACTAGTTGTCAAGTACGATTTTGCGAAAAACACTGCGATTCTTAACATGATCCCAACTGACATATTTAGGTTTACAAATGATAAATGAAACATTAGGTTGTGTAGATAAATGAATGGAGAGTATAACTTTATCATAAAACGGTACTTATCAACGTGCATTTTCAGAAAATGATCGAGGTTTCTCGAGGGCGTACACATACAATTATCACTCCTTTAGTAGTGAAAACGTATTTAAAAAATATTCGCTCGACAGAACATAACTAAACTTGAACACAGCTAAGTTCACTGTATACAGATACAATACCTGTAAACAAAATAAGTTGTTGCCTTATTGTCTGCTTCACAATTATTCCCGTACCAACCCCACCCCCATATCTTGACTGACAAAAATGATAAAAAGAAATAATTTGGGAGCGCTGTAGGTCAGTTGGTAGAGCGCTGGACTTGTGATACATGAGTTTGAATCAGGGTGAAGGGTCAGGGGTCGGAACATTTGTGTGCAAAGTTTCATGAAGATCTGTCCAGTAAATTTCTATGAATCGCACACACCACACACACACACACACACACACACACACACACACACACACACACACACACACACACACACAGACATACACACACACACACAGACACAGACACACACACACACACACACACACACACTCACACACACACACACACACACACACACACACACACACACCAGGGTGGATCAAACAGTTTGTAAGATGAGTGTCAGTATTTATAAATCAAGAGTGTATATCGAAAACGCGAAGAAAACCAGACTGTTTTAATTTAGTGGTAAAAACGTTATAACACAAAATGTCATCTCAAATTATAACCACATTTGAATACAGATAAGTTCACTGTTCACAATACCTTTAAAAATTTTTTTTTTTTAAAGCGTTTCCTTTTTTCTTAATCAAAAATGTTTCCCGCCCCACCCCATATCTTGGCTGAAAAAAAAGTTGGAAATGTCCTCCCTGTCCAAAACCCCGCTCCAACCATCCACAACAGTGAGGACATTTCCAACTGGAGACGGAGTTTCATGAAGATCTGTCCAGTAGGTGTCTCTGAATCGCACTACACTCACACAAACACACAGACAAGCACACAGACAGAAGCACATACACACACACACACCTGGGTGAATCAGTTACTTTGTAAAAGGGGTGTACTTTGAATTTAAAAGTCTAAATCGAGGACGCGAAGCGACTTAGGCTAATCATAAGAATGCGCCCCCCCCTTCACCCCCCCCCCCCCCGCCCCGAAAAAAATAATCTGTCGTGAGATGCATCACGCATTTTGTGCACAGGTTCCTGTTAGCAATGTGTACACAGGTTGGGGGTTCCAGTATCGGTCCTCCCCCCCTTCTCAATTTTCCCCCTGTCCGCAAACAGGCATCCTTTGTACCTCATAGGGGGCCTCAGGGTCGAATGGACCCATACCTCATAGATCAATTGGATATTGTTAAAAAGGTGTTTTGGGAAAGCTCCTTTGAACGGAATCGAGGTAATAATTTATTTCAAAACCAGGGCCCGTATGCTTATGGGGGAAGTTCGCGACAACTCCCGAAGTTTTGAGTGACATCGGAAGTACTTGCCTCACTTTCGTATGCATGGGCCGGAAAAACGGTTTACTTCAAAGCAAAACGAGGAAGTAACTCAGGGTAGTTTGCTACTACTTCTAATGTTTTGAGCGACATTGGAAGTACATCCTCACTTTCGCATGCATGGGACGAAAAATGAGTTCACTTTGGAAGCTAACGAGAAAGTAAATGAGGGTAAATCTACTTCAGCCAGACCCAGTAGTAAACACGCTACTTCCACAGTTTCTCAGTGCAAAAAGGCAGGGCTTTTCTTCAGTTTTTCATATCAAAACGAGCTGACGCAAATGAAAGTCCCAAAAGAGAGAAAATAGAAGGAAAAGTCGTATCTTGTGCATGCATTTCGTGCAAATTTCCCTGAATACAAACCTGAGTTGCCAGCTTTGACTTTTGTTTGTTCTGGGTCATTGGCCACCGCTCTTTCATTCCCGCTTATACGAGGGGGTTACTGTGTTTCTATGAAAAATGGGCTCGTTGTGTGCATGTGTGAGTGTGTTTGTGTGTGTGTGTGTGTGTGTGTGTGTGTGTGTGTGCGTGTGTGTGTGGGTTTGTGTGTGTTCGAGTGTTGGAGTGTAAGTTTCTGCTATTTATTGGCTCACGTAAGTGTAGCCTATGCGATCGTAACTTTGTCTGTCTGTGCGTGCGTGCGTGCGTGCGTGCGTGCGTGCGTGCGTGCGTCTGTGCGTGTGTATGTCTGTGGTAGAAACTCTAACATTTGAAGACGTCACATTACATTGACGTCACATTATGACGTAAGAGGGTTAGACGTCACGCGAAGGAAGTACTGACAGTCTCGGTCATTATTATTTTGAGCGCGCCGAGACTAGTTGGCAGTCGTGTCCTTGTAAGTAGGCTACATGCAGACAGACAGATCTAGATCTAGTGTCTCGCTTTCTTGCACAGTTTCACCTATGCTCTTTCTGTGTGTGTGTGTGTGTGTGTGTGTGTGTGTGTGTGTGTGTGTGTGTGTGTGTGTGTGTGTGTGTGTGTGTTTGTGTGTGTGTGTGTGACGGAGTGATTGAGTTTGTGTTACTGTTTGTCGATTTCTTACGTGAGCCTTGAAGGCTTCGCCTCTTGTTTTGTCATTGCTTTATCTGTGTGTGTGTGTGTGTGTGTGTGTGTGTGTGTGTGTGTGTGTGTGTGTGTGTGTGTGTGTGTGTGCGAGTGCCTGCCTGCCTGTGTGTGCGTGCGTGCGGGTATAATTGTGCGTCTGTTCCTTCAAACGCTTGTTTGCGTGCGCGCGCGCGCGCGCGCGCGTGTGAGTGTGTGTGTGTGTGCGTGTGTGTGTGCGTGTGTGTGTTTGTGTGTGTGTGTGTGCTTGTGTTCGACGGTGTGTGTGTGTGTGTGTGTGTGTGTGTGTGTGTGTGTGTGTGTGTGTGCTTGTGTTCGACGGTGTGTGTGTGTGTGTGTGTGTGTGTGTGTGTGTGCACTCCCCATCCCCCCTTACCACACACTATTATGAGCTGAGTATTTGTGCCTCGATATTTTATTGATGTTCTTACGTTTTATGTTGTTTATTATGATTCACCACACCCGAGTTTCTCGTAATTGAGATAATACAGTGTTCTATGTCTATGTCTATGTCTAACACACATGCACACACGCGCGTAGGCTAAACAAATCCAATCTTGACTTTCAACTTTATATAAACATACATCCTGTTCACAATTAACGAGGAAAAACAAAATGTACAAATACCAAAGTACAACAATTTATCTTTTGTAAAAGTTCGGACATACATTTTCCCAATTAATATGAAAGTCACTGAACTTATCTTCTTTTCACTGCACCTTATATCTTGATTCTCCAAACATTGATTGATTTCTGCCTTTTCAAATTTACCAGTAACCCTAACGTTCGCTCTAACCAACCTATTGTGTCCAAAACAGTTTTACCGAAACACAATCATTAAAAAAAGAAGAGGTTTAACATAACCGACTTCGCTACCACATAAACAAAATTTTTTTTATTCTCCCCAACATTTTGGTCAACAAAATCATTATTATAGACAGTCATTCAATTTAAAGACAATCATCATAGCTTTGAACCGACCCTTTCGTTCAACCAGGCAGAAGCAACAACTATAGTAAAAGCTACAGCGCGATCAACGTTCGCCCATTTACGAACTCGCGATGAGATTTGTTTCCTTTGGTCACCAAGCCTACCGTTTAAAAACGCATTCGCACTAATTGGGATTCCCCCAATTTCCTCGACCTTGAAGCCACTACTTAACCGCTCTGTGTTGTGGTCCATGTTGATGAGATCGGGTGTCAGCGGAAGAATGTTTTTTTTCTTTTTTTTTTTGTTTGTTTTTTTAAACCTCAGGTGCATGCAGGTTTGCTACTACAATCATTTTTTGCCTTATTATTTTTTTTTTTTTCTCTTTCGTGTGTGGCTTGGAGCAAACCTTCTTCATTGGTCTTTTCTTTTCTCAGTCAAATGTGTACATTTTTAAATCAACAAACTTTATCAGTAAACTAATATGTTTAAGTAAATAAATAAATATAATCATAACATAAATTTATTCCTAATGTTCAGCTCAGTTTCCAATAATACACCCAAATCTAACTTTTTCCCATATTTAAATTTTCCAATGGTCATTTTGGTGATTAAAATACAATAATTCACAAAATAAATATAATCATTTTTCAAACTTTCCCTAAAATAACCCAAAAATACATTTTCTACATTCAAAATAATGGCAACATGTATTTTCTTATAAACAAAATCTTTACATATTTTCCAACCCTTCATCACCTCTTGGCAACTAAAAAAGAAATGTTCAAGAGTGTCTAATTCATTACAAAATTCACATTTATTTGATGTTCGTAATCCCATTTTGTTTAATAAAATATTGGTTGGATATATTCTATGTAATAATTTCCAGTGCAGCAGACGTAATCTTTCTTCTTTTGTGCTGTTAACAGCCAATAACCAGTTTCTTTTATCCAAATCTACATTATGTTTTCGTTTCCAAAAATCACAGGCACTCGGAATCTGAACATCAAGATCAACTAAACATGCTCTAATAAACTTTGCTGTTATTTTTCCACCATTAATAATGAAATCCTGCAATGTAAAATATTGATATGGTAATGTGTCTGTGCGTCTGGATTTAAGTGCTGTGCATAATGCATTTTATTCAAACTGTCTGGATGGTGTATAACCCACTTTTTCACATAAATCTTCAAAAGAAATGATAATACCATTTTCATTCATGACATCCTTTACAAATGAGATATTATGTTTTATAAAATCTTTAAAAAATAGGCATTTATGTTTAAATTGAATATTCATATTGTTCCAAATGCATTGGTCCTTCAAATGTACTGGTTCAAAATTATACTTTTCACAGAAAACACTTTTATTGTCAAGCCAAGTTAATAACACTTGTTTCCAAAACAATGATCTGCAACTATTGAGACCATTCATCGTTTTCGAAGATGCATTTGAGTCAAAGCACGATAAACCAATGCCCAGACATGCCAGACAATATCTTGGAATAACAGACCAATACTTTTGTGTGGAGTTATGCAAATTAACAAGCCAGGAAATCATAAATGAGTTGTGCATATCTACTACGTTTATCATATTCAAACCACCATAATCTTTTTCTTTACACATAACTGTTCGTCTTACTTTTTCAAATGCGCGCGTATTTGAATACATTTTCTTCCAAATAAATCTAAACAAAATGAAATTAATATGGTGTCACACATGATGAGGTACTGCCAGAGACTGGAAAATATAAACGAATTGTGTTCTGAATAACGAGATAGATATTGTGAGTGGTGAAAAACATAAAAAATCTGATGTTATTAATTTTCAAAATGTTTTGCATAGTAACGATCTGAATGATGTTTGGCGCTTGTTTCACACCGACGAAAAGGAGTTCTCCTGGAGCAGGAAGAGCCCTTTCATAGCCCGTCGACTTGACTATATTCTTCTCTCTGGTGGCTTGTTTGATAAAACATTATTTTGTGACATGGTCTCAGTACCACATTCAGATCACCGATTAATTGAGTTGAAAATTCAGTTTGTGAACATAGTACGCGGACCTTCTTACTGGAAATTTAATAATCAGTTATTGCGAGACAAAGGTTTTGTTGATTTAATGAATAATTTAATTGATGCATTTTTGTTGCAAAATAAAGGTCTATGTGACTCCTTAAAATGGGAATTATTAAAAATTCAAATGCGGGAATTGTGCACAGCCTATGCAGCAGGAAGAAAGCGAAAACAAAATAATTCCCAGCTTTCTCTTCAGAAGGATTCGGATGAAACGGACACTCTTTTAGCAAATAATCCACAAGATCTGAATCTGTTAATGAAAAGAGAAAAAATTAAAGTAGAGCTTGAGGTCTTTTCATTGGAAGAAGCCCAGAGTGCCCAAGTTCGCTCTCGCGTCCAGTTCATAGAAGAAGGTGAGAAGAACACAAAGTATTTTTTGAATTTGGAAAGAAGTAAAGCTAACATGAAAATTATGGATCGTTTACAGACAGACGACGGGAGGGTATTTAATACACAGAAAGAGATCATGAAAGAACAAGTACGATTTTTTAAAGACTCCTATGAAAAAAGTGCGGAATTTAACCAGATGAGCGCAAACGAATGTGTACAAGATTTAAATATACCATTTCTCTCCAATGACCAAAAAGGTGAATTGGACTCGGAGATTACCAGGAAGGAATTAACTATTGCCCTTAAATTATTAAATAACGATTCAGCCCCAGGTCTTGATGGTCTCACTGCCTGTTTTTATAAAGTATTTTGGTTGAAGATAAGGGATGTAGTTCATGCCTCATTTGTAGCATCATTTGTTAATGGCGAATTATCGCCCACTCAAAAACAAGGTGTTCTGACCTTAATTCATAAAGGTAAAGATTTACCTAGGGACGATCTCGGCAATTGGAGACCAATATCTCTGACAAATACAGATTACAAGATAGTTGCAAAATGTTTAGCATTGCGACTTTCCACTGTAATAGGTGATATTATTCATGAAAATCAAGTTGGCTTTATGAAAGGAAGAAAAATAAGTAACATGATTAGACTCATTGATGATACCATAGATATTATGAACACAATGGATAAACCTGGAGTTTTATTAGCAGTTGACTTTCGACGTGCATTTGATTCCATATCCAAAGATTATATTTTGTTTGCATTTGATAAATTTGGTTTTGGGGATAACTTTAAAAAATGGGCTTCTGTCCTGATGCACAATAGTCAAAGTTGTATTAATTATACAGGGTGGATATCCGAACCATTTCCTGTGGAAACTGGCATTCGTCAAGGATGTCCATTCTCGCCAATGGCTTTTGTTATTGCCCTTGAAATGTTGGCGAACAAGATTCGATCTGATGAAGCTATTAAGGGTATCCCTCTGCCTATGTCACCCTTTGAGGTATCACCAATCACGGTCCTAAAACTGCTATTATATGCTGATGACATCACTCTTTTTTTGCATAATAAAATAGATCTAGAAAGAGCGTTATACATTTTGAATATATTTAAACGTTTTTGACTCACATGCGAAGCAAAAGTGAGTCTATGTACTCACCCGAGTCGTCCGTCCGTCCGTCCGTCCGGAAAACTTTAACGTTGGATATTTCTTGGACACTATTCAGTCTATCAGTACCAAATTTGGCAAGATGGTGTATGATGACAAGGCCCCAAAAAGCATACATAGCATCTTGACCTTGCTTCAAGGTCAAGGTCGCAGGGGCCATAAATGTTGCCTAAAAAACAGCTATTTTTCACATTTTTCCCATTTTCTCTGAAGTTTTTGAGATTCAATACCTCACCTATAAATGATATATAGGGCAAAGTAAGCCCCATCTTTTGATACCAGTTTGGTTTACCTTGCTTCAAGGTCAAGGTCACAGGAGCTCTTCAAAGTTGGATTGTATACATATTTTGAAGTGACCTTGACCCTGAACTATGGAAGATAACTGTTTCAAACTTAAAAATTATGTGGGGCACATGTTATGCTTTCATCATGAGACACATTTGGTCACATATGATCAAGGTCAAGGTCACTTTGACCCTTATGAAATGTGACCAAAATAAGGTAGTGAACCACTAAAAGTGACCATATCTCATGGTAGAAAGAGCCAATAAGCACCATTGTACTTCCTATGTCTTGAATTAACAACTTTGTGTTGCATGACCTTGGATGACCTTGACCTTGGGTCACATGTATTTTGGTAGGAAAAATGTGTAAAGCATGTGAGTCGTATGGGCTTTGCCCTTCTTGTTCCAACTTGGAAGTGAATGTTAACAAAACGGAAGCCATGTGCATAGGGTCCAAAAAGTTGTGTACAGATCAGTATTTTGGGCTTAAATGGAAAAGTAAAGTAAAAATTGTTGGAATTATTTTTTCCAAACAATATACCCGCATCGTCTTTAGAGGAAAACTGGTCAAAGAAAATTCAACGAATACAACAAATAATCGCCAATTGGTCAAAAAGAAATTTAAGTATACAAGGTAAAATTTGTATTGTTAAAACCTTTCTTATATCTCAGCGGAAGAATGTTAAGAATGATAAGAGCTATGTATGCCACTGTTGAAGCACGTGTCCTTTCCAATGAGGGTTATACGGACTATTTCGAATGTCTACAAGGGCTGAAACAAGGTTGTGTTATGAGCCCAATGCTGTTTTCTTTGTTAATCAATGAGTTGACGAACGAAATTATTGAAAAGGGCAAACATGGTGTGTCCCTCGGTCCTACGGAACTTGAACTTTGTTATTGTTTGCTGACGATCTCACTTTGATAGCATCCACTGTTATTAGATTACAGAACCAGTTAAACGTTCTATGTACAGCAATGCAACGACTGTGTCTTAGAGTAAATCTGGATAAATCAAAAATAATAGTTTTCAGAAAAGGTGGATTTTTAAGTGCAAGAGAAAAATGAATTTTTGATGGGAATCAGTTGGAGGTTGTAAATTCGTATAAATATCTTGGCCTCACCTTTTCAACAAGACATAGTTATGGCGTCGCAATTGAAGACGCAGCAACAAGAGCAAAGCGAAGCACGATCGAAATTTTGAATACTTTAAAGAACATGGGTTGGAACTCATTTGATGTATTTTTTAAGTTATTTGATGCGCAAGTATTGCCAGTATTATCATATGGAGCCGAAATTTGGGGTTATCAGAAGTATGACCAATTGGAACGTGTTCATTTATTTGCATGTAAACGGTTTCTGCACGTAGTAGATAAAACTCCCAATGATGTTGTGTATGGTGAATTGGGTAGGTATCCTATTTGGGTGACAACAGTAACAAGGTTGATTACATATTGGTTACAGTTATTGAGACAGCCAGACAATTTTTATTCAAAGAAGGCATACAAAATGTTGTTCAACCTCCACGAAAAAGGTGGTATCACATGGGTAACGCATGTAAAGGCAGTTCTGTGTGAAAATGGATTTTACCAAGTTTGGATGTTTGGATGTGGAAACGAGAGGGTGTTTTTTTTGCAGAACTGAAGGAGAGGCTCTGCAGTTCCTTCTGTCATGAGTGGCGTAATCATTTGGACTCGAGTGAGCGCCTATCACTGTATGGAAAATATAAAGCCTGTTTTGAAAAAGAACGTTATGTGGACATTTTATGGAAAGATGTATACAGAAATGTCATCGCTCAATTTAGAATGGGCGTTTCACAGATAAATATCCACAGATATCGCTTCCAAAATTCAACAGAAAACAAGTGTTGCCCCTTTTGTAAAGATGAATTAGAGACCGAAATCCATTTTTTGTTTGAATGCCAAACATATTGTGAGTTAAGAATAAAGTATTTAGCACAGTTTTTAAGTGTTGGTGATCAGTGGGGCAGTATGATTACCATGTTTAAAAAACAAGACACAGACACAATTGTAGATTTAGCAAAGTTTTTGTTTTTTTTGCATTTCAGTTAAGATTGTCAATGTTAAATAATAATGAGGATTAATTGTCGCTGAAGGTTTTGACATCATTATACGACGATATTGCTTCTTAAATGTCCTTACCCATCCAAAAGAAACCTCCAACGCATACTACAATGGCAGGACATTCCTGTTTTTAAGGCAGCTCATTGGGAAATGAGCTCAGACAGAATATCGAAGACGTGAAATGCGTCAATCGAGGAACTGTCGTAACTTGGCTACAATGAGACGGTCGGCTACCTTGCACCATAGACACCACATTAAACCGAACGGGAATCGTCGAAGATCTACGCAACTTCACTGCAATGTCGAAAACGAACTCATAATGTCACCGCAGATCTATAGTTGGTTTTGGTTTTGTGTTGCAGCAAAGAAACGAAGCAAATCTCCGGCTTTTATTTCACACTAAAAAAACGTTCATTTAGTGGATTATTAAAATATATTTCTTGGAGGTTGCAAGGCAATGGCATCGCTGAGATGTACTCCTTCGAACACACGACACAGGTTAGAAATTGACTGCATTTGGGCGCTTTTTTCGGCCAAAACAGAGTGAGCTTTTTGACAGGTTTATGGAAAAATCACTTCGGGGGCAGGTCTAAAATCCTGTGTACAGTGCCAAATCATACATCATTCAAAAGAGCAAAGTATGTTCTTTATTCTAACATATGGGCCAGGGTAATTCATAGATATAAATAGACAGTTATTGTCTGTTATATCTGTAGGCAAGTGTATTCCATTCCTTCGATAGTCTCGTCATCTACACTTGCGTGAAAAATGCAATTTTGAGTCTGTTTTGCATAAAAGACCTGCGAGATTTGTAGAAGTCAAAACAACAACTTACAGTCCAGCCTCTCAACTTTTGTTCCATGCAATTTGTTTGTCTGTACGTATAGACTGAGGGGTGCCCTGAAATGATTTGTAATCACAACATTCACAGACTTCAAATACGCCATTGAAAAAACTCGTCCACGTGCGTTTTAGATATATTTACTTGGGTGACTAAAACTGTCGTACCTACCAAAGGCCGCTTCGCGTAACAAACTGACTACCAGAGTCGCAAGGCTCAGGATATTTTTTACAAGAAAGTTGTATTTCGTTGTTCTAGTCCGAATGAATATGAAGATATGGCGAGTTGAAAACGCCGATTCTTTCGCCAGAAACACGTCTGTTTCCATACCGGAAAGAAGGAATGGACTGGGAGCTACTAGAAGAACGGCGCCGTGCGTACAATCGACCGAATGATGTTATTCACACAATACCATTTGGCGATCTCTAAAAAAATCATTTAAAAACAAACTAGTTGACATGTAATGAAACTATTTACTGAAATCAAGAAGTATCTTAGTTCTAGCCGTGCATATTGGGCACCCCTGTCGAATGCACACTGGACCGTGCGTATACGCCGTCGCAAGCAAGGCAAGTAACTCAGTGAGTGAAAACATTAGCAAGAACCGCAACTTGAACACACTCGTAACACCTTAAGCTAGGTCACGGGGTTCTGCAAGTCGTGAATATTTACAAGATAAGTATTATGACAGAAACATCATAGGGGCACCACTGAATGAGCAAGTGTTCTCTGACTCTGTTCCGATTTGTGACTGTGACATGAACATGTGACCTGTTTGTTGATCTTGTGGTTACGTATTTTCAGAACAAATAACCACTACCACGCCACCATCAACCTCAGACAAATCTATCCAACACTTACTTCCATGCTTAATTTCCCGATACGTTTTGTCTTGTATGCCTTGTCAAATTATTACTAAGGGGGCAGTTAATTTAACTACCTCTTCTTGTATGATTAGGGAGAAAGCAATACATCTTAAAGAATCTAATTTCAAGAACAGGCAGCGGTTTCATACACCCTTTTGCTTTAGAAAACTCAACTTTATACAGTATTTGAAGTCTGCTACTCAATGATTCGCTAACTTCGACTGTATTTTTTATATCCGCTGAGACTCTGCGTGTAACCTGTACGTCTTTCTGTTGTAACATGTCAGAGCAATATATTACAACAGAGGTACGTAGGCGTTTGCACTAAACTCAGATAAATCAATTTACAATAAGCAGCATTGTTTTGCAATTATCAATGGACAATAGACCTTTTTCACTTAAATTTTGGCGCATGCGCTGTGAAGTTTATTGTCAGATCTACCGGAACTAGGGGGCAAAAGGAAAAATCGACAACGACGACGAGGCAAACTGTTGTGTTTGCAACTGCAAGTGCAACAGTGGAATGAAGAAAAAGAAATACGGTGGATAGAATTTGTCATTGTATGGCTTTCCGATGGGTGCAAGTGCGAAGGCGTAACAGCGAAGGACGCGATGGGTGCAAGCAATCCGACGACAGGGGTTTGTCGTGCCATTGAAAAGTCTGCTCGAGTCACTTCGTGTCTGGCAATGGCACGGCTATCAGCGATGCCAACTACGTTGACTGCGTACCCACCCTTAATCTTGGATTTCCCCCTCCCCACTCTCTACCTCTCTCTCTTTCTCTCTCGCATGATACCGTATATACATACACGGATGTTTTTCTGTGTGTGAGTTTGTGTGTACTGGCCGTATAAAATTTCATCTCACACGGCATCACTGCAGAGCGCCTAGAACTGTACCCACGGAATATGCGCGATATAAGCCTCATTGATTGATTGATTGTACGATACCGTGTGTACGTATGCGTTTGTGCGTGTATGTCCGTGTGTGTGTGTGCGGTGTGTGTGTGTGTGTGTGTGTGTGTAATGAAGAGAGAGAGAGAGAGAGAGAGAGATAGAGAGAGAGAGAGAGATAGAGAGAGAGAGAGAGAGAGAGAGAGAGAGAGAGAGAGAGAGAGAGAGAGAGAGAGAGAGAGCGGTAATTGAATTTGGCTTTTACCGAATGAAAATTATTGTCAAAAACAGTGCATTAAGAACTAAAACCAACCAACCATAAAATAAAAAGCACCCTCCATCCCTTTTAACTGTCTCTCTCTTCCGCTTTCTCGCGCTTTTTCTGTCTGTCAATCCCCCCCTCTCTCTCTCTCTCCCCCTCTAATTTCATAAAAGAATTTGGGAGAGAAGAAAAGTTTTCAATATCCTCGGTTATACCTTGTGTCAACATTTCCATTTACAAATATATGCAATAACACTGTCTTACAATTAGTCAAAAACAAAGCCCTTTTTTTTCTAAAAAGATCAAAATCCGAAAGAAACAACTGAAATTCATGCAGAGACTTTCTTCCGAAAATTACAAATCTCTGGCAAATTGAAAGGAACAACAAAATATTCCTTCAGAGAGAGCGAGAGAGAGAGAGAGAGAGAAGAGAGAGAGAGAGAGAGAGAGAGAGAGAGAGAGAGAGAGAGAGAGAGAGAGAGAGAGAGAGAGAGAGAGAGAGAACTCAGAACTCAGAATGGTTTATTATTAAGGCCACAGAGAGAGAGAGAGAGAGAGAGAGGCAGAGAGAGAGAGAGGCAGAGAGAGAGACAGAGTGAGTGAGCGAGCGAGTGAGCAAGAGTGAGAGATAGAGAGAGAGTCACACACACAGGCACACACACACACACACACTGAAACAGACAGACACACGCACACACACGCACACGCACACACATACATACACAGACATACATATACACACACACACACCACGAGTGAGAGCGAGAGACTGAAAAAATGAGAATGAGAGAGTCGTCAGTAAGTAGTGGTATTGACACGTAGCGATAATGACACGTCGCACTAAAAGATGTAGTGCTGTCGACACGTAGTGATAATGAACGAATGATAGCGACTCATCGACAAATTATTTGTAGCACTAATCAACGTAGCGATAGCGGCACGCAGCACAAATGACACGTAGGACAAATAACACTCAACACAAATGACACGTAGAGCTAGCGATACGCACCCTCGCTTATGCAGGGGAAGTTCGCCAAGTATTTCGTCCATATTACCACCAATAGCCGTTTCAAACCATACCTTCGTGCATTTCCTTGACTTTTTGTTTTGTTTTGTTGAACAAGATAATCCGTTTTCATGCAGAATTTCTCAAAGTAATCCTCTGGCAAAGTAATCTTCGAGCATCGAAAGTGAAAGAGGTATTTCAGGCCAGGCACCTATTGCCCCCTAGTTCCGGTTATCAGAGAGAGGCTGCCGTGCCCTAAAATCTGATTGGTCGAAACGCTGGGGGCAAAGGTTATACGAAAAAGGTCTATTTGTAACCGCTTTGCTGACATTTGTTTTGAAGTCCACCAGTGAACGTACATGGAAACAACAATAACATCAGCCATGTCTGTTTCATATCATCAGGCTCATACATGACAGGCTTGTTTGCTTTAACATGAAAATTACAAATATTTACGATCACCAGGGTAGATAATATGTGACAGATATATTATTGGCTTGTATGGTGTTTGTTAGTTCGCACTTTAACGGTAAAACACGTTACTCCCTCTCCCTGACCCACCCGCCTCACCCCTTAACAAGTCGCGTAAGGTGAAATTACTACATTTAGTCAAGCTGTGGAACTCACAGAATGAAACTACGCACTACATTTTTTCTCAATGACCGCAGCCCGCCGCTTGTGCATAACGGAGTGAAACTGACGAGCCTGTTCAGCGCGGTAGTGGTTTAGCTGTGCTGCATAGCACGCTTTTCTGTACCTCTCTTCGTTTTAACTTTCTGAGCGTGTTTTTAATCCAAACATATCATGTCTATATGTTTTTGGAATCAGGAACCGACAAGGGATAAGATGAAATTGTTTTTAAATCGATTTCGGAAATGTAATTTTGATCATAGTTTTTATATTTTTAATTTTCATAGCTTTTTTTTTAATCCAAATATAACATATTTATATGTTTTTGTAATTAGGAAATGATGTAGAATAAGATAAACGTAAATTTGGATCGTTGTATATAAAAAATATTACAATTTTCAGATTTTTAATGACCAAAGTCATTAATTAATTTTTAAGCCACCAAGCTGAAATGCAATACCGAAGTCCGGCCTTCGTCGAAGATTGCTTGGCCAAAATTTCAATCAATCCACTGATCGAGAAGAAAACGTCATATGAAAGGCCAGAGACTTTGACGTCCACTTGCGTCTTTCTTTCTCAAAGCACACACATAGAGAATACACAGAGTTCTATTTTTAATTCACATTGGTAATCTCATGCTGTTTGCTCTGTTCAGCGGGGTTCGGAGACGGAAACCACCTCAGAAACCCACACAAAACAAAATCAAGTCGCGGGGCATTCCCAACAGTTTTAGAAACACAACTAGGAGTATAATATTGTTTTTGTATTCAAAGTCTCAATGTATCTATTTACATCCCACACAGGACCTCAGAAAGTGTTTACGATGCGTGTTGAAGTAAGGCCGCGCTCGAAAGTATAATCCAATGATGCCGCTGCATATTTCTTCGCTTCTATTTTAATAAGTACATAAACCACAATTGTGCTCACACTGCAACATTTTGGAGAAACAGCACATCAGGAAAACATGACGTGTTTGGGAGAAAAAATGCAATTTGGTTTCGAACATTTAAACGTCACCAATGCCAAGGTCGCTCTTTTGGCAGAAATATCGAGTTTGTGTCGCAGGAAGTTTCAATTTGATTCGCCAACGTTCAAATCTGGTGAAACTTTACGGTGAACGTGGTCTAAAGTAAAAAAATAAATAAAAAATAAAATTAAAATAAGACGCTCTATAATACGCTGTGGATATTGTGCAGGAAATTAAGAAGATTATTTCTAATGTCTTTACCTGTGTACAAAAAATCAAGTTGCACACGTGTTTTCAGAGTCTGTTCAAACTACCAGTTCCACAAGTTCACCAGGTAAATACAAGTTATGTTTACCCAATGCTTACACAAACGTTGTCTGTCATTGTTTATGCTGCACAGGCTGAAATATTTGCTTCACAGATGCAACTGCCATTACATTTTGCAAATGCATTTTTTATAAAGTGGATGCTTATAACAGAACTTTTGATAACACGATTGCCCTTCTATATATAACATCAGAAGTTGTGAAAGAAAACATTGAAAGTCGACAGAGACTTTCTTCTGAGATTTGTTAAAATCTCTTAATATCCCTTCACAGACAGCCTATTGGGAGCATCAGACCCTCCTCAGGGGGGACCGAGATTTACAAAGAAAAGTCCCTTTGTGGGGGACGTATCACAATGAAATCTAGTCCTGAGGAGGACCATTGTTTTAGTACCTGGACCAGACACATGTTTCGACACTATTGTGTCTCATCATTGGTCAGGTGGTACAGATGGCGAGAGCTGTCAACCCATGGTATCCAACTAAGAAGCAAACCACTCTCTGAATGGTAGCTTCTGTTGGCATGGGAGACTACGCTCATCTGACAACCCCAGTGGGATATCTGTGAAAGGAAACACTTCCACAAGTGTGGAATTAATATTTATTAAGAGAGAATTTAGAAATGTAGACAAGTTTTAAAGGCATATGAACGCGCTCCCGTGTTTACAAAGTGTAGTTTGCCCATAATCGATGTCAAACGCACCATAAGACCATGCAATGACGATATGTCGCAATGCGCGGACCATATACATGCATTACAGCTTGTTCTAGCCTCTGAAAAAGTGAGGATGTCAACAAAGACGCGGAGTTATTTCCCTTGCGTCAACGCTACCTCTGTTGGCAAATCTATAAATAAGACGATCCAGATGAAAATGAAAATGAACATATCTCAACATTGAAGGGGTCCTAGACCACAATATTTTGCAGGGAACTTAATTTAGCATGTCTCCAGCTGTTGGTAAAGCAATTAGCGTGTATATTCATCGAGTTAATATGCCTTTAACCAAGAAATTAGGTTAAAACAAGGGAAATTTGAAACAGCCTAAAGGGAGGTAACTCTGTACCAGCCTGCAGATCCAGAAATAGATACGCGAACAAGTGAGATCTATTTTTAAAAAGGTGAAACAGGAAAAGCGGTCAACTTTTCACTACCGTTCAACACAGGACTTGGTAAAGAAGAAGTCTTTTGCAAGACTTTTCCAATTGGATCGCTTTAAAGGCGATGCAACTTTCACAGTGACCAAATCATAAAACATCAGACGTTGCGGTTAAAGAAACAATTGAAAGTCAGCAGAGACTTTCTTCTGTGATTTGTTAAAATCTCTTTGCAGAACGAAAGAGAGAGAAGCAAGTATCCCTTCACAAACAGCCTATTGGGAGCATCCGATAATATATATCAGGCATATATATATATGTGTGTGTGTGTGTGTGTATGTGTACCAGTATCAGACCGCAAAAATGTCATTCTTCCAAAGTCTGTTGCCTGTATGTCTGTCAAGCCGACGTTTGCAGCTCTGACCCATGCCAAAACGGGGCGACCTGCCTGGTCAACGCAACCACCGAGTCCTTTGAGTGCATCTGTCCGTTTGGATTTGCCGGGGACACCTGTGAAATAGGTTTGTTCATTGTCCAGTCTTTCTCGTGTTAACGATTCGGCCTACCATCTAATATCCCCGTATGTTGTGTGATTTTGGTTTGTTTGTTTGCTTAACGCCCAGCCGACCACGAAGGGCCATACATAATCAGGGCGGTGCTGCTTTGACATTTAACGTGCGCCACACACAAGACAGAAGTCGCAGCACAGGCTTCATGTCTCACCCAGTCACATTATTCTGACACCGGACCAACCAGTCCTAGCACTAACCCCATAATGCCAGACGCCAGGCGGAGCAGCCACTAGATTGCCAATTTTAAAGTCTTAGGTATGACCCGGCCGGGGTTCGAACCCACGACCTCCCGATCACGGGGCGGACGCCTTACCACTAGGCCAACCGTGCCGGTTTATGTTGTGTGATGAATTGTCACTGTTTGTTGTTAGTGTGTTTGTGTGTGTGGGTGTGTGTAGTGTGTGTGTGTGTGTGTTTGTGGGTGTGGGTGTGTGGGTGTGAATGTGTGTGTGTGTGTTAGTGTTTTTTGTTTTGTTTGTTTGCTTAACGCCCAGCCGACCACGAAGGGCCATATCAGGGCGGTGCTGCTTTGACATAAAACGTGCGCCACACACAAGACAGAAGTCGCAGCACAGGCTTCATGTCTCACCCAGTCACATTATTCTGACACCGGACTAACCAGTGTGTTAGTGTGTGTTTGTGCCAAAAGGTGCTCACAGAACAGAAGACGGCTTTTGTTTTACGATAAAAATGTTTCTAAAAACGTGTGTCTGCTGAAAATTGGTGTGTGTGTGGATGAATATGCGAAGATATAGTGGACATAATTTCGTTTGTCTGATTTGAACGGTTTTGAAGGTATCTTTGTTTAAAGTCAAAAATAACGCCAAACCGGCCATCTGAAAACGGACATCGTGATACCTCGTGTTTTGAATATGCCACAGAAAAATAACAAGAAGCACAAATGCCTTGCATTTAGTTTGATTGAATGCCTGAAACATCGCTTAAAGTGTAACTAAACAAGCAAACAGGAAAAAGATCGTTCAGCAACCTTTACACTTTGATATGAAAAAGGGCCTCAAATACTGTCGAACTGCGGAATTTTTTTTTCTCTCACTCTGACACTGTTTAACGGACATGTGAAGTGCGCGCCAGGAACGACAATCTTCTTAGTTTACCTGATTAATGCCCTTAATTTTTGGTTCTGGTACTTTCAGTTCCGGCTGTTGTCATTAATCTACCAAAATAAAAGATCAAACGGAGTTTTCGATTTGTATTTCATGGTTCAGAAAAATATTGCTTATTTTCTGAAGTCAATCGTTTTAGCGAATCTTTCTTTGATTCTTAAAAGTCATTTCAGATTTTTGAAAAATAGTTAACGGTTAGTAATTACCAATATATCGTAAACAAACATATCGATAGATTTTGGTAAGAAGACGCAGGTACGATGAATGTGGTACCAGTTTTTTTTGTGGTAAGTAAGGATGCATTTCTTTGCTGTAAGCACATTTACAATGCACATTTAATCTGTTTAGCAACATAAACGAAAGCATGGTACAGTGCCGCTTGTTTGTGGTCTATCTTTTCGCGGCAGATGCGTAACAATTAGGGTCTCAGTTGGAAAAAGCTGCTCGGAACCAGAGGAGATTTTGGCTTGGGTTCTGAGTGTGAATGATCGACGAGTGGCTTGACATTTTTAACGAATCATTACTGTAGCCTACTTGAAACCATCATCTGTTTCTGAATTTGTCATCAGTTATGATTGAGCAGTCTCATAGGACTCGTCCATAAAATGTTAAACCGAAAAAGGGCAGACGATTCTGAATCACACAGGCTGCTGTACAAAATCAGATTTAAAACGATATTTTGAACTGCGACCTGTGCGTAAATGCCCTGTGACGAAATACCTTGTCCTGGTCATGTGTATACACATCAGCTTCTATTGGGAAGATCAGTATTTTATATTAATCACAAATGCAAGATTAGAAATAGTTCTGAAGATCGCCTTTGATTTCAGTTTCAGCGGCAAACTAGCAAATCTGTCCAAACCGGCATCGTTTCATGGTTGAAACTTGAATAATCCCAAATAGATCTGAGTGGGGGTAAGTTTTATAGTATTTCAATTTTTTACGGCAGTTTTATTTAAAGATAGTGTAGTGGATGTCTCTGGTGAAGACTACAGTTATATGAATTTTGTGTTGCAATATTAAAATGATTGTTCTTTATTTACACAATTGAATAATTTGTATTTATTTGTTTGCAGATGACGGCATACTGAGTGCTCCAAGAACCGCCTGCTGGAATGTTGTGTCTTTTCCGAAGACGTCGAGGCAAGCAGAAGTCACGGTCCTGGCCACACACACACAATGACATGAACAAGAAATGATATTTTTTCATGGGCATATTCAGTATTAAAAATGTATTACGATGCAAACGCAATGATTAGAATTTAGAGAAGGTTATGGGTCACACACACACACACACACACACACACACACACACACACACACACACACACACACACACACACACACACACACACACACACACACTGGGCGGATCCGGAGGGGGGTCCCGGGGTTTCCGGACCATTAAGGAGCCGGCCTTTGTATTCTAAGTGATGATTTTGGAAAGAAGTTGGCTAATTAGTTTGCCTAGGTTGCGCCAGATCGATCAATTGTCCTTGTTTTGATTCAAATTTTTTTTCTTAATATATTTACTTTTTTGGAAGGTGTATTTGGGGATGTTTCTTGGCTCAGATTGATCCATTTTCCTTGTTTTTATCAACATTTGTCGGACCCCCCAAAGGAGGTTCAATGCTTCGCGTCTTCAACTAAACACCTCGCGTCGTCGAATTGTCCCTAAAAGAAATTTGGAAACTCCCCCTTAAAAATGATGTGATCCGCCCCTGCACACACACAAACACACACAAATAGAGAAGAAATAAATGGATACAGTTTTTGACTCACATGCGAAACAAAAGTGAGTCCATGTACTCACCCGAGTCGTCCGTCCGTCCGTCCGTCCGGACGTCCGTCCAGAAAACTTTAACGTTGGATATTTCTTGGACACTGTTCAGTCTATCAGTACCAAATTTGGCAAGATGGTGTATGATGACAAGGCCCCAAAAAACATACATAGAATTTTGACCTTGCTTCAAGGTCAAGGTCGCAGGGGCCATAAATGTTGCCTAAAACACAGCTATTTTTCACATTTTTCACATTTTCTCTGAAGTTTTTGAGATTCAATACCTCACCTATTTATGATATATAGGGCAAAGTAAGCCCCATCTTTTGATACCAGTTTGGTTTACCTTGCTTCAAGGTCAAGGTCACAGGAGCTCTTCAAAGTTGGATTGTATACATATTTTGAAGTGACCTTGACCCTGAACTATGGAAGATAACTGTTTCAAACTTAAAAATTATGTGGGGCACATGTTATGCTTTCATCATGAGACACATTTGGTCACATATGATCAAGGTCAAGGTCACCTTGACCCTTATGAAATGTGACCAAAATAAGGTAGTGAACCACT
Organism: Littorina saxatilis; assembly: GCF_037325665.1. NCBI lineage: Eukaryota > Metazoa > Mollusca > Gastropoda > Littorinimorpha > Littorinidae > Littorina > Littorina saxatilis. Next base: position 14,565,421 of record NC_090252.1, on the reverse strand, counting down.
AAAAGTGACCATATCTCATGGTAGAAAGAGCCAATAAGCACCATTGTATTTCCTATGTCTTGAATTAACAGCTTTGTGTTTGCATGACCTTGGATGACCTTGACCTTGGGTCAAGGTCACATGTATTTTGGTAGGAAAAATGTGTAAAGCAGTTCTTAGTGTATGATGTCATTGCTAGGTTTAGTTATTTGACCTTGACCCTGAAGGTCAAGGTCATGTAAAGGTCAAGGTCAAGCATGTGAGTCGTATGGGCTTTGCCCTTCTTGTTGTTGTGTTTTCTCTGTTTTGCTGTCTGTGAATCCTGTCTTCTCCTGTATAACTCCTTAAATATATGTACCATACATCTGCCTTTCGACTGCGCAGCTTCTGAATGGCATTCTGCTGTGTTCCTCTTTTTGGGTGATTACTATTATGAATATAGTGACTTTATTGTGCAAGATTTATGTAATTATGACGGTCGACATTGAAAATGTTGGTCTCTGTGTTTGTGAAAGTACTATTTATTGTTCTCCCTATCTCTATTGTGGCAGACTGGGAGATAGCCCACATGATCCATGACAAATAATTTGGGAAATTGTGTTACCTTGTGTTCAGTGAATGTTAATGGTGTACATGACTATATGAAACGCAAGGATGTGTTAGCATATTTACGGAGCCAGAACTGTAATATTTACATTTTACAGGAGACCCATATAGAAACTGAGGCCGAAAACTTTCTTCGCTCAGCTTGGGGTTACAATGTATGGGTAGCAGGAAAAGAAACAAATAAGAATGGTGTGGTTATATTATTTAATGATAATTTTATGTATAAAATGCATAATGTTATCGGGGATGAAATTGGTTGTTATATCATTATGGATGTTGAGTTAAATGATATAAGAGTTACAATTGTTAACATATATGGTCCCAGCTGTGGAGATCACCCTGAATTTTTTGATGAAGTCATGGGTAAAGTCCGGACCATCGGAAATGACTTATTGATTATGGGTGGAGATTGGAATGTACTTTTGAATACAAAATGCACGCAATTATGTTAGTGGTGTTAATCGCCCCAAGTCAAGGTTGAAAATTAAGGATTTGATGTTACGACATGAACTGATTGATGTATGGCGAGAACTGAATCCTGAGAAAAGGAGATACACATGGCGCCGCTTTAATACTGTAAATCAAGGCCGTCTTGATTATTTCCTTTTGTCAGAAAATTTAATGAACAGACTTAATGGAGTGAATATAGGCTCGAGTTATCGATCAGACCATAGCCCAGTGTATATTTCACTTACATCTGAAGAGAAACCTAGAGGTAAACCCTATTGGAAATTTAACAACTCGTTGCGTGATAAGGAGTATGTAGATATCATTAAAAAAATTGATATTTGATAAAGAAACAGTATGCAAAGATTGATGATTTGGATGGTATTGAGAATATTTTGAATTGTGATTTACATTTAGAAATAAACGACCAGTTATTTTTGGACGTACTCCTTATGGAAATACGTGGCAAAACTATCTCATATGCCTCCTTTAAAAAGAAACAAGTCGCGTGAGGCGAAAATACAATATTTAGTCAAGTAGCTGTCGAACTCACAGAATGAAACTGAACGCAACGCAACGCAGCAAGACCGTATACTCGTAGCATCGTCACTCCACCGCCCGTGGCAAAGGCAGTGCCCGTGGAATTGACAAGAAGAGCGGGGTATTCGTTGCGCTGAGAAGGATAGCACGCTTTTCTGTACCTCTCTTCGTTTTAACTTTCTGAGCGTGTTTTTAATCCAAACATATCATATCTATATGTTTTTGGAATCAGGAACCGACAAGGAATAAGATGAAAGTGTTTTTAAATTGATTTCGAAAAAAAAAAATGATAATAATTTTTATATATTTAATTTTCAGAGCTTGATTTTAATCCAAATATAACATATTTATATGTTTTTGGAATCAGCAAATGATGGAAAATAAGATAAACGTAAATTTGGATCGTTTTATAAATTTTTATATTTTTTTACAATTTTCAGATTTTTAATTACCAAAGTCATTAATTAATTTTTAAGCCACCACACTGAAATGCAGTACCGAAGTCCGGGCTTCGTCGAAGATTACTTGACCAAAATTTCAACCAATTTGGTTGAAAAATGAGGGCGTGACAGTGCCGCCTCAACTTTCACGAAAAGCCGGATATGACGTTATCAAAGACATTTATCAAAAAAATGAAAAAAACGTTCGGGGATTTCATACCCAGGAACTCTCATGTCAAATTTCATAAAGATCGGTCCAGTAGTTTAGTCTGAATCGCTCTACACACACACACACACACACAGACAGACAGACAGACAGACACACGCACATACACCACGACCCTCGTTTCGATTTCCCCTCGGTGTTAAAATATTTAGTCAAAACTTGACTAAATATAAAAAGAAAGAGAAAAAGAAGAACATTTATTAAGAGAAATAAATGTTTTGGAATCCAGATTTAGGGATGAAGATTTAACCACTCTTGAGGAAAAACAAAGAGTTATTGCAATTACGGGTTCATAAATGTGAAGGAATGGCTGTGAGATCAAAGGTCAAATGGGTTAATGAAGGCGAACGTGCTAGTAAGTATTTTTGTAATTTGGAAAATCGACATTTTTGTAATAAAGCAATGAATTATGTTGAAACAGATGATGGAAGGATGTTATATAATCAGGAAGATATTATGATTGAAGTTCAACAGTTTTATGATAAATTATATGCAGAAAGGAATGTAGAGGATGTTGACCTTAGTCTTTTAAATGCCTCTAAATTATCTCCAGAGGAAAGTATGATGCTTGAGGGCATAATTACAGAACCGTCGCGATATAACCTTGAACGGTTGAAAACGACGTTAAACACCAAATGAAGAAGAGGAAGAAGAAGAAGAAGAAGAAGAAGAAGAAGAAGAAGAAGAAGAAGAAGAAGAAGAAGAAGAAGAAGAAGAAGAAGAAGAAGAAGAAGAAGAAGAAGAATTACAGAAGCTGAAGCCTTAGCAGCCCTTTGCTCAATGAAAAACGATAAAAGCCCAGGTTCAGATGGATTTACTACAGAGTTTTTTTAAAATGTTTTGGAATTATATTGGTACTTTTCTTGTCCGTTCAGTAAATTGTAGTTTTCAACAAAGAGAGATGTCAATAACCCAGAGACAAGGAATAATTACATGTATCCCCAAAGATGGTAAACCTAAACAGTATTTAAAAAACTGGCGTCCTATTACAGTATTGAACACTGTGTATAAAATTGCCTCTACCTGTATTGCAAACCGACTTAAAAAAGTGTTGCCAATGTTGATACATGAAGACCAAAAGGGATTTCTCAAAGGCAGATGTATTAGTGAAAACATACGTCAACTGTTTGATACACTCGTGTACACAGAAGAGCATAATATTCCTGGTCTCTTGTTGACGATTGATTTCCAAAAAGCTTTCGATAGTATTTCTTGGTCCTTTATTGAGAAAAGTCTTAATTTTTGACTCACATGCGAAGCAAAAGTGAGTCTATGTACTCACCCGAGTCGTCCGTCCGTCCGTCCGTCCGGACGTCCGGACGTCCGGACGTCCGTCCGGAAAACTTTAACGTTGGATATTTCTTGGACACTATTCAGTCTATCAGTACCAAATTTGGCAAGATGGTGTATGATGACAAGGCCCCAAAAAACATACATAGCATCTTGACCTTGCTTCAAGGCCAAGGTCGCAGGGGCCATAAATGTTGCCTAAAACACAGCTATTTTTCACATTTTTCCCATTTCCTCTAAAGTTTTTGAGATTCAATACCTCACCTATTTATGATATATAGGGAAAAGTAAGCCCCATCTTTTGATACCAGTTTGGTTTACCTTGCTTCAAGGTCAAGGTCACAGGAGCTCTTCAAAGTTGGATTGTATACATATTTTGAAGTGACCTTGACCCTGAACTATGGAAGATAACTGTTTCAAACTTAAAAATTATGTGGGGCACATGTTATGCTTTCATCATGAGACACATTTGGTCACATATGATCAAGGTCAAGGTCACTTTGACCCTTATGAAATGTGACCAAAATAAGGTAGTGAACCACTAAAAGTGACCATATCTCATGGTAGAAAGAGCCAATAAGCACCATTGTACTTCCTATGTCTTGAATTAACAGCTTTGTGTTGCATGACCTTGGATGACCTTGACCTTCGGTAAAGGTCACATGTATTTTGGTAGGAAAAATGTGTAAAGCAGTTCTTTGTGTATGATGTCATTGCTAGGTTTAGTTATTTGACCTTGATCCTGAAGGTCAAGGTCATGTAAAGGTCAAGGTCAAGCATGTGAGTCGTATGGGCTTTGCCCTTCTTGTTTTAACTTTGGACCGCAACTCAGACAGTGGATACAGACTTTTTATAATCATATTATCACATGTGTAACTGTAAATGGCCATTATGTGACAAACGGATTTGCACATAATGTATATTGGAGTTATGTGACGCAGGTGTACAAAGTTTCATGGGCCACGAACTTTGAGTAGACACCGCACGGTGAGATGTCGTTGACGCAATGCAGTATTGTCACGTGTGGGATGTGACCAATCAGAGAGGAGTATTGGCTGAGGTGGCGTTGTATAGACATTTCACGAGCAGAACTTTAGAGACTACCGACAGGAGAAGAAGTGTCTCCTGTTAGCAAAGTTTCTCACCGGGCGCTGGGAGGTCGGTTAGACTCGTGCCGCGGTATTGAATCGGTGGATTCAACTGCTGTGTTTACAGGTATTTATTGAATTGATATTTTGCTCGGAGATATTATTTTGCTCGGAAATATTGACTTGAGAAATGACCGGGAGAGTCATGTATGAATTGGCTGAAAAGCGTGCGCTGTTGTCAGCCATTGTTGAAAAGGGAATGTTTACATGTTTTCGGAAATGAAGTCGCTTATGAGTAAGCGGGTGTATATACTGTAACCGCATAAGTTAGTTGAGGATAGTGATAAAGAATGTCAGAAAAGTTTATTCAAGTATGGAGACTTATGGTAGTTTAAACTTGTGTATTTTAGCATCCCGGGCCGAGAGGGGTCGCGGAAGTTGGGGAACGAGACGGGAGGTTCCGCCCATTACGTCCCGAGCCGTGAGCTGTGGGAGCGCAGGAGGGAGTCAGCGTGAAGCGCTGTAGAACGGGGACCCCGTCCCATTCCACCACGCGAAGACAGTTTGCGTGGGTGGGGTGGACCAGTACGTGCCACTGAATGGTGTGAGTACGACTGGCAAGAAGTAACCAGCGAGATAGCTGTGCGGAGATACGTTCCCCAAGTAAGCAAACACGAGACGTAGAGCGTTCGTGGTTTGTTGATCTGTGTGTAACAGAAGTGAATATTGACAGAAGTATTGCTTGAGACAATGACTTCGTGTGTAGTGAGACAGACAGACTCTCACAGAACAAAGCTTGAAGTGTTCTACGTGTGTGCGCGTGAATTATAGACTGCATTAGAAAGTAACATGTTTGTATTTCTGTGCAGCGAGTTTTCTGTATGTTAACAGAAATAGCACCTACTTGTTGAGTGAGAGTGATTTGTAGGATGAATGGGAAATAATATGTTTATGTTGAATTAATTATTTCAATAGAGGTGCAGGGGCAAAGGGCTATACTGTGTTCTTGTCTTTGTGCCTGGTTGGAGTGTTGTGTGTGTGTGTGAAGAACAGTTATATAGTAAACAGAGAGTAGCACGCACGATTTCTGATAGGAGTAGATATATATACATACAGACATACACACGTAAATTCCAGCCGTAACACATTATACTGGATGGTTTGAGATACACAGAGGTGTTAGACAAGGGGATGCTCTTTCACCTTATTTGTACTTAATTTGTGCAGAAATTTTGTCTTTAATGATTAGACAAAATGATAACATTAAAGGGATTAGATTAAAATAACGAGATGTTTTACTGTCGCAGTTTGCAGATGACACCACCCTTTACTTAGATGGAAGTAAGGAGTCATTTGTAGAAGCTATACGTACGCTTAAACTGTTCGCAAATATGTCTAGTTTGAATATGAATTACGATAAAACAAATGTTATTTGGATAGGTAGTAAAAAGAATTCGCATGTTAGATTTTTACAAGCTCAACATTTTTGCTGGAACCCTGGTATTTTTAAGGTTTTGGGTATACATTTTTCGGTTGATTTACAATGTATTGTTCACATTAATTATCAGGATAAATTAAAAGATATTAAAAAGATATTATATGTATGGGGAAAGAGACATCTTACCCCACTAGGTAAAATAATAGTTATTAAAACCCTTGTATTGTCAAAGATTACACATTTGTTTATGTGTCTTCCCGATCCGGATAATAACTTATTGAAAGAATTGGATAAGTTGTCATTTGATTTTTTTATGGAGTGGTAAAAGAGCAAAAATTAAAAAGACAGTAGTGTGTAAACCCCTTAAAGAAGGGGGGTTAAATATGGTGAATATTTATGTATTTTTGTCAACATTGAAGATTGATTGGATGCGAAAAGTTGTTTGTGGTGATTCATGCTTGAAGAGATTTGTTATGGATATGTATCCAGAACTAAATATTGTGAATCTGGTTGGTAGCAATTATATAAAAGTGTTGAAAAATACGGTGAAAAACAAGTTTTGGCAAGATGTGTTAAAGCATTATGAAAAGTTATATGCAAAATGTTTACCTGTTAATATTGCTGAATTTTTGTACGAATGTCTTTTTTATAATGATCGATAGCATAGTGAGAGGTAAAAGAAGCATTTATTATAAGAGTTGGCATGAAGAAGGAATTGTATATGTGAAACATTTAGTAAATTTGGTGGGTAAATATTTGAATTATCAAGAGTTTTCTGAATTATTTCCTAATGTTAAAAGTGATATTTTGTTGTATTGTGGAATTGTATCCGCTGTGAAAAGCTATCAGAAGAAATTGAATTTTAAGACATTGAATTGTCAGCATGAATCAGTGGATAGTAGAGTGTGGTCAGTGATAAAAAAAAGGAAACCATGTTGTGAAGAAGGTGTTTGTGCAGTCTAACGTTATTCCATCCGCGGTTTCAAAATGGAATAGCACCAGTGAAAGTAATATGAATTGGAAATTAATTTTTTTGAAACCCTTTCAAAGAACTGTTGATGTAAGTTTAAGGTGGTTTCAGCTGCGACTCTTACACCGGATTCTACCTTGTAATAAATATTTATATTTGTGTAAAATTAAAAATTCACCGCTTTGCACATTTTGCGGGTATTATGAAGAGACAATTTTTCACTTATTTTGGGAATGTATGATTGTTAAAACCTTCCATATCAAATTGAATAATGTATTGCACAAAGAATGTTTACATTGTGAACATTTGACTTTTTCAAAAGGATTGATAATATTTGGAAATGATGATAATGTGAACACTGATAATGTTTTATATTTGATTATTCTTTTAGGAAAATATTATATTAATAAATGTAAACTTCAGGGCTCAGTTCCGCTTTTGAAGGTTTTTTTGAAAATACTAAAACAAAGATATTACATTGAAAAGAAATTGAATCTTATCAGGAATAGAAATGTTAAATTTTTGTCAGAGTGGTTACCCTATGCGAATATATGTTAGGTTATTGACCAAGGCGAAGTGTCCATTTCAGCTTAACTTTTTCCACAGTTTAAAATTGTAGGTTTTTATAAGATTTTAGGCAAGAGTGTGTGTGTATGTCTTATGTCTGTCTGCTTCACTTATCCTCTTACCTGTCTGTCACCCTGTCCGATCTTATGGGTGTAGGGGTGTCTTGTATTTTAGTGACTTTTGACTATTGTAGGGTGGAAGTTCAAAAAGATTATATTATTTGTATTATTACTTAAGAGTATACATTATAAATGATACCACCACCATCATTACCCCCCTCTCGCCCTCTCTCTCTCTCTCTCTGTCTGTCTCTGTCTCTGTCTCTCTCCCTCCCTCTCTCTCTCTCTCTCTTTCTTTTTATCAGTATTGTAATCTGCATGTTATGTTATGCTCCGGCCTTACTTGTAGGCGAACGGTATGTTATATGTCCGTCTGTAGGTTATGTCCTAATGTTTTATATATATGTCTTGTATACTTGCCATTTACATATTTATTATACATGTTGAAGGATGAATGATGATATATTGTAGGCGGATTCATGTTATAGATTAAAAGCCCCACAATGATGTGCTTGGAAAAAAAAAAGGAAAGAGATCGTCGTCAGATCGGTCTTCATCGTGGATTGACGCCCTCCCAAAGTCTAATTGAAGCCCTCCGTCGCTTCGCTCCGTCAGGCTTCAATTACCTTTTGTCGGGCGTCAATACCCGATGAAGACCTCGAAGTTTCAAATGGAAGCATGTTAATGTGTAATTGTGTTTTCAGCGTAGCAATGGGGTCCGGTATTTAGACGAGACAAGTATAATGCCGACGAGTCGAAAACGAGTCGCATTATACTTGTTCGAGTCTAAATATCGGACCCTATTGCTACGCTGAAAATACAATAGGGATTATATAGCTGTTCTGACCTTGATTTGTTGTTCCAAACTTACAAATAGACAGTTTTTGCGTCGATGCGTTGATCTCAGGGGCCAGTTTCATAAGATAGCAGTGAACCGACTGACAGTCGATCGACTGCCCAGTCGATCGACTGTGGTGAATCGCCGGGTCACCGAAAAGAGCGTTTCATGAGCGAATCACCGTCACCCGCGGACAACCGCAGTCGACCGACTGTACAGTAATCCGAATGGCCAAGTCGAGGGCTAAATTTAGCAACATTACCACTTCCGTTTGCTCATTCGCAGGTGGAAATGGCCGATTTCGAAGAAAAAACTAGTCTCGGCCCGCTCAAAATAACAATGACCGAGACTTTCAGTAATTCCTTCGCGTGACGTCGAACCCTCTTACGCCATAATGTGACGTCTTCAAGACATAACCCTGACTTGTCTCCTGGATTACTGCGTCATGATAGATACATTTCGAAGAACAATCACAAGGTTTGGCTCACAATCCAAAAAAGTGTGTGCATTGTGCCATTGACTGTGCGGATAATTACATTTATTTTCGGTTTACCGCAGTAAGCCGAACTCAGTGTTAGGGGGAGAGCTTCACCGTGTTTGGCCGACTTCCGGTGAGACGACCCGCAGTCGGCCGACTGAAAGTTTGTTCGTGAAACCCGATAACGTCGGATTACTGTGGTTCTCTCGGACAACTGCAGTTGGTCGACTGTGTTTCTGGCTTATGAAACTGGCCCCTGGTCACCAGCACGGTTGGCATAGTGGTAAGGCGTCCGCCCCGTGATCGGGAGGTCGTGGGTTCGAACTCCGGCCGGGTCATACCTAAGACTTTAATATTGGCAATCTAGTGGCTGCTCCGCCTGGCGTCTGGCATTATGGGGTTAGTTCTTTCTTTCTTTATTTGGTGTTTAACGTCGTTTTCAACCACGAAGGTTATATCGCGACGAATGGGGTTAGTGCCAGGACTGGTTGGTCCGGTGTCAGAATAATGTGACTGGGTGAGACGGCCCAGCCCCGGTGAGACATGAAGCTTGTGCTGCGACTTCTGTCTTGTGTGTGGCGCACGTTATATGTCAAAGCAGCACCGTCCTGATATGGCCCTTCGTGGTCGGCTGGGCGTTAAGCAAACAAACAAAGTTGATCTCAGGTTTTAATAGCAAACACCGTTTCTTATGCGCATTAGTTTTGCGCATACGCCACACTGACTTTGGAAAAAACCTCGATTTGACAACACAGCTGTTAAGCAGTTTTTTATTAGTTCATTCGTATGCGTCTGTCTGTCTGTCTGTCTGTCTGTCTGTCTGTGTGTATGTGTGTGTGTGTGTGTGTGTGTATGTGTGTGTGTATGTGTGTGTGTATGTGTGTGTGTGTATGTGTGTGTGTGTGTGTGCGTGTGTGTAGTTGAGAGAGAGAGAGATAGATAGATAGATAGATAGATAGATAGATAGATAAATAGATAGATAGATAGGCGATTTGTCCTTGATATATTCCCGTTTGCAAAAGATGGGGCGGAACTGTCACTGACAATGTTTTTCATCTGTTTAATTGACATTTTTGTCACATAATATGTGACTATGTCCGGACTATGGGAGTGCATTTCTGCTTAGTAAATACACATTTCAATACAATTGGATTTACATCTAGAGATGAACATTCGATTTTAATGACACCTTTGTGTTAATGCTGGTTTGATGACCTGTTGCAGCACCCACAACCCCCGGAGACACGAAATCCCGTTTATCGAGCACTCTGGTCATCGGTCTGGGTGTGGCAGGGTGTGTGTGTGTCGTCATGGCAGCAGTTGGGTTTTACTGCTTCAGGAAACGTAGGCCAGGAGGTCAAAACGACGCCCCTCCAGCCAATGCCCCTCAAGACAACGCTCCAGACAACGCACCTCCAAACAACGCCGCTCCAGACAACGGCCCTCAGGGTGCTGATACCGCTGGGGCATCCACAGGCCAGACTGTCCCCACCACTCCTGGCGCTGAGCTCGACGAGTCCAGTGTCGCTGGTTCAGAGGCCAGTGAAGCTAGTGAAGCCACATCCCAGGACACTGCATCACAAGTATCTAATGTTTGAATAAGAGCCTGATTAATATCCATTTTCATTTTCCATCAGTTAACCATTGCTTATGAAAACATACAGCACACACACACCCAAACAAATAATAAAACCAAAAACCTTTTCGCTGTTGGGGCAGTTATAAGCATTTATTTGGTTCATTATATCCCGCAGTGGACACACTCAATCCATTATAACTTAAGCGTCAACAATTGCAGATTCTGTCTGTACAAATTTGATTCAACCCCTGAAAACGCTACACACAAGAACCATTGACATGTATACAGCTTCTTCTGGCTGAGCCAAATTATGCAGCTGATGTGATACCAAGTTGGACTGTTTTATAATGTTTTAGATAGACTGGAGGTTGATAGTATTTGACTCAATATGCATCACCCTAGGACGTCCTATATATTATTACTAGTATTGTTTATTTTTACATTAACAGATATGTAACTACGATTTGATATTTTAGGGAAAGTTTGAAAAATGATTATATTTATTTTGTGAATTATTGTATTTTATTTACCAAAATGACCATTGGAACATTTAAATATGGAAAAAAGTTAGATTTGGGTGTATTATTGGAAACTGAGCTGAACATTAGGAATAGATTTATGTTATGATTATTTTTATTTATTTATTTATTTAAACATATTAGTTTACTGATAAAGTTTGTTGATTTGAAAATGTACACATTTGACTGAGAAAAGAAAAAAACTATGAAGAAGGTTTGCTCCAAGTTACACAACAAAAAAAACAACAAAAAAAGGCAAAAAATAATTGTAGTAGCAAACCTGCATGCAACTGAGGTTTAAAAAAAAAAAAAAAAAAAAAAAAAAAACAACCTACGATTTGATATATGACTAAGTGCCAAAAGGTGCGCACGAAAAGCGGACAAAGGGGCTAAAAAATAAAAGTTGACAAACACGACTGATATTGTGATTTTTGTTAAGACAACAGATGCTGGAACCCAATTACGAAAAGAAAAGATAAATTTACCCAAATGATTTTACAAATAACGATAATTTTGTTCGTTATATCATTCAAAACGGCACTGAGTCATAGCATTAAGGTTATCTCGCACGTTTTTAAAGCTAGGGCTTTGAAACTTGGCACACAACCAAAGTATAATGACCTCCAGGTATGGTGCACATCACATTAAACAACATTGAATTTCAAGGTCACAGCGAGGTTAAATTTCCTTTGCAAACTGGAAAATTGTCGTTGTCACGTCTTACATGTTTTAATACTAGATCAGTTAGACTTTACATACTTCACATACTTTCAGCATTTTTATAAAACCTCATTAAAAGTGACCTGCTTGTTAATCTTTGTCAAAGTTCAAGGTCACAGCGGGGTCACATCTGGTCCAAATGTGGAATATTTTCAATTTATTCAGCGCGTTTATAGCACGAGCTTTGAAAATACACACAGTTCTAGTGTATAATGTTCACACACGATTAAAGTCTGGTTGAAAAAGTCAAGGTCACAGCAGGGTCGCGTTGAGGTCAAACATATACATTTTTCAATGAGGTTTTCTCATATGTTTTTGAAGCTAGGGCCTTGAAACTTGGCACACTACGCAAGTTAAATTAAACCTCATCAAATTCCAAGGTCACAGTAAGGTTAAAGATCCTTTAAGGATATTTTCTAAAAAAGGTGACCGCCTGGTTAATGTTTGTCAAATTTCAAGGTCACAGCAGTGCCATCTGGCTTAAACTTTGAAAAATTGTCAATTTCTTCAACTAGTTTTATAGTGTTTGAAGTCATTCACACATGATGAAAGTCTGGTTGATAAAATCAAACGTCAAGGTCGCAGCGGGGTCGCATTGAAGTCAGACACATACAATTGTCATTTTCACGAACGCCTTTTAAGCAACACCTTTGAAACTTCACACATTCCAAAGTTTTGATGTTGTTTGGTTATAATCAAAGTGTGGTCAATTTCCATGATTGAGAGCATTCAGAGGGGTCAAGTTGAGGTCACACAAAAGAGATTAAATTGTCGACACAACAGGTGAGACTGGCTACCACTGTTTATTTTAATACACTTTTATGCAAATTTTAAATTGTGTTCAACCATATACACCAAACTCACCCAAACTCCTGAAACATCCAAGAAAAGGAAAAATGTGTCCAAGCAAGGAAAAACGCCATTTCTTCAAAGGCTGGAATAACTACAGAGGCAGCCGCGTCATTACACACAATGCAATTACGTCATACATCATACATTTCTATGAGTCATGTTGAATGGAATGGTGGCATGTGCCTCTATTCTAGCTAACAACAAAGCTGAAAAAATGAATATTATCTGTTTGTTTTGTTTGTTTTACCCGTACGAGACCTTTCTGTGACCTTGACATGTGACAAGGATCTACC
>NC_090252.1:14504993-14547493 GCF_037325665.1 Littorina saxatilis | reverse complement strand
GTCAGACAAACAAAGATTCGAATCGACATTTCGTGAATTTGGTAAATAAAAGAGCAGAATGGAGGCAGACATGTATACTCGCCTTTGACAGCATCTTCCTAATCTAAACAGGCTCAAGGCGAGCAACTAACGTTAACATTACAAATTAAGTAGATGTGCAACGCCAAGGCACTGCATACCCCAGCGAAAGACAAACCCCCCCTCTCTCTCTCTCTCTCTCTCCCTCTCTCTCTCTCTGTGTGTGTGTGTGTCTCTCTCTCTCTCTCTCTCTCTCTCTCTCAAACACACACACACGAACACACACACACACACACATACACACACACACACACACACACATACCCCAAGTTACACACGTACACATATACACACTCACTCACACGCACTCACTCACTCTCTCACACACACTTCATACACACAAAACACACCCCACATATAGACAGACAGACATACACACCTTTACAAACAAACACACATACACTTACGCACAAACACACACCCACCCACCCACTCTCTCTCTCTCTCTCTCTCTCTCTTTCTCTCTCTCTTTCTCTCTTATACAAACAGACACACACACACACACACACACACACACACACACACACACACACACACACACAAACATGTACACGGCAATAACAAAGACGCATGGTTCCGGTTTCTTCCACGTGTGTAAAGTACACGCATACCTCGCCAGGTTTGTTTATGTGACTAGTCGACAGACGATGCCATTTGCTTTGTGTGTGTAATTTTTGTTGCTTAATGTACATGACATAGGTCTACATTACGTGTAAAATACAGTTCTTTAACAGGCAACAAACCTTGCAAATTTCCAGAAGCTGCAATCTGAAGTGACCTTATCTCTGATTCTAGCAGACGATCTTTCCCATGTTTAACACAACATCAGCAAACTCTCCTGTCACATAGAACGTCCATTGTATAGTGCAATGTTGAAATGAAGTTACCGGTCTGAAACATTTAGTCGTTTCTTCTGAGACAATCCTTGTTCTACAGATTTACCGCAGTCTTCATCACGCGAATCCCCAACAGAAGTCAGACTTTCGAACATAGAATATACGTAGGCAAGCATGATACGTCATGACGTCATATGATTCCTAGCATATTGAGGTAAAGCTAAACATCCGGTTATCTCGAGTCTTCTCTGTAATACATGTTTGTGGATTTTTCAATGTTCGGTGATTTCCGTTGATACATGCACAAAGGGATATGCGCACTATAACCGTCGTCTGCAATCAACGACATGGACCATTCTGGTTGATGACAAAAACATGATTTTAACACAGAATATAATGTCAGAATAGCTATTATGAGTTATTTCTAATATGCTGACTGTTAGCAAATGATAACAAGACATGTCGAGAAAAAAGATTTTGATAGTTTTCGAGACATGTCTTGTTATCATTTGCTAACAGTCAGCATATTAGAAATAACGGTTTTATTATCCGTGCGTGGTGACAAACATAATACCCGAAGCGACCCTGCGAGTAAAGTGTTGCCATTTTGGCTTGGCTGGTTACAAGGTAAACAGAGCAAACAGAACAAGCACCCAGCACACTTTCAGCTTTCAACTTTCAAGAAGTAATCTTTCCCAAAAAAGTTTATTTCAGAACGTGTCCCTTCTTATCTATGCATATTAACATAGAAACACACACAAAACCAGAACACAAACTCGAAAATGCTTACAAACAGAACGTCCGAAATTAGAACGTACAGTTCTCGGAAGAGCCATCTCAAATGTTGCACATTTGTGTTGCGCATGCGCACTTAAATGCGGTTAAATGTCAGTGGAATTGAATATTGATCGTTGCATGCGAGAGGTCACAGTGATGGAATATTGGCGGATTTTGTCTCGTTTGAGGCATGCAGGTTCGTATTCCGGATCGAAAAGAGCTGCTACCTCGTCGTTGCTGAGTTCCACGTCCTGTGAGGATCGTCTGCTGGCTTGTGACAGTCGCCGATGCAACGAGACGACCGCGTTCGATTCTGCTTTCCCTCGAAGTTCCGGCTGGTTCTCCCCGCGAAGTATGACTTGGGAGCAATGCCACCTGCCTGTTCTCTGTGAGCTGGGATGACATGGCAGCTGCCATCTCTAGTTTTTTGGCGGTTGATGTTTTTTGGTACGGCTGCAGGGAATTCACAGTTTTATGACCGGTGACACTGATAATGTCAATTGGACTGAAGTTCTTGTCTGCGAGTAGTGTTGCACCCGTCGCTCGCACGCTGTGGTTTGTGTATATCTGCGACAATCGACACTGCTCACTCAGCTTTGCCATGAACTTCTTCATAGTGTGGACGCCCATGGGTCTGTTGTCATACCATGTTTCGTCATCTCCATGGAACGTGTTGACAGGGAATTGCCAAAGACGCTCACACTTTGGATTTAGCAAAGACAGGTATTTATTGTAGCTGTACACTGGACAGCTGCTGTCCCCAGTCTCTGGCATGACTCCAGTCACGTCAAGTTCTTCGTCTCCAGCTCTGTGATTCTTGGTAAGTTCATCCAACCGCTTGATTACGTATTGTTTCCCTATTGTTTGATCCATCTTCACTTCGAAGGTGTCTTTCGTCATTTTTTCAAAGTTTACCAGGCCCCGTCTAAAAAAATAAAACCGGATATCAAACTGAACCTTGTTCACAAGGCCAGTGGGGGTGTTAGGAGACATGCATTTTGATCCGTACAAGGTTTTCAGATCTTCTTGGTTGATGGCAGGTGTATGTTTGACGTCTGCTTTTTCTTCGGCTTTCAGTTCTTGCATGGCAAAGTCTCGATGAAGAATGTTTATTTTAAGTGTGATGTTTAGGCCGACAGGTGTTTTAATGACGCCTTAAGCGACATTTTATGTCTTATCTGATAATATATGTGAGCTTTTTGTCTCTAATCTTACTCATCACTCTGCCATACAAATAGTCATTCACTGCAAAACACGTTTGATACAAAGGCTCCAGGGCTTATTTCCCACAATATAATCGCTTGCTTAAAGTATCCTGGTGAGTGCTGTACTCACGTTGGAACGAAGAAGAATGTGTGTTTTGTTTTTATTTATAGCTCTCACTCGCAGTCACCGAAGTTATTCTGCTTATTCCGGTGAGGTCAAACGAGCGGTTAGCACGACATTTTGTTTCAACGGTGGGCAGACCGCAGCTATTAAACCAGACCTGGGGCCGGTAATATGAACAGCGTATTTTGGACGGTCGAGCAACCACAGTCGACTGACTGTCAAGTCAGTTGACTGCAGTCTGCTGACCGGCCGTGTTTTGACGGGTAATATGTGCAGCGCGGTAGCACTGACAGTCGGCTGACTAGACAGTCAGCCGCTCAGTGGTATTTTTAGAACATTACAACTTCCGATGTAAACATCGGTCCTGTTTTGGCGGTACCGGTATCTAAATTTCGGCGCCGACCCTAAACTTTTTTTTTTCAAACTCAAATTTTTTATTTTTTTTTGTGGGTGGTAAAGGACAGGGTGAGAAAATGTGATCATTAAAAATCTGAAAAATGTAAAAAAAATATTGTTTTTAGAAAACGATCCAAATTTACGTTCATCTTATTCTCCATCATTTGCTGATTCCAAAAACATATAAATATGTTATATTTGAATTAAAAACAAGCTCTGAAAATTAAATATAAAAAAATTATTATCAAAATTAAATTATCGGAATCAATTTAAAAACACTTTCATCTTATTCCTTGTCGGTTCCTGATTCTAAAAACATATAGATATGATATGTTTGGATTAAAAACACGCTCAGAAAGTTAAAACAAGTAGAGACACTGCGGTCGATCGACCGAAAAAGGTGCCTGTAAGCCCAACCGCAGTCGGGCGACTGTTTTCAGTTGGACCGGCAGTTGTTCGCGCTCATATTACTGACTTTTGCGGTTCAACGTCGACCCACCGTCAGTTTCACGGTCAGCCGACCGATGACTAGCTACATATTACCGGACCCTGAGCAGCTAGCTAGAGTTGAGACAAAGAGAACAGTAGATCACGTTATCACTCGATAAATAAAAAAACTCGTAAGGCACACGTTCTGTGACCTTCTACGAAAACTTAAAGTCCCTTTGTTACTCCATCAACCACAGTGCATGCATCAAAACCGTTATTTACCATACAAGATGACAGCTTTACACCAGCCCCAAAGTATACTATTATAATAATCTCCAATGAAATTGAAAATCAAGATCGCACGGGATCGATGAAATAACTTGTAAGGGAGACTTTCTGTGAACTGCATTCGTTCTCTCGACGTCCGTTTTAACAGCTTGTTCTCTTTTTTCAATAACCCGGCCATAGGCGATCGGGGAAACACGAAACCGACGAGTCGATACTGATACCCAGGTCATGATCGAAAACTCACGTGTAATACCACTGTGGATAGTAAACCTGGTGAGTTATCGGTAGAGCGCCCGACAGCCAATTCGTTGCGACTATAGTTACGAGTTCAAATCTTTTAGCAGTCAAGACCATTTCAAACTTTGTTTTAATTTTCAACTTTTTCTGTACGAGTATTTTCTGAACTCGTAATTTTAAATTTTCTAGTTTTTAATGTTCTTATTTGTATAATTTAAATGAATTTAAAAGGTTTTGAGTAATGTTTTGAGGATCAAATTGATCAAAGGGTTGCATAAGTATCAAATACTTCCAGTGAACGATTTCCCTGAATAACCAGTTCTAATTTAAGTAACATCGGCGTCTGGGTAAGCTTATCATATCATATCGATCTGTTCATAACCGTATAACCAGAGACTGCCTACGTGACTGCGATAATATTACACAATTCCACGCAAAAAAACGTGCTGACCTAAATCACAGAAGGAGGCAGGCACAGTCGCGGGGCCTTCGTCCTTTTAATGTTGTGTACACTCTAAACAAAAGTGTTCCACTCCTGAACACCCTTTCTGTAACCACTTCTGAACACCATTTTAGTAGAACACTTTTGGAACACTTTTGGAACACAAAAAGTGTTCTATACACAAAAAAGTGTTCCAAAAGTGTTCCAAAAGTGTTCCAAAAGTGTTCACATCTGAACACTTTTAAGTGTTCACCCTGCTGTAACCACTTCTGAACACATAAAAGTGTTCAGGTCAACACTTTTGGAACACTTTTGGAACACTTTTGGAACACTTTTGGAACACTTTTAGAACACTTTTGGAACACTTTTAGAACACTTTTAGAACACTTTTGGAACACTTTTAGAACACTTTTAGAACACTTTTGGAACACTTTCATCCTGCACTGTCATACAATTCAGAAAGACATTAAAATCAAATTTTGTGAGCAAAGAAGCATTTTTAATTGACAAAAAGAAATGTCTGCAGCAGTCGCAGAACAAACGGGTCTGGGGTAGGAATTGTTGAACACATAATATACCGAGCAACAAAATTCGTCATTGTTTGATTGACAAAATCTTCATCAATTATAGAGTTAGAATTATTAAACTACAAAAGTTTAATGAAGGCATGTTTGACCTTGCTTTTGTGTGATTATTTTGATGCTGTGACTGTTTTAACACACAAGACAAGCAGGTTTATCGTAAAACACATAATGCGCGCTCGCAGCACGTGCAAGTAGAGCAGGAGAAATCTGATATGTGAGATGTGTTCACTAATGCATTAGCAACCAAAAGAGACCATGGCACGCTTGCTGCCAGTCTCACTTTTGAAACAGCCAGGATGCCAAGATTGACACCACCAAAATGCCAGGTCGATTTAAAGCTGGGGGTGATCCAGAAGCGCTGGCATGTGCTTTAAACGTGCATGTGTCAACAGTTTATCACCTTCTGCAATGTTCTGGTGACATTGGAAGCACTGCAGTTATGCAACGCGGTAGATTTTTTCGCATTACCCCAATAAGACAAGATCGCAATTTCCTTCCACAACGTCTTCGACATCGATTCAATTTAGCCGCTGACAATACCAGGAACATCACTGGAAGCAACCAGTGTCCGATCAGTGGCCAGAGAACGCGATGAAGGCTGACTGAGCGAGACCTCCAAAACTTCGTTTTGTCCCGTGTGTTGAAACAATCGCAGCATCAAAATACTCACGCAACAGCTGTGTCAAACATGCCTTCATCAAAATGTTGTGGTTTGATAATTCTAACTCCATAATTGTTCGAGATTTTGTCAATCAAACATTGCAGAATTTTTTCGCGTTTCTTTTGTTGCTCGGTATATGTTGCTATTAAATAATATGAACGGAGCTCTGGTAAACCCCATCTTGAAAGTTCACACACGAAAGTCCGATAACAAAAACACCCTTCAGAGTTGGGAGGATTCCAGGCCCTTGGTCTTTGGTTTAGTTTTCAACTCGCTGTCCGGAACATCCTGTTCGAAATAAAAGTGAGTTTTAGAACATGATGCATTTCCAACTCTTAACAGGTTTGTGTTAAACGTTTGTACTTAATTGATAACACTGAAGTGTAAATCTTAACTAATAGTGGACTTCTTCTTGCTGTCAGCAGATCTCCAACAATCGCAGTTACAGGTAAACTTTTTTTTATTCCAGAACGGGCATAGGTCACATAACAGAACAAATACGTCACGTCCAATTCGCTCTCACCTTCCCAACACACAATGACACTCGCATGCACGCACATGCACACACGACTGAATGTAAAAAGTAATCCCTCTTGAAGCAGGAGTCTGTCCCTAAGAACAAAAAGTAGAATTAAAATAGGTCTTTCGCAAGGATTTCATTAGCGCGTGGCCACTCTGGAAAATGGCACTCTACAAATTGTTTATATAAGGTAAGCAGTAAACCGTACTGCTAATGTGGCGAGGCCTTGAGCACGCCCGTTTTCCTTAACTCGTTCTTAACCTATGTGAACCCAGGGAAAACACCTTGTCAACAATCACTGGAAGCCAAAGATCACTGTCGCAATTAATCGTGAACTCCGATGAGTTTTAGTTTAAAGAAAAGGGTGTCATATTGAATGCACCCTCTAGTAATCCGTTTGTAAAGAAACTACCTAAGTTTTGTTGGTTTGATCTAAATAATGAATTATAAGGAAATCATTTATCATGTAATGTATTCTATATTATAGAATGCATTCTATAACGTCCCGAACTGCCTTCTATGATAAAATGCATTCTATTTACACAAAATACCAAAATGCTTTTTATGATAGAATGCGTTCTTTAACGTCCTGAAATGCATTATAATTTATATGCATAATGTCCCGAAACTACAACAGGCCAGCCCCGCAAAGAAAAGCAGAACTACACACACACACACACACACACACACACACACACACAGCCACACACACGCACAGAGAGAGAGAGAGAGAGAGAGAGAGAGAGAGAGAGAGAGAGAGAGAGAGAGAGAGAGAGAGAGAGAGAGAGAGAGAGAGACAGACAGACAGAGAGACAGAGACAGAGAGAGAGAGAGAGAGACAGAGAGAGAGACAGAGAGAGAGAGACAGAGAGAGAGAGAGAGAGAGAGAGAGAGAGACAGAGACAGAGACAGAGACAGAGAGAAAGAGAGAGCTGTGTGTGAGAGTGTTTGTAGATCTGCTTTCGAAGCAGGGACCATACCGAGCTGGCCTGTAGAAGTTTTGTGGCGCTTTATGGAATGCATTCTATCATAAGAATGCATTCTATCATAAGAATGCATTGTTGGACGTTATAGAATGCATTCTATAATAGAATACATTTCTGGGCAAATGACAAGTATGATTGAATGCATTCTATATTATACAATGTTTTCTATTTTATAGAATGCATTCTATAAATATAGAATGTGTTCTATGATATGGAATGCATTCTTTAATATAAAATGCATTCTAATTTCTATCATAATTTTCTAAAATATTTCATTATTTAGATCAAACTAACCAAAACTTACAAACGGATCGCTTTTAACTCACGTGATCTCAAGCTAAACCTACGTGAACCGAAGGAAAACACCTTGTCAGCGACCATTGGAGGCCAGCGATCACTGTCAAAACCAATCATAAACTCCGATGAGAATATTTTCAAAAGAAAAGGGTGTCATATTGAATGCACCCTGCATACACTGTTAGCGGCAATGGCAGATCCAAGCGGATCAGCAGCGTGTTGTCTGTTGGCCATGCTTTGACTAAAGCTGGCTTCAGTGTTTACGGCACTACTTTACCATAACGAATGGAAATTCTGAGTAGACTTAGTTCAGGAAAACATTTTATCATTGCAGGCCTCAGCACTCACTGAACTTAAAAATATGTATATTTTTTCCACCTTTTAAGGAGAAGACTGCAAAATAAGGCAGCATTCTCAAAATGTAACTGCGCTGTATCCCACAGAAAGCTTAAACTTACATGAAGTGCATCCACAAGGTTTCGTCGCATTACTGTTAGCTCCATCTCCAGAAAGTGAACTGCCTCAGCGAAGCAGTAAGGTTCCTGCACACACAAGATGCATGTTAAGAAATCAAACACTATTCAATTTTACTGAAGTTCCACATCGTAGCAACACTGACAAGTGTTCTGATTCTCATACTTTTGTTTATTGTGAAACTGTATCAACATTTAGATTTCTGTCAAATGTGGAAGGAGAGGGGGCTGGCTGGCTGTGTGTGTGTGTGTGTGTGTGTGTGTGTGTGTGTGTGTGTGTGTGTGTGTGTGGTGTGTGTGTGTGTGTGTGTGTGTGTGTGTGTGTGTCCACATATGAGTTTGGCGACTGTCTGGTGTGTTTTGCACGGAGATATTAATTTTGAAACAGAGTATTTCAGCAAATAGTATAATCAATGATTCCGCAACCGCCGGCACAATTGGCCTAGTGGTAAGGCGTCCGCCCGGTGATCGGGAGGTCGTGGCTTCGAACCCCGGCCGGGTCATACCTAAAACTTTAAAATTGGCAATCTAGTGGCTGCTCCGCCTGGCGTCTGGCATTATGGGGTTAGGGCTAGGACTGGTTGGTCCGGTGTCAGAATAATGTGACTAGGTGAGACATGAAGCCTGTGCTGCGACTTCTGTCTTGTGTGTGGCGCACGTTAAATGTCAAAGCAGCACCGCCCTGATATGGCCCTTCGTAGTCGGCTGGGCGTTAAGCAAACAAACAAACAAAACTTATCAGATCAATTTGAAAGTCAATATTTCTCTGCAAAACTACACACTATATGCAAATGCAGGACATGCGTACCTTGGTAAACACGTCTGGGTTGCCGTCAGTGCCTCCTGTTCATCCTCAGTGCAATTCAGAAGAAATGTGCGCAGGTTACGCCCACATCGATTCGCCACATGGGCACATCAGCTCAAACGGCTTCCCAGTTCCCTGAAAGTGTGATAGATCTGTGAAATCAAATACAACCAAGCATGCATAGAATTATTCTAAATTGCGCACACAATCAACCTGGCCACTATTATGATGAATGTTGTTCATTAATGTATGCTGTTTTTAGCCTACCGCTTCACTTTATCTAGCGTGCAGATCGTACATCTATGGTCTAACCAAAGGAAGAAGAAGAATCCGAAAATCTGCAAATGTATTGCTCTGACCACAGGCGGAAGGTATCGTTCACTGGACCACCATTATAATTATAAGGAACCCCTGGACATACAAGTATAACAATAACACAAAACCAAGCACATCAACCAGAATAAAAAATCAACATCAAACTGAAATAGAGTTTATTTACCAACGCAGAACTAATGTAAAAGGTCCACTGATCAGCTGAAACCGTTGCGACAGCAAAATTAGAGAAATTGTCTTCAAACGTCCACAGATACAAGTAACAGGAACATGTTACAACAAAAATACGAGTGACTAAGCTTAGATGAATTCACACCCCTGACTCTCTTCCCACACTGTGTTAAGAAAACTTTCTTCCCGACGCTTCCGTCATCTGCTTCAGGGGAAATTCAAAGAGGTTGGTGAAGCTATTTATCTCTATAAATGAAGTATTACGAAGTGTTGCACATCGAGATAGGTCAGGTTAGTTCTGTTAGTGTCTATACTTAATGCCAATGGGTTTTTCGGGTTTGTATTTCGCGTATTTTACCCGTGAATCGGCCGAATGACGGACCCGTCGCTGCACAGCTGCAAAGTTTATCGCTTCGAGCGCAAAATCGTGAGGAAAACGCGTCTTGTAAGTAATGCTAATACATTCTACCAAAACCTAAACATGTCTGCACCAATCCTGCCAAGTGTCGTAGTTGTAGTCCCCCGCAAACAGCTGTAATCGTAAGAAGAATGTGATCATTCCTGCAGATGTGTGTGTCGTGCACCCGATTTGACCGAATTTTAGCGTGTCGTACACCCGCTGTGACGTTTTTCACGTCGTGACGTCCACCCGATGCTCACGTTCTGTGTCGTCTTTCCGATCGTGCACTTACCTTTTGCACATGACCTTGTTTGTTTGTATTCTGATCGTCTTGGAGTGATTTTTCAGGGACAACATGGATCAGGTCATGGAAGTTGTGGAAGAAGAAGAAGCGGAGTTATCCGCTGAATTTATGGATAGTTACCTGGACATAGTCCAAACTCCAGAAAAAGGAGGCAAAGGTGACACCCAAAGAAACATCGACACCCAAAGAGAAATCGACATGTAAGTTATATTTTATTATTATGTAAGCCTGTGCAGGATCATGTTTATGGGCCGCTCACACGTGGATTCTTGCACACGTCGATTCTTGTCAAAATTCAGGTTTAGCGACAACAATGATGTAGCTGTAAACCTATTGAACTGACAGCTGAAAGCAGCGATTGGCTGCACCTCATGTCAATAGGTTATAGCTACAATATTGTTATCGTTTTTTGACAATAAGGATTAACCTTTGCCGTGCTTCCTGGGTTCACCTGTACCCAGAGACACACTAAAATCATTGTAACTCTGGAACCATTAAAGGTATCGTTTTGAAATTTTAAGTATCTCTCACACACCTAATTTGCTCTCTGTCTGCAAATTTTTAGTGTGTACATGACAAAACATCAGAATTAATTGATTATGATAATTTACATAAACACTACCGATGGCGCGGGTTCACACATACCCATACTTTTAAAGAGTAGTAGTGATTGTAACTATCCCTCTGCCGACGGCGCGGGTTCTGCTATACCCATAATTACCAAAGCGGCGGAACAGTGTCTGTCTGCCTGTTTGTCTCCAAGAGACTGTCTGTCTCTCTGTTTGTCTGTCCGTATCTCTCTGTCTGCATGTCTGTTGTCAGTTGCTCTGTCTGTCTGTCTGTCTGTCTATCCGTCTATCCGACTGTCTGACTGTCTGTCTATCTGACTGTCTGTCTCTCTCTCTCTGTCTGTCTCTCTCTCTGTCTGTCTCTCTCTCTGTCTGTCTCTCTTAGTCTCTCTCTCTGTCTCTCTCTCTTAGTCTCTCTCTCTGTCTCTCTTTCTTAGTCTCTCTCTCTCTCTTTCTTAGTCTCTCTCTCTTTCTTTCTTAGTCTCTCTCTCTCTTAGTCTCTCTCTCTCTCTTTCTTAGTCTCTCTCTTTCTTAGTCTCTCTCTCTCTCTTAGTCTCTCTCTCTTTCTTAGTCTCTCTTTCTCTCTCTCTTTCTTAGTCTCTCTCTCTCTCTTTCTTAGTCTCTCTCTCTCTTTTTTAGTCTCTCTCTCTCTCTTTCTTAGTCTCTCTCTCTCTTTCTTAGTCTCTCTCTCTCTCTTTCTTAGTATGCTGTATCTCTCTCTCTCTCTCTAGCTCTTTCTTAGTCTCTCTCTCTCTCTCTTTCTTAGTCTCTCTCTCTCTCTTTCTTAGTCTCTCTCTCTCTCTTTCTTAGTCTCTCTCTCTTTCTTAGTCTCTCTCTCTCTCTCTTTCTTAGTCTCTCTCTCTCTTTCTTAGTCTCTCTCTCTTTCTTAGTCTCTCTCTCTCTCTCTCTTTCTTAGTCTCTCTCTCTTTCTTAGTCTCTCTCTCTCTCTTTCTTAGTCTCTCTCTCTCTCTTTCTTAGTCTCTCTCTCTCTATCTCTCTCTTAGTCTCTCTCTCTTTCTTAGTCTCTCTTTCTCTCTCTTAGTCTCTCTCTCTCTCTTTCTTAGTCTCTCTCTCTCTCTTTCTTAGTCTCTCTCTCTCTCTTTCTTAGTCTCTCTCTCTCTCTCTTTCTTAGTCTCTCTCTCTCTCTTTCTTAGTCTCTCTCTCTCTCTTTCTTAGTCTCTCTCTCTCTCTTTCTTTGTCTCTCTCTCTCTTAGTCTCTCTATCTTTCTTAGTCTCCCTCTCTCTCTTTCTTAGTCTCTCTCTCTTTCTTAGTCTCTCTCTCTTTCTTAGTCTCTCTCTCTCTCTTTCTTAGTCTCTCTCTCTCTCTCTCTCTTTCTTAGTCTCTCTCTCTCTCTTTATTTGTCTCTCTCTCTCTTTATTTGTCTCTCTCTCTATCTTTCGTAGTCTCTCTCTTTCTTAGTATCTCTCTCTCTCTCTCTTTCTTAGTCTCTCTCTCTTTCTTAGTCTCTCTCTCTTTCTTAGTCTCTCTCTCTCTTTCTTAGTCTCTCTCTCTTTCTTAGTCTCTCTCTCTCTCTTTCTTAGTCTCTCTCTCTTTCTTAGTCTCTCTCTCTCTCTCTCTCTTTCTTAGTCTCCCTCTCGCTCTTTCTTAGTCTCTCTCTCTCTCTCTTTCTTAGTCTCTCTCTCTATCTTTCTTAGTCTTTCTCTCTCTCTCTTTCTTTGTCTCTCTCTCTCTTAGTCTCTCTCTCTTTCTTAGTCTCCCTCTCTCTCTTTCTTAGTCTCTCTCTCTCTCTTTCTTAGTCTCTCTCTCTCTCTTTCTTAGTCTCTCTCTCTCTCTCTTTCTTAGTCTCTCTCTCTCTCTCTCTTTCTTAGTCTCTCTCTCTCTCTTTATTTGTCTCTCTCTCTTTATTTGTCTCTCTCTCTATCTTTCTTAGTCTCTCTCTCTCTCTTTCTTAGTATCTCTCTCTCTCTTTCTTAGTCTCTCTCTCTATCTCTTTCTTAGTCTCTCTCTTTCTTAGTCTCTCTCTCTTTCTTAGTCTCTCTCTCTCTTTCTTAGTCTCTCTCTCTTTCTTAGTCTCTCCCTCTCTCTCTTTCTTAGTCTCTCTCTCTTTCTTAGTCTCTCTCCCTCTCTCTCTTTCTTAGTCTCCCTCTCTCTCTTTCTTAGTCTCTCTCTCTCTCTCTTTCTTAGTCTCTCACTCTCTTTCTTAGACTCTCTCTCTCTCTTTCTTAGTCTCTCTCTCTCTCTCTTTCTTAGTCTCTCTCTCTCTTTCTTAGTCTCTCTCTCTCTCTCTTTCTTAGTCTCTCTCTCTCTCTTTCTTAGTCTCTCTCTCTCTCTCTCTCTCTCTTTCTTAGTCTCTCAGTCTCTCCCTCCCCCTCTCCCTCCCCTGCAAGAGGTCGGTGAAGGGAGAAACTCGATGCAACCACTGAAGTAGCGCTGTGGGTTTCCCTGAACCCACCCCGTCGTTAGAGAAATAAACGGTAAAAACCCTCTTTCAAATGTATGGGTTCAGACAAACCCACATCGTCGTTAGAGGAATAAACGGTAAAAACCCTCTTTCAAATGTATGGGTTCAGACAAACCCGCATCGTCGGGAGTGTGTAGTCAAAAGCGGCATCCGGCAAAGGTTAACGTGTGAGCCATCCATTACCACCAGTTGACTGTAGCTGTTGTCCGTGTGCAGGTATTGGCAACGCTTGATTATGATAATATGAAAGCGTACTGATCATGTTATAGTTATAGTTTTACAACGCAACAAACTGACGCTCTGTCAGTACTACAAGCAATGACCAGTAGCAAACTGCCTCAGCTAGAACACGCTCTTCACAACATCAAAAGCCTGAGGACAGTACTGCAATGGATCCCCTCCCACTGTGGTGTACAAGGAAACGATGAGGCGGACAGGATGGCAAAGCTGGGTGCAGAAGATGAGCAAGAAAACAACCCTGTGAGCCTGACAGAGATGAAGACCATCATTAAGTCTCTGCACAGGACGCCCCAGCCACAGGACAGCTACCACCTGCTATCCAGACCACAGCAGGTTGTCATCTTCCGCCTGAGAACGGGACACAACAGACTTAACCAGCATCTCCACAAGAAACTGCATGTTGTGCCCTCCCCCATGTGTTCTTGTGGAGAAGCAGAGCAGGACACGGCCCACATTCTACGAGACTGCAGGAACCACCAGGTGCTGAGAGAGGAAATCTGGCCAATGCCGGAGTCCCTGCACAACAAGCTGTACGGGCCAGTGGCTGCGCTGCAGAGGACCACTAATTATATCTCAAGATCTGGACTCCAAGTGTGATCGGCGATCGAAAAGAAGAAGAAGAACAATGCAACAACGGACTATTGTACCTGAATAATGTTTATATACATTCGATCTGGTTAGACTAACACAAGCTTTTTGTATTTTGTTGTATGTGGACAGCTGCTGACGATGGTGCTGGGCCTTCGACAGAGAAGCCAAAGTCGCCCAAGAAGAAGAAGACACCCATGAAGAAGAAGATGGAGGCCTCGGCTGACAAGTCAGTGCACCAGTGCCACGAGTGTGGTAAAACTTACAAGCATTACCGCACCTTGTGGGCTCATCAGCGCTTTGATCATGGTGAAGGAAAAACAAATCATGAATGCACCATATGTGACAAAAAGTTCACACAAAAAATTGATCTGACGTCACACCGCAACGTGAAGCATGACAAGATTAAGCCTTATTCATGTGATTCATGCGGCAGATCTTATGCAAGTCCTAAAAGCTTGTACCCCTCAAAGCATGTGTGCAAAGGGAAACCAAAAGAGGTGGCCTGCACCCAGTGTGGCAAGACCTTTGCACTAAAAAGGTTTCTGAGTGACCATGTCCGTTACCATCACACACGGGCAGGGTGTTCTTGTAAGGTGTGTTTTGCACACTTCAAGCACCGTGAACAGCTACGCCGCCATGTGGCGAAAGGCTGTCCAATGTCTGCATCTACTTGAGTATGCACCTTTAAATGACCTTGACCTTCAGGTGATATTAAAAGTCAAACAACTGAAGCTGGCAATGACACCATACATTCAGAACTATTTTACACATTTTTCCACCCAAAATACACCACATGACCTTGACTCCAGGTCAAGGTCACACAAGTCATGGCTATCAATTCAACAGATAGGAAGCACATTGGTGTTTATTGGCACTTTCTACCAAGAGACATTGTCATTTAGTGGTAAAGTCACGTTTTGGACACATTTCAGAGGGGTCAAAATGACCTTGACCTTGAAGCAAGGTCAACCAAACTGGTATCAAAAGATAGGGCTCACTATGCCCTATATACCACTTGTAGCTCGGGTCGACATTTTCAAAAACTTGGGAGAAAATTGGGAAAATGTGAAAAACAACTGTTTTTAAAGGCCCGTGACCTTGACGCAAGGTCAAGTCACTATGTATGTTTTTTTAAGGTTTTGTCATCATACACCATCATGCCACATTTGGCGCTGATAGACTTCATAGCGGCTGAGAAAAAATCCAACGTTTAAGTTTTTGGGACAGACGGCCGGACGGAGGGACGGACGACTAGGCTGAGTACATAGACTCACTTTTGCTTCGCATGTGAGTCAAAAATCTCTTTGTTTATATAATCAGTGTAACTTCTGTAAGATGTTTAAAGATCCATTTGGACAGGGGCATACCAGCTACCTGCATCGCACAGTGCAGTGTATCTACCCTAGACTGTCATGTCAACCCAACTGTGGGGCCTGGATGGAAGATAACTTTATTCCTGCCCCAACACCCCTTTGCAATGGTTGAAAGGTAAGCGAGACTAAGAGTACTTACCAAGGTGTCTTTATCCACATTGGTGGTAAGATCCGGCTATTGTCAGCTCCATGACTGTGTCTGAAAATGACTCCATGCCAGTCAGAATACAAAAGAACAAAGCTATACATGTAATTCGTGTTTATGTATGGGGGATGACACAATGTAACAAGTGAGAAAGGTCATGTGCAAAAGGTAAGTGCACGATCGGAGAGACGACACAGAACGTGAGCATCGGGTGGACGTCACGACGTGAAAAACGTCACAGCGGGTGTACGACACGCTAAAATTCGGTCAAATCGGGTGCACGACACACAAATCTGCAGGAATGATCACATTCTTCTTACGATTACAGCTGTTTGCGGGGGACTACAACTACGACACTTGGCAGGATTGGTGCAGACATGTTTAGGTTTTGGTAGAATGTATTAGCATTACTTACAAGACGCGTTTTCCTCACGATTTTGCGCTCGAAGCGACAAACTTTGCAGCTGTGCAGCGACGGGTCCGTCATTCGGCCGATTCACGGGTAAAATACGCGAAATACAAACCCGAAAAACCCATTGGCATTAAGTATAGACACTAACAGAACTAACCTGACCTATCTCGATGTGCAACACTTCGTAATACTTCATTTATAGAGATAAATAGCTTCACCAACCTCTTTGAATTTCCCCTGAAGCAGATGACGGAAGCGTCGGGAAGAAAATTTTCTTAACACAGTGTGGGAAGAGAGTCAGGGCAGTGGAATTAATACAAAATCTCAGCAAGCAACTTACAGATAACAATCGGAAATCCTGAGCCAAATCAACGCAGCGACAACGCAGACAGGTCCACAGATCTAAAAGTGTCAACGTTCTTTTTTGGTCCAGCTGAAGCATGATGGGACAATTAGTAACATTATTAAATTGTAAAAATAAAAATGCTAATACTTACCGCTTATTAGATGTCTCAGATGAAATAAATGTTTGATGAAAAAATATAAGCACAACACGATTAAAAACAAAAACAAAAAAACGTCCCGCAGCGGTCTAGGGGGTATAAAAATTATATACTCTAAGCGACGCTAAATCCCGACCAGTCTCCGTAGCTCAATCGGTAGAGCGCTGACATGGCAAGGCGAAGATCTCGGGTTCGAATCTGCTCAAGGCCCAAATATTTTTAATGTATTATACTCCGTCACGGCGGAGGGCTGACCGTGCACCCAAAAGCGGACTCAACCAAATGGGTATTTTTTGAAAGCTTGGGGCCTGCCGAACATAAAAATCGATGTTAACAAGAAATATTCAAGGGCGCACTTTCTCTTTTCAGTCAAAATTCAACTATACCCTGAAGAGTGATGCACGAGCATTTCAGACGCTTGCCTCTGAAAAAAGAAGTTATCAGCCAAATTACGAACTCAAACTGGTACGTTTTACATATAAATGTGTTAGTTGGTATCTTTTGATTATCACAAAACAATTTGCGACTGCTTTGGCCGAGGATGCTGGTGACAGTATCATTATTATGAACCCTACCCTAAATCCAGGAAAGACGTCGTCCAAAATGTAGGTAAGTTTTGATTAAAAATAAATTCACACAAGACTAGTATTGTTGTTTGGCTTCAATGGATATATTTTCGTCAAGTATGATGTCTTTACATAATATCTGTATAATATGAATGGATTTGAACCATATACTATGTCATTATGACCTTCCAATCTTCCTAACCCGCAGCCCAGTAAAGCGTGCGAGACGTTTCCTGAAAAAATGTCGCTTTGTGGTGCGAGTTCAGTGTGACATGATTAGTTTCCAGAACCCCATTTCTGACTTTCGAAGTTTATCTACATACATTTAGCAATGCACGAGCAAAATATGACAACTTAATGGTGCCTTTTGGTTTAATGCTATGGTAGGGAGGCCCACTGACAGTAAGCGTGAACAGACCACAGAAGGCCATTTTTAGAGTGCTGTAAACAGCTTCAAAATTAAGCAATGTTCTTATAGTTCAGGTTTGAAATGTAAAAGTACTTATAGAATTGCTGTGCAAAGTTTGAAGCCTGTTAGAATTATACATTTGGAGTTATTGGACTGTAAAGTCAGGCAAATATGCGATTTTTTCACAACTGGGAAGTTCTGTACAGGGCGACAAATTAAAAAAAGCAAAAAGAAATGACCTTTTCGGTTTTATTTTATAAAACAGATTGCAGCAACCACAAATGTATCACAGTTGAACCAATAAATGCAATAAAAAGGGTTTTATAGCCGATTGCAATTTTAGGCTATATTGACGTCATCACACGAAATTTAAAAAACGCGAACAAGCAAATCTTCAGTGGTTTTACAGGTAAATATGTCATACGATATATCAAATTGAAGATCTCTTTGTGTACAATCTAGCTGTCATACTTTTGATGCTGTATAATCAAAACTTTACAACTTAAGCTTGAAAATCAATATTTTCAAAAATAATAAATTTAAAATAAAAACTATAAAATGTATTAATGTTCCGCAATGTCAATCTTTAAAAACATTTGTAACCTCACATTTTAGCATATTTCCACACATTGAATGATAATAATTTTACTTCCAAACAAGAAAACACTAACTACAGCACAAGTTTGCAGTTATGCGTTATATTTTAATCTGCCTGACTGAAAATGTGTGCGTTTCTTCCTTAACCTGTATATCCGCGATTATATAGCAAATTATGTGGATGTAAGTGTGTATATATCCATGTATGCAGGTATGTATGTGTATATGTATGTATGTATGTATGCTTATGTGTGTATGTGAATATCTCTCTTTCTATCTCTCTCTCTCTCTCTCTCTCTCTCTCTCTCTCTCTCTCTCTCTCTCTCTCTCTCTCTCTCTCTTTCTCTTTCTCTCTCTCTCTCTCTCATACACCCCCACACATACAATATCTGTTATCCTTGTTGCGGTGCAATTAAGGTCAGGTATCCAGCATGACAAAATCCCCAGCAATGCAATAATGACACAAACAACAGATTTTCAACAAAAAAACTTTTACAGCAAAACAGAAATTGTCTAATCAATGAAATGTAACAAATACAATTGCAGAACAGAACAAAGAAACATTTAAAATATAACATCAGGTATTTAGCGCCAAAAAGTCAGATCATTAGTTATGAGAAGCAATTAAGAACAATAAACAATTCAGCGCCATAAAAGTCATTTGAAGTCATCAGTCACACTTTACTGAATTTCAAAAATCGTCGGGAAATGAATTCAGCATTATAACAATACCATCAATAAACACACAAGCATGAAGATAAAACAGAACAGACCGAAATTGTAGCACAGAATTGAATTATGCAAACATATCGCGATCAAAGAAGAACACCAGGTGACTAAGTGTATTAAAGCTATCGTTAAACAGACATTACACATTCAATGAGATGTACCTACAGATCAGGTAATTCGTGCTACAAAACCCAGTGCGGATCATAGTCTAAAAGACATCGAGATATTACTAAATTATACAGTACTTCAGCGCCATACTTCTCTTCTTCTTCTTCTGCGTTAATGGGCTAAAACTCACACGTTCACTCATGTTTTTGCACTAGTGGGTTTTTACGTGTATGGCCGTTTTTAGCCCGCCATTTAGGCAGCCATACGCCGCTTTCGGAGGAAGCATGCTGGATATGTTCGTGTTCCTATAACCCACCGAACTTCTGACATGGATTACAGGATCTTTTCCGTGCGCACTTAGTCTTGTGCTTGCGTGTACAATCCCCGGCGAAAGAAACGCAACGCATTCGCGCCCATTGTTCCGAGTGATTTTTCGTCATTTTCAAATTGTCGTAAAATGTGAACCAGATAAGATAAATCAAAACGAAAAACAGATTCGTAGAGGATATTTTACTGGCTCTACGACAAATGCATAGTATTTAATCGTTTTTATCTTTTACTTGTTCATAAATTGTGTTATACAGGGTAGGGGTCAAGCGAGTCGTGATTGCAGGCAAACGTGTCTCTTCAACATGCTACACAAATCGTAAAAATGAATGTTTTTTTTAACAAGGTAAAGACATTTTTGGAGGAAATTCATTTCTCAACAACACAATTTAATTAGAACTATTCGCCAAAGCGTTTAAGACTAATTTTTTTTTTTAGCAAAGATCACTTAGACATTTGGCCACAAATAGCACCTGTTTTTCAAAGAAATCATCACGTCGATTCCGTGCGAATGAGCTTTTGCTAAACAACCCTTTGTAACACTGTCAAAGTGATCTTTGATAATATTTTGAAGTCTTAAACAATAAGCCATTAGCAGGTCTGCACATAAGTTGACCTGGGAGATGGAAAACATCTCTACACTTAACCCACCAGACGGCCGCGACCGGGATTCGAACCCTCGACCTTCCGATTAAGGTTGAAACGCTACCTTTTGTTGGAGTAACCCAAGATGCACGCTTGACTTGGAAGAAGCCACATATTGCAGCCACAGAGGCAACAGCGATTAACAAATTCGCACTAACGGAATGAGAGCGAAGACGTGTCTCTGTGCACGTGTGTCTGTCTGTATTCATGTGTGTGTGTATGTTTGTGTTCGTGTGTGCGTGAGTATGTATGCATGTGTGTATGTGTCTGTCTGTCTTTGTGATTCTGGATCAAAATGTATGTGTTTGAGTTTGTGTGTGTGTGTGTGTGTGTGTTTGTGTGTGTGTTTTGTGAGAGAACGTTTTACCGAGAATTTACTTTGCAAAGCGAGTATCTACAGCTAGTTTACTGCGAAAAGGGCTTCTGTGTGCTGATCGGTCCTGTGAAGCAATCCATGTTGCAGTGAGGTAGCTACGTGTTTTGTCCACGTGTTTTAAACCGGAATTTCATTGTCCCCCAACAAACCTTTTCCTTGGGTCTGTTAATTTTGCTGGGTCACGGGGTCCTGCGTGTCGTGAATAGCCTGTTTCTGATAATAATACTTGTGGCGAAGGCGAGTCATATATGTAAGCAAAATTGCTGTTCTTGTTAGATCTGTTCACTATAACTGATGGATTTATTCAAGGCCGCGTCGCGGAGAAAAAAAAAATCATTACCACAGCTGGAAGGCTCGGTTATTCTTTTTAAAGATGTTGCTAATTCGTTGATCTAACTTTGGTGGGGAGTTGACAAACCTAAAATTATAACATATTTTCCTGTGACATTTCACGGCATGCCTTGATTCAGCCTTCGGCGGTGAAACAGTTGAAAAGCGTTTTAATTTAATCGCTAGGCGAAGTCCAACAAATCTACATCAGGATGAGACTGAACAGACTTCTGGATAGATCTTTTGCAGAGATCTTTCACTACACAATATATTTTCTGTTTAAAATAAGTTTTCTTTGCGAGCTCGTGGAAAATAGGCGATAATTTCGAATTTCGGCTTGTCGCGACGTCAAGTTTTTCACTGTGCATACTCTGATACCGGTGCGTCCCGCTACTGAACACTGCGTAACTGATTCAGCTTTTGTATGACTGCCAGAGTTGATCAGCTTTGGGTTTTTTCACTTCAATCGCTTGTCAAGGTCAAGCCAAAGCACATACTGATGAGAACAAATGTACTAAACTTACTGGTAGATCTATCTCTTGAGATCACTGAGAAGAAAGATCGAGCGACTTCCTAAAACGCATGTGTTTAAAAGAAAACACTGTGTTCAGAATAAACCCTTTCAACGACGTAATGATAAATTTTGTAAGTTGCTCCTTTGAACATATAATAACAGAAAGTTGATTGTATCGCACGCAAAATTTCATGAATCTGGTTAGCATATCTTTCCTTTGCGAGTCTTTGGAACTGGGGCGATAATTTGGAGTGTTTCAGCTTGCCGCGACGTCATGCAAATAGTTGTATCACTCTGTAAATGACTAGATTCAGCCTTCGGCGGCGCAGCCGTTGGATAATCGCTTCACTTCAATCGATTGGCCCGGTCAAAGTTTAGCCCGTATTGATGAGAAATGATGTTCTTCTTGTAGATTAGCCTTCTAAGATTAATGAGAGAAAAGAGCGATTTCCAAAAACGCCTGTGTCAAAACAAAAACACTGTGTTCAGAATCAACTATATTCACAACATATTAATAATAATTATGAGTTGTTCTGCAGAATATATAATTACAAAGGATTGATCTGATGGTATGCAAAATGTCATTAAACTGCGTCTAATACTTTTTTCTT
Source organism: Littorina saxatilis (assembly GCF_037325665.1). Taxonomy (NCBI): domain Eukaryota; kingdom Metazoa; phylum Mollusca; class Gastropoda; order Littorinimorpha; family Littorinidae; genus Littorina; species Littorina saxatilis. Next base: position 14,525,679 of record NC_090252.1, on the reverse strand, counting down.
GCGAGATCTCAGAACATACGCGATTCGGCCTTGGACGGCGCAAAAGTTGAAATATTGCTTCACTTCAATCGGTTGGCCCGGTTAAAGTAATGCACACATTGATTAGATAATACATTGTCCTGGTAGATTGGCCTTTTAAAATTATTGACAGAAAAGAGCGATTTCCAGAAACATCTGTGTAAAAAGTAAAACACTGTGTTCAGAACACACCCTTTTTCAAGACGTTAATAACATTTTGATAAGTCGTTCTTTCACATACATCATAACAAAGGGTTGATCTTATGCCACACTAAATTTCAGTATTGTACTTTAAACAGTTTTTCTTCGCGCGCTCTTGGAACTTGGGTGACGATTTCGAGTGTTCCGCTTGCCGCGACGTCAAATAGCTTTTTCCCTGTACACCGCGTCTGCGGCTAAGTCCGAAGCGAGAGATAGCGTTTTGGGGCAAGTTCGGGACTTGTTTTACTCATGAACCAAAAACAGCACGTTCACATACCAACAACCATTCAAAAGAACAACAACTGGAGAAACCCTTGCAAGTTGTTTGACGTTTTTAAAATATTTATTTAGCCTTTTAAATCTTCAGAGAAAAGTAAAAAAAAATCACGGCTGTGGCCGCCATTTTGGATTTTCTCTGTGGGCCTCCCTAGCTATGGTAAAATTGCTAGTGATAGTGTTTTCAGCTTGAAACAAAACATAACAGTGGGGAGTAGTCTTCCTCAATCTGGTTCAGAGCATAATGCATTTCTATTTTCAGAGGTAGCATTATTTCTAATAAGAGCTAGAGCCAATATAATGATGCTGAATATTTGAAAAATGAACTTTGTGACTCATCTGAGTAGCAGAAGAGCCTTCGTGATCGTCAGCGTAAGGCTGGCTGTCTTCAAGACAATTCCTAGATGAACAACTTAACACTGCGTTCGATTATTCGCCCGTTTCTTAAGCTAGAGCTTTGAAACTTTACACGCGTCTAGGGCTACATGAACGCTTTACAATACATACAATATAGTTGACTCTCGCGTTATTTAAAGGTCACAACAAGGTCATTACCAGGCAAAAACGAGGGAAAACCGACGGAAAGTACCATTTTCTGCAACTGTTTGTTAGAAAAAGCTTTCAAATTCAATTATTTTGGGGGGATTAACGCATCTCTAGACATGACAATCATCCGATTATCAGACATCAATTGTGGAGGTCACGACAAGGTCATTACCAGGCAAAAACGAGGGAAAACCGAGGGAAAATACCATTTTCTGCAACTTGTGTGAAAGTAAAAGCTTTCAAACTCCATCTTCTTCTGGTATTGGCGCATCTCTAGGCATGACAATCATCTGATTAACAGTCCTCAATTTTCAAGGTCACAACCAGGTCATTACCAGATAGAACCGAGAGAAAACCGAGAAAAAATACCATTTTCTATAACTTTTTTGTAAGTAAGAGCTTATAAACTCTATCTTCTTCTGGGATTAGCGCTCATTTCAATGACCCTGAAGTCCGAGGAAAGTTTTCTTGGCCCATGCCTGGTTTGAAGGTCATGACAAGGTCAAGTTTACACGTTTTCTATTTGCGTTCGGCTATTTTCTAAGCTAAAGCTGTTGAGGCAGATTCATGACATCTTCCTTCGCCAACAGGGGCTCTAGGGGGGTGGGCGGGGCTGGATGTAATAGGGGTAGAAGAGAAGGGGAGAGAGAAGAAAAAGTCAATGTTAAGGTGTTCATCTACCGATAGCCTTGCGGTCTGCAAGCCTGACTCTGAGGATCACACCGGCTGTCCTGGCACTCCAACGAGTCATAAAGTTGATATATTTTCCGTCGTTTTACCCAGTAATGACCTTGTTGTGTGACCTTTAAATATTACGAGAGTCAACAATATTTGTTTCATGTCTTATAATGCCCTAGACGTGTGTAAAATCCCATCCTTGTCATGACCTTCAAACATTGCATGGGTCAAGAAAACTTTCCAAAGACTTCAGGGTCATTGAAATCAGCGCTAATCCTAGAAGAAGATGGAGTTTATAAGCTCTTACTTACAAAAAAGTTGCAGAAAATGGTATTTTCCCTCGGTTTTCCATCGGTTTTTATCTGGTAATGACCTTGTTGTGACCTTGAAAATTGAGGACTGTTAATCAGATGATTGTCATGTCTAAAGATGCGCCAATACCAGAAGAAGATGGAGTTTGAAAGCATTTACTTACACACAAGTTGCAGAAAATGGTATTTTCCCTCGGTTTTCCCCGGTAATGACCTTGTCGTGACCTCCACAATTCATGACTGTTAATCAGATGATTGTCATGTCTAGAGATGCGCTAATCCCAGGAAACAATTGAATTTGAAAGTTCATTCTTACAAACAGTTGCAGAAAATGGTACTTTCCCTCGGTTTTTCTTCGGTTTTACCTGGTGATGACCTTGTTGTGTGACCTTTAAATATTACGAGAGTCAACAATATTTGCGTTATGTCTCATAAATCCCAAGACGTGTGTAAAGTTGTAATTAAGCTTTAGCTTCGAAAATAGTTGACGTCCAGAAAGTATTTTATTTGACCGTAAAAGATATTCTCAAATAGAAAACGTGTTAATTTGACCTTGTCATGACCTTCATGGGTCAAGAAAACTTTCCTCGGACTTCAGGGTCATTGAAATCAGCGCTAATCCCAGAAGAAGATGGAGTTAATAAGCTCTTACTTACAAAAAAGTTATAGAAAATGGTATTTTCCCTCGGTTTTCTCTCGGTTCTATCTGGTAATGACCTGGTTGTGACCTTGAAAATTGAGGACTGTTAATCAGATGATTGTCATGCCTAGAGATGCGCCAATACCAGAAGAAGATGGAGTTTGAAAGCTTTTACTTACACACAAGTTGCAGAAAATGGTATTTTCCCTCGGGTTTCCCTCGTTTTTACCCGGTAATGACCTTGTCGTGACCTCCACAATAGATGTCTGATAATCGGATGATTGTCATGTCTAGAGATGCGTTAATCCCAGGAAACAATTGAATTTGAAATCTTTTTCTTGCAAACAGTTGCAGAAAATGGTACTTTCCGTCGGTTTTCCCTCGTTTTTGCCTGGTAATGACCTTGTTGTGACCTTTAAATAACGCGAGAGTCAACTATATTTTACGTATTGTAAAGCGTACATGTAGCCCTAGACGCGTGTAAAGTCTCAAAGCTCTAGCTTAAGAAACGGGCGAATAATCGAACGCAGTGTTAAGTTGTTCATCTAGGAATTGTCTTGAAGACAGCCAGCCTTACGCTGACGATCACGAAGGCTCTTCTGCTACTCAGATGAGTCACAAAGTTCATTTTTCAAATATTCAGCATCATTTTATTGGCTCTAGCTCTTATCAGAAATAATGCTACCTCTGAAAAAAGAAATACATTATGCTCTGAACCAGATTGAGGAAGACTACTCCCCTCTGTTATGTTTTGTTTCAAGCTGTAAACACTATCACTAGCAATTTTACCATAGCATTAAACCAAAAGGCACCATTAAGTTGTCATATTTTGCTCGTGCATTGCTAAATGTATGTAGATAAACTTCGAAAGTCAGAAATGGGGTTCTGGAAACTAATCATGTCACACTGAACTCGCACCACAAAGCGACATTTTTTCAGGAAACGTCTCGCACGCTTTACTGGGCTGCGGGTTAGGAAGATTGGAAGGTCATAATGACATAGTATATGGTTCAAATCCATTCATATTATACAGATATTATGTAAAGACATCATACTTGACGAAAATATATCCATTGAAGCCAAACAACAATACTAGTCTTGTGTGAATTTATTTTTAATCAAAACTTACCTACATTTTGGACGACGTCTTTCCTGGATTTAGGGTAGGGTTCATAATAATGATACTGTCACCAGCATCCTCGGCCAAAGCAGTTGCAAATTGTTTTGTGATAATCAAAAGATACCAACTAACACATTTATATGTAAAACGTACCAGTTTGAGTTCGTAATTTGGCTGATAACTTCTTTTTTCAGAGGCAAGCGTCTGAAATGCTCGTGCATCACTCTTCAGGGTATAGTTGAATTTTGACTGAAAAGAGAAAGTGCGCCCTTGAATATTTCTTGTTAACATCGATTTTTATGTTCGGCAGGCCCCAAGCTTTCAAAAAATACCCATTTGGTTGAGTCCGCTTTTGGGTGCACGGTCAGCCCTCTGCCGTGACGGAGTAATTATTTTATTCGGATCATGACTAAAAGACGAACTGGAACACTTGTGGAACACTTGTTGAACACGTGTGTTCACCTGGTGTTCCACTGTGCAAAAAAGTGTTTACCATGTGTTCCAAAAGTGTTCAGGTAGCAGAAGATGCTTCAGGATAACACATTGAGAACACTTTCTGTGTTCCAAAAGTGTAAAAATGTGTTCACCCTAACACTTTAAGTGTTCACCCTAAACACTTTCAGTGTTCTCAAAGTGTTATAAAATTTAGAGTGTACTGCTCTTGTTCAGCCAGTCCTCCGTTTCTTAGACGCTAGATTTGGCGAGTGTGGCAAGGAATTAGCGTTTCTTAGGCAGTTCTTGCCGCGAGGAAATCTAATTTAGCGAGCTGAACTGAACTGCACTGAGATTTTTTGTACAAAGACGCATAAAGAGTTTAGAGAAGAGGTAATTAATATTCAGGACAACTTCGACTTAACTCATTGTCTCCCAGGTACGGATATATCCGTACCCACTCACATGGCTCTATCTGATCTGGTACGGAAATATCCTTACACACAGTCACTTCAGTCGCTTTCTGTAACGTCGATCTAACGCCTGCATTCCAGCGTGTTGATACACAGTTCCTACACAGTTACTACAATTCTGAGTGACCTGCTGCAGCACAGCTGATATCGGCTTCACAAAAACTTGGTCAACATAGGTGGGGTAGAGATACGAATACATATAGAACCTATATAATTGCATTCAGTTCATTCTATCGAACAAAAGAAGGCCTGTTCCCCAAACGTAAAAAGGGTTATTTTATGGAACCAACAAACAAGAACGGTAAGGTGCTAGAATCCGAAAATACGTACTATTAGTCTTTAATGGGGACAGACAGAAAAATTAATAGAGGCAAACACGTAATCCTCAGTTGTACTGTTAATATTAACATTATTCTTATTACACTGTAAATATATTACGTGAGTCTTGTCTAAACAACGGTTTTGATTCATTTTATTGGTCAGTCTGTCCACTATCAAGAACATTCGATCGATGTGCTGGACGGGCGAAGTGGCGCAGTGGTAAGACGTCGGCCTCCTAATCGGAAGGTCGTGAGTTCGAATCCCGGCCGCGGCTGCCTAGTGGGTTAGGGGTGGAGATTTTTTCGATCTCCCAGGTCAACTTATGTGCAGACCTGCTAGTGCCTTATCCCCCTTCGTGTGTACACGCAAGCAAAAGACCAATTGCGCACGGAAAAGATCCTGTAATCCATGTCAGAAATCGGTGGATTATAGAAATACGAAAATACCAAGCATGCATCTTCCGAAAGCGGCGTATGACTGCCTAAATGGCGGGGTAAAAACGGTCATACACGTAAACCCCCACTCGTGCAAAAAACACGAGTGTACGTGGGAGTTTCAGCCCATGAACGCAGAAGAAGAAGAAGAGGAAGAAGAAGAAGAAGAAGATTGATGTACTTGTGAATGTCTTGTTTTGTTAAGAATGTAAACGCCCCAGTAGCTTACCATTCTTGTGGTGTTTTTTTAAAAGTTTAAATGTTGTATGTTAGCAATTTATTTTTGGATTTTATGCTTAATTTAGGAAACGCTTGAGTGAATCCAATTACAAAAGAGTGACATTATACTTTAACTTCTAGTCTTGACAATGAACAACAACAGGCAAACAGTAATTCGAGGACGACAACTTTATACAAACTAAGTGTCTGGAAATTCTTGAAATGAGCATGTTTATTTATGTGTGAGGGTCGGAACATCAACAGAAAGTGTATGTAGATTGAGAAATAGTCCATAGTCTGCAAAGGGTGTATACTTCCTATTGGAAGACGGGGAACGAAATCATTAAAAAGTGTCCTTTGAAAAAAATCGCCCGAAACTCACCAGGCAACGTATTCAAGTTTTTGTCTCTTTTGAAACGGAATTAACTTTTGATTCCGAGAAAGAATGTTTCTGAAACTTAAAACGCCTATAGGGACACAACCACTTGCTCAGCATGCACAATTTCAATGATGTTGCATTTGTCTCAGTGACGTTACCAACGTTCAAAAAGTGTTAACGGAAAACAGTTACAACGTCTTATCTCATCTTCTGTTTCTTTTCAAATATGACGCGCATAGAGACGAGAGTATTTGTCAGCGTTCTGTGTGATTTAAAGAAACTGATTCGTGTAGTTTTAGATTTATTGCATATCAACTGCAGCTACCCAGGACAAGCATTCTCAAAACCCAGGATTTCTTGTCGTGTTCAACCTTGTGGGCTCACTTTCATACGTTAGATCAGCCTGACTGCGCGGCAGTTTTAAACACATTAGGTAAGCCCTGTTAGCTAAGACTCCAATGAAACTCACTGGTGTAAAACATGTGAAATGTTGTTAAATTTGATGTGCCTAAATTCCGTTTTTCCTTCAGTGAAACGTAAAACCGCCCAAAACGGTATGCACCCGATCTTTTCAGTGAATGTTCAATAAATATGGCGCACATTGTCAATCACAGATACATTCCATCTTCTTACTTTATATTGACGTCAATTTTGGATTTTTAAATGCAACTCTTATGAAAACCAGCACTGCCTGAAAATACGCAATTAAAGGCGTAATTTGTCTGAATCAGACTCATCACAAAGTTATCGTCTCGCGCATACATTTCTTCACAGGTATCTTTATGACTTTTGCACCTACGCTTAGAGCAGGCATTATTCTATGTATCAACGTACATGTTAGGTCCATTACACTCCACCCTTACCTGTCATAGTGCCTCTCAAAAGGCTTTTATGCCATAACTTTGACTTACACAATTAGGGGGTGTACTTCGGAAATGAATTCTCACACTTCGTGTTTATGAGCTATCTCATCAGGTACTTGCAACTAAAATCCCGATGAACGCACTTTATTCTGATATGTATTTGATTAGATGTGGCTTACAAAACGTCTTTCCATATTTGAGAAGTGCAACATGTTAACATGATTCAACCAAACTTACCCGAACCAGGAACTGCAAACACTGAATCCAAAGCTTCTTCGCTCGAAAACGACGTATCTTATAAACAGTGCAAAAAACCACAATGGTGACATTGGAACTCGAACTGTGTACCTCTGTTTGTGTGTGTATGTGCAGAAACTAGGCCACTTGCACTGTTCATGCGGGGCAGAAGCTGAGAAAAAACAAGTCGCGTAAGGCGAAAATACAACATTTAGTCAAGTAGGCCTAGCTGTCGAACTCACAGAATGAAACTGAACGCATAGCAACGCAGCAAGACCGTATACTCGTAGCATCGTCAGTCCACCGCTCATGGCAAAGGCAGTGACATTGACAAGAAGAGCGGGGTAGTACAGGGTGACCCCAAAAAAAAGAGTACCCAAACAAAACGTCATAAATTGACCAAAAATAAAGCAATCTTCATAAAATTTATTTACACACACAAGTAGCCTCTGCATGATTTGCACAGAAAATGTTAGCGTTCTACCTTGTCTTTCAGGAAAGTTATGCTCATTCTACAGAACATGCTCCAAACGCCGCTGAAGGCAAACTTGAACTCGCCGCGCAAAGTTATCAATCACCCGCACACACTCCTGTTGCGAGATTCCGCGAATGGTTGTTGTGATGGCTTTCTTGAGTTCTGTGATTGTCTGTGGGTTGTTCCTGTAGATGTTGTCTTTCAGGAACCCCCAAAGATAGAAATCACGCTGACCGAAGTGTCTCTGGAACTGTACTTGCACATCTCTGTATGATTTTGTGCGAAAATAGGTCTCTATGCAAAACGTCCGTTGATCATTAGTATAGTTCATTGTGAGAACAGCTTTTATTTCATCCAACCATGCAGTGAATTAGCTTGACTCACCTCAAAACGAAAGAAAAAAAAGTTAAAATTGACAAAGTTATTCAATTTTGTTTGGGTACTCTTTTTTTTGGGTCACCCTGTAGTTGCGCTGAGAAGGATAGCACGCTTTTCTGTACCTCTCTTCGTTTTAACTTTCTGAGCGTGTTTTTAATCCAAACATATCATATCTATTTGTTTTTGGAATGAGAAACCGACAAGGAATAAGATGAAAGTGTTTTTAAATTAATTTGGACAATTTAATTTTGATCATAATTTTTATATTTTTAATTTTCAGAGCTTGTTTTTAATCCAAATATAACATATTTATATGTTTTTGGAATCAGCAAATGATGAAGAATAAGATGAACGTAAATGTGGATCGTTTTATAATTTTTATTTTATTTTAAAATTTTCAGATTTTTAAAGACCAAAGTCATCAATTAATTTTTAAGCCACCAAGCTGAAATGCAATACCGAAGTCCGGCCTTCATCGAAGATTGCTTGGCCAAAATTTCAATCAATTTGATTGAAAAACGAGGGTGTGACAGTGCCGCCTCAACTTTTACAAAAAGCCGGATATGACGTCATCAAAGGTATTTATCGTAAAAAAGAAAAACAAGTTCGGGGATATCATTCCCAGGAACTCTCATGTAAAATTTCATAAAGATCGGTCCAGTAGTTTGGTCTGAATCGCTCTACACGCACGCACACACACACAGACACACACACACAGACACACACACACAGACACACACACACATACACACACACACACACACACACATACACACACACACACACACACATACACCACGACCCTCGTTTCGATTCCCCCTCTATGTTAAAACATTTAGTCAAAACTTGACTAAATGTAAAAACATGTTAAGAGTGCACGATTACCGATATATAACGGTACCCACATTCTCACACCAAAGCCCATAAGGGTACATCCATATTGGTACATTTGTTTGCGGTGCCCCCTCCACTCGCATTGGGAGCTCTGAAATACAATGCGCTCTGAATTTAATTCCATGATAATGAAACAGACGGCAAGGGGCAGAGGATACAAAGCAGATCGTTGGCACCCTCGTTTAGTCTTGTATTATTGCATATCAGACTACTCCTAAACACCCACATACCAACCTCACCCCCTCCCACACACACTTTGATTCTCTCTCTCTCTCTCTCTCTCTCTCTCTCTTTTTATACATCCAGATGGATGCAAAGAATCGGACACACACAACATGCTTTTACCATGCAACAAATTGAACTATCCAGGTGGTTGCATGAATCGGGCTGACGAGTACCGATATCAGGCCATACACACATTCACACATCAAAGCTTTGGCTTCTTCTTCACTGTGTGATTTTACTTTTATTCCTAAACTATGTTACAGTTTTTTCTTCATTCTTTCGTAATAGTAGATTGAGCCCTTTTTATGAGGACGAGGGGTAGATGTAGAATCACTGTCTCTGCTTATCATACTAACTTCGTTTAAAGAAATGTTTCATTCAACTCTACCCCTACACAAACACACCCACCCAATCACCCACACCCACCCACTCACACCCACCCACAAACACTCACACCCACCCACAAACACTCACACCCACCCACAAACACACTCACCCACAAACACTCACACCCACCCACAAACACACTCACCCACAAACACTCACACCCACCCACAAACACACTCACCCACAAACACTCACCCAAAAACACACTCACCCACACACCCCCATCCACAAACACACCCACACACAAACACACCCACCCGCACAAACACGCCCACCTACACACAAATACCCACCCACACAAAACACACCCACCCACCCACACACACACACATACACACACACAAACACAGAGAGAGAGAGAGAGAGAGAGAGAGAGAGAGAGAGAGAGAGAGAGAGAGACAGACAGAGAGAGAGAGAGAGAGACAGACAGAGAGAGACAGAGAGAGACAGAGAGAGAGAGATAGGGGAGTCTGAGAAAGAATGTCTGGTCAAGACGGGAAATGGGCTCGGCATCTGACATTTTGTGTGTTAACCTTATTCAAGGAGTTTGCAAATTGTGCCAATGTTCATAGCTCCAGCTAACCTTCTACATGCGTGGGCAACACACTTTTGAAACAGCCCCCGTATACATTCATTCCGATTGAACAAAAAACATTCATAGGGAAAAGCAGTAGCTGTATTGTCACAAAAGGTGTGAACATTACATAAAGTTTTCTCGAAGCATCGAATACAAATGGAAGTATATGATGTACGGTTTATTTGAACATAAAAAACAGTTTAACAGTTCAAACAATTGTGCAAATTGTACCAACAGAAAAATGTCAAAGAAATAATGCAGATGACCAGGGATTGAAATGAAGAAGGGGGTAGGGAGGTGGGGGAAGGGGCTTACGGATTATAATACAACAGACATACATTAACAAAGAAGTAACATGATAATGAATGCGCGCTCTTCATATATATAGATTAGTTTCAGATGATTTGTTCATCGAATGGAATCATACGTATTGAAACAGCAGGGTGTTCGTTTTATCTGAGACACCCCTGCTTCAATATCGCCACCAAAACCGTTCATTGATTTTGCAAACAAACACAAAACTAGGCAAAACAAGAACCACATTACTTGGATTATAAGCTAATGTATACATTAATGAAACTATCAACAGGCAAAACAAGAACCACATTATTTGGACTATAAGCTAATGAATACATTAATGAAACTATCAACAGGCATTTTCCCCTAAATATTGCAAGCTCACTTTCCCTTGCATTTCTATATTGAAATACCACACATACAAAACTCGTGTAAACCTAAATATCACAGGAAGACATGTAGAATTATGTATGTAAACATTCCTCTGATCAAGTATCACGTTGCAAGCAGTGAATACATGCCTGAATGTTACTAACTTGCTGTTGCTAACGTGCAAATACATCGGAATTTTCAATTTTGTATTGTGTTTTCACGTATAGCAGTTTGACACGACAATGATCAAATCCCGACAAAACACAATTGGTGTTTCCAACATCTCATCTGTTATACAAGCAAATCTGGTAATTTTGGGTTGAAAGTTTACAAACAGATTCGTACTTTGAACATCAACTCCGAATTGTACAGTCTCTGAATCAATGTTGTAAATGCATACAAAACAAAATTGCCAGAGTTAATCTTTCGCCTAGGTATGGTATCAAGAAGGTAAAAAACAACAACAACAACAACAACAACAACAACAACAACAACAACAACAACAACAACAACAACCACAAACAAACGTCCAATCCAGCAAAAATTAAATTAAGAAAGCTCAGCAACTTATTTCAACGATTCCCGTAGAGCTTCAAAGCTGAATCCGAAACCAAAAGCAAAGCCTGCCGTATTGACCTCTGATATAATTTAATCTAGTTGACAAATCTAGCAGAGTAAAATATGCAATTAACACTTTGCAAGACGGTTAAACCAAACAGCATGGTTGAACTGAATGTCTTCTGTCATTAGTAATTTTATGAGTTTTGCGATTTTAATACAAGAGTCGATTTAAAAAAAAACCCCAAAAAACATGGTTTAATTGGGTCGTTTTTGCGGTTTACCCTGAAGTTGCAACTGTGCCACATGCCTTTTGCTTATATCTACCTCTATGTGGCTAATCTCTTGATGTGTCAAACAACTTTTACGTCAGGGGTATGTATCGTGAATGCACACACATTTTAAACATAAACAATATGACAACAAAACAAGGTCGTTGTGACCGCCTAAAGTTTGAGGATATGAGTTCAGGTATTGTTTTGTAACTGAAAACAAAAAGTCGTGCAATTGTGAGTGTGTAAGAAATGTTCTTGGACGCAATCACGAATCTGACATCAATGTCACAGCCTGCTTTGTATGCTGATATTACACAGGCTCTAGAATTACTGATGTTACACAGGCTCTAGAATTACTGATGTTACACAGGCTCTAGAATTACTGATGTTACACAGGCTCTAGAATTACTGATGTTACACAGGCTCTTGAATTACTGATGTTACACAGGATCTAGAATTACTGATGTTACACAGGCTCTAGAATTACTGATGTTACACAGGCTCTAGAATTACTGATGTTACACAGGCTCTAAAATTACTGATGTTACACAGGCTCTTGAATTACTGATGTTACACAGGCTCTTGAATTACTGATGTTACACAGGCTCTAGAATTACTGTGACCGATGTTCCTGCTGTGCCACTCCTTGTTGATGGTAGAGGTCGGTCGAAAGTGAGTGCAGATAGGTACGATTTGTGTGTAAAGGTCATTGTGTCATCGGCTGCTCGCTCATTTCTTGATATTTCAACGCTTGTAGTCAGATGCATTAACGTAGGGACTTCTGCTTGACATATCCGTGTTTTCATACACCTGACCTGCAACACACCGCACAGAAAATCACGATTAAATCAGGCAATAGTGAAAATGTAGAAAGGCCAATCAGAGAAATACGGATGTACACGCATGCAAACATAATATATAACCTCTTTTTCTATCTAACACACAGACAAAGACACACACACAGGCACACACACTCATACATACTAATACACACACACGAACGCTCACGGACGTACACTACACACACACACACACACACACACACACACACACATACACACACACACACACACACACACACACACACACACACACACACACGCACGCACGCACACTGGCAGGTAGGGTTACGGTTGGACGGACAGACGGGGAGACAGAAATACGTAGTCTCGATTTCTTAAAAAGGCATACCCGTGTCTGCTGTTACTGTAGTTCTCGTGCTTGTGGAGGTAGGAGTGATCTTGGAGTAGACAGACCTTAATCCGACGTCATCAATCTTGAGAGAGGCGTACTCAGAGGGAGTTGTGCCCTCTGCAAATGTTTGTCAGACCGACCACAGTAAACGTACATACCACTCTTAAAATAAAGAGAAAATACATTTTGAATCAAATATCTCAGGATGACTTATTCTAAGGAAAGACATTATGTTAACATACCGAAAGGCAACTTGGGTGTGGGGGCGTATTAACAGAATGGCAAGGCACCATCCATCTTCTAAGACCACCATGCTGTTCTCAGATACCTTGAACATTCTATGGTCAAATTTGCTAAGCATTAAATAAACTGCGTAACTCTATTAACGTCAAATGTAATTTTACTTTATTTTCTCGCTGTCTGATATGATTCTGAATCTGTCCCTTTCTCTTGGACAAGAAAAAGAGATTTGAAAGGCAATGTCAACCTGGTTTGAGACTGTTGTGAACTTTTAAACTAACGTCTAAATGTGTAAACTCACTAAAACTTTGCACGGAAAAGACCGACCTAATCGAATGCTTCGCATCACGTAAATTTGCCATGACGTCACAAGGCATATGTCGGACTTTCGCTACGGATTGTAGTTTGCGGTGACTCTAATAATATGTAGTTGCTGCGAGAACAAGGATTATTTCATAAGAGAGTAATTAACTTTATGCGTCAGAATGGTAACTTCGTTTTGAAATTCCTTACAATAAACGTTCCATAGTCCTCCGAAAACGGCGTATGGCTGCCTAAATGGCGGGGTAAAAAACGGTCATACACGTAAAATTCCACTCGTGCAAAAAAACACGAGTGTATGTGTGAGTTTCAGCCCATGAACGCAGAAGAAGAAGAAGAACGTTCCATAGGCAACGAACACTTTGCTCATTCAGTGCGCAACATTGGAAAGATCAGCCACTAAACTACAGGTGTAAGTTTTGTTGCTATTCCAAGAAGTAGATTTTACTCGGAATGTATTGTATGCACAGCAACAATTCATATGTTGTAAATTGTGTGGTCTGCCGACCTGTCAGAGTCGCAAACAGCAACCGCATGTACTTTCTGTGTGTAAACTTGTTCCCGATCGTTACACCACCGTACCAATAGGGCCTGATCGTGACACCACCGTAACAATAGGGTCTGATCGTTACACCACCGTAACAATAGGGCCTAATCGTGACACCACCGTAACAATAGGGCCTGATCGTGACACCACCGTAACAATAGGGCCTGATCGTGACACCACCGTAACAATAGGGCCTAATCGTGACACCACCGTAACAATAGGGCCTGATCGTTACACCACCGTAACAATAGGGCCTGATCGTGACACCACCGTAACAATAGGGCCTGATCGTGACACCACCGTAACAATAGGGCCTGATCGTGACACCACCGTAACAATAGGGCCTGATCGTTACACCACCGTACCAATAGGGCCTGATCGTGACACCACCGTAACAATAGGGTCTGATTGTCGTAGAGGGCTGTGTGAGACTATTCAATCAACTCCTGAATCCCCCACGTGTCTAGCAAAATCAATTATTACTTCAATCATAGGATCCTTTCTTTTCCAATTTGCTATGAATTTAAGGTTTTGTAACTGATTCTAGCAAAGTTGAGGTAGTAGCAATGTGTTGCTTAGATTCGTCTTTCAATTCCGTTTCCATGAGAATCGTGTCATTGTTGTAAAAACTTCCACATGAGAGACAACAAGCCAAAGGCGCGCCTAGGACATACATACCAATGTCTTGTATCTCGTAGTCATCAGACTGTCCCTGGCCGTGATGTTCAATCCCTTGTTGTGGCTCTACATTTCGGCTGTAGTAAAAAAACAAAAACATTGTTAATTCTGTTCATTGGAAAGTTGTACTCTTCATACAAAATGTGTAGAAAACAATCATCAATTCCATCGTAATAATAGTTTGGTCCCAGTAGATTGCCTTTGTGTACAAAGACATGATTATTCCAATTGACATTGATCATCTTGTAAGCAGCACATACTCTAAGAAAAGTCACAAAATCACTTATCATTGATTTTTGAAAGTTGTATCTGTCTTGTGTGTCCACTTTAAGGATCGATAGGTCAAAGTTCTTACACATGTTTCGTTTTGTCCTTTATGAAATATTCCCATAATTCAAGCTTTCTTTATAGATTGTCAACGCTACATCAACTCTGTGGTTTGTTATTGTTTTTGTCTGCATACATTCGTATCAAAATGTGAACATTCTAATACAAAATCATGAAACAGGGGCAGAGATACACTATCAATTTAGTCTCTTATGATGTCCAAATACATACATTCAGAATTGTTCACATACTCTCTGCACATCCGTAAAATTATCAACAGTTAGGGTGTTTGCACGTGGGACTGATTTCAATATTGACGTGGATATATTTGCAGTAGACATCATGCACAACTTACTTCAACCAAATCATTTCTGAGATGACACTATCTTGCACCATATCATTCAATTTACCTTCATATAGATCTGTAACGAACTCTTTAAACGTTATCACTTTTTCCCCTTTCCTATCCCTACCATCTGAGAACTACCAAACCTTTATCATGCATATTTCTTGTACCAAAAGCTTCTTGTTTTGATAACTGGGACAGAATTTTAGCAGAACATACAAATGTATAAAGTGATACAGGCACGCATTGTCATGTGTACTCTTTGATTAAAAATCCCACAACCAATGTATTCAATGTTCTTGCTCTTTTTAGGTAAATATAGCAGCCATACTTGTTAGAATAGTACTTATGACAGATCAACATTTAAGTTACAATATCTTTTTTGACTCATTCTTTTCGAAAACAGTTAATCATTCCCAAATTTGACAGATATTTTAAAGAGGACACATATCAAATTTTGGATGAACGATTCGAGTACATTGCATATCTATTTGAAACACAAAGAGAAACCCAAACTCGATGATGCAACCAAAATTAGCATATTTTTTTTATCACAATCAAGGCAATTGTGGGTCCTGTCAGATATAATTTCAAGTTTGGGACTACTGCATTAATATCAGAAAGAAATCCCTGTGCTCGTCTTTGCTATTTCTTTCCTTGTTCTTTTGTTTACGTGTGTTATTACTTGATTGTTTAGGTGACATGTTTCAGTGACAATGGGAGACCCCCCGCGGGTTAGGGGGAAGAATTTACCCGATGCTCCCCAGCATGTCGTAAGAGGCGACTAACGGATTCTGTTTCTCCTTTTAACCTTGTTATGTGTTTCTTGTATAGAATATAGTCAATGTTTGTAAAGATTTTAGTCAAGCAGTATGTAAGAAATGTTAAGTCCTTTGTACCCGAAACTTGCATTCTCCCAGTAAGGTCATATATTGTACTACGTTGCAAGCCCCTGGAACAATTTTTTTTATTAGTGCTTTTGTGAACAAGAAACAATTAACAAGTGGCTCTATCCCATCGCCCCCCTTTCCCCGTCGCGATATAACCGTCGTGGTTAAAAACGACGTTAAACACCAAATAAAGAAAGAAAAGAAAGAAAGATAATGGGAGTTGGCGTGCAAGTGTCATAAAACAAGGAAGTTTACCTCTCCAGTCTGACATCAGCTTCCCTCTCTGAAACAGCACAACATTAGATATAGGCTTTCATGTTTCTCAAACTCGTATTCTTTTCCTGCCAAATATTACTTTTACTTCTGGGGTTTTACCGACTATTATAGGAATAAGCCTTTAAACACAAACACTCGTAAACATATGTACAGTCGAACCCACTGATAAGAACCTCGCTTTTGAGAAACATTGCTTACAACAAAGGACCTTTTATTTCCTGCCAAATGTCTTCTTTCTCCCACCTAACATTCTCAGGATACGAAAAACTTTGCAATAAGATCGCTTCGGTTATAAAAAAAAACAAGCACGCATACAAAGACCACACACACACACACACACACACACACACACACACACACACACACACACACACACACACACACACACACACACACACACACACACACACTCTCTTTTTTCTCTCTCTCTCTTTCTCTCTCTCTCTCTTTCTCTCTCTCTCTCTCTATCTCTCTCTCTCTCACACACACACACACACACACACACACACACACACACACACACACACACACACACACACACACACACACACACACACACACACAAACAAACAAACACACACGAACTAACAAACATACAGTGTTACACACAGACACACACTGAGACAGAGACAGAGACACACAGACATACACTGAGACAGAGACAGAGACACACAGACATACACACCTGTAGCAGCAGCACAGGGCAGCACCCAGTGACGACGCCAGAGCCAGACGAAGAAGACAACGACGATGACAACCATCACCGCCACTGCCACTCCCACAGCAGCCCCCACACCCAGAGATGAGTCCTGCTCGCCTCCTGGTGATTTCATTATTGCTTCAAATAGAAAAAAATAACAGTAAATAAACAGGCTTTTGAAGCGTTATCCTGTATTTGTATATGTGTTTTTTGCGTTATGTACTGCCAAATGTTGAATTTCTGCCAATTTCGGTCTTTCCTTACTACCTTTACCTTGCAAAATAATGAGGAGACGTGCGATTTCGGTGCTCGATGTGTGAGTGTGAGTGTGTGTGTGTGTGTGAGAGAGAGAGAGAGAGAGAGAGAGAGAGAGAGAGAGAGAGAGAGAGAGAGAGAGAGAGAGAGAGAGACGGAGAGAGAGAGATTGAAAGATAGAGAGATAGATAGATATATATAGAGAGAGAGAGTCACACACAGACACAGACAACGCCCACTCACAGACAGACACTGCAGACAAACAGACATCCTGACAAGATAAATCTCGTACCGTTAACTGTGACCTGAAAGAGCACCTTTACATCACCAAGACTGTTGCCTATAACAGCTTGGTAAAACCCAGCGTCCGAACTTGTGATATCATTCACAGTGACAGCACAGGTGACGTTGAACAAATCAACAGGGTGGCGAGAACAAGCAACTTGAATTGTATTTCCCTTTACTGGCTTTGCCACACTGGTTGCGTTTGGTCGTTGTGGAAAGAACTTGATATCACTGAGCTGTGGTGTAGGGTACGCTGCAAAATGGAAGTTGAGACGCACAGCTTTGGTGGTAAAGTTCAAAGACGGTATTTCCATTCTTCCGCCGTCTCCGGGTCTGTTGTCTAGCACCTCAGGTTTACCTGATGAGATTTGAATAGAAAGAGAAAGAACATTTGATTAGGCAATAGCACGAAACAGCCGTTGTTTGTTTGTCTCAAGATTCTTACAATTAGGACTCTTAAAAAGCTCTGTTATTGTCGTCGAGTTATTTTCTTTCATTATTATAAGAACGTGTGATAGAGAATAGGAAGTCAAAAGCTGGTATTTTCTATGCATGTGTGCTTTTGTGTTTATCTGTCTGTCTGTCTGTCTGTCTGTGGGATACTTGTTTCTATGTCCTGAGACTGACGAAGAATGACAGTTGTTTGTTGGTGAATACTCACAGCGCACAAAGACAGTGACGCGTCGTGTCTGTTTCTCCCCAACACCATTGCTGGCCTCACACGTGTAGATACCAGTGTCACGACATTGTGCTGTTACACTGCCAGTCACCTCCGTTACTTTATCCTGGAGAGATGGTGTTCCTTGTGGGATGTGTCCGATGGTGTCTTGTGTGGCACTGGACAGAGTCATTTCCGGTGAGGGTCTGCCAACACCTCGACAGGTCAAGGTCACCGTGTCACTGGTGTTGACCGTTAGGCTGTCTGACGTCACTGAGTTGACATCGAAGGACCATATGGTTGCTTCGTCTGAAGACAATTAAACCTTATGATGGTATAAATCAGCCCAAGAAGTCTTTTTATTCGGGTAACTGATTAATACACACACACACACACACACACACACACACACACACACACACACACACACACACACACACACACACGCACACACACACACACACACACACACACACACACAAAGTGACACACACACACACACACACACACACCGGCACACACACACGCACGCACACACACACACACACACACACACACACACACACACACACACACATGGTTGTTTAATCCCAGCAAAGCTGGAGGTATCCCACGAACCATATACTGTAATTGACTTGAGAAATGTTCATGCAAATAATTCATGATAAAGAAGGATTTGTTGTGCGCTACAGTTGGGGATGGAAGTTCACCAAAAATTGGGACCATACTAACTAAAAAACGGTAGGTAACATGGGACTATTCGTGTGTTTTTTTTAGCAACCCAAGGCCGCTTTGGCCGGGTAGAAATTCCATAGTTTCCAAGTCTATGGATTAAGCTCGTAAGCAGATACTGCCGAAAGGCTTTGAAGTCAATGCATCATGACGTCATCCCCTCTCTGCGGTCTTTCTCTCTCGCAGTGTGTGTGTGTGTGTGTGTGTGTGTGTGTGTGTGTGTGTGTGTGTGTGTATGTGTGTGTGTGTGTGTGCGTGTGTGTGTGTGTGTGTGTGTGTATGTGTGTGTCACCTAGTCATTGCTGAAATACAATCTTCTTTTGTTTTGTTCGAAAACGACAACGATGATAATAGAATCACTCGTATGTCTCTTTTCAAATTTCCGCCAGAATGTTACGCTTCCAGTGAATCATGCAAACCTAAAATCTGGACCGGGTCAAAGATTGTGTGATAACTGTGCCAATCCTGCCTCAACTGTGTTTTTAACCAACGAACATACATGACGTCATCGAACACATCAATCGAAACTGAGTACAATTGGATACAATATTCATCAACTCACAGGCAACTTGGACAGTATAGACCATTGACTGCACTTGTACCCCGTTCCACATGACTTCACACACAAACGGTGTTCCGTTCTGGGTCCTGTTGACGTTGCTAAGTGACAGCTGGTTGCCAGGGGAACCGACCCACCTGACGACCCCCGCTGGCTGACCCAGGTCAGTGGCAGAGCACGTGCAGCTCACACCTTGTGTCTCAGCGACGTACTGCGGGCAGGTATGGCTCGGTGTGCTGCCTGGTCGTCCTTGTTTAGACACAAGTTAACACAAATAGCTGTTTCTTTTGCTTTTTTCTCAATTGAAAACACAAATGTAAACTGTCATAGATTGCCAAATGGCGTAAATACACTTCAACATCGGTTTTTTTCTTTTACAATATGTCGTTTTCCAAATTGTGTTTTTGATAACTATTTTCATCACAGTATTAGTGAAAAGGCACAGTATGGAACAAATTCACTGGCACATTTTTCTTACACACTGAATGTCATCTTTGTACTCGCGAGACAGCGCTATTCTGCTTGTATACAATGCAACTTAAAGATAGTATACCGAAGGCGCCATTTTGGAAAGTGTTCTGATGATTTGGAACTTAAAAAGTTCAAGGGACATTTGCTGTACTCTTAAACACACCTGCAAAGATTGGATGAAAACTGCTCCGAAACTATCCCAAGTTTAAATGAATTAATAGAATTTTAATCAGCGCGCGATTTGCTTCGCCCAGCTTTTCTGTCAGGAGTCCGGACTTCTGTCATCATCATTATTTATTCAGTTTTCATTGATACTCATTCGTCAAAGCAGAATTAGACCGTTGGATTGAGGAAGTGAAACCTACAGTTTAGCTAACGCATGCAAATTCCGTGCCATACAGGGCTAAGACGCTTTATATAACAGAAAGAATCACAATGAAGAAAAATACGGTCTGCTATGACAACCGAACACAGCATTTAGATTTGAAAAATAGAACACTCAAACACTAATTCTAAGATCTTCCCCGTGTGTGTTGTCATCTATTTTTCTTCCAAAACAAACTCTGTATCTCTCGGATCAATTTCAAATCTATATTTCTAGGAATTGCGCATGAAATACTC
>NC_090252.1:14484993-14499993 GCF_037325665.1 Littorina saxatilis | reverse complement strand
ATTTCACACACACACACACAAACACACACACACACACACACACACACACACACACACACACACAAACACAAGTGCGCGCTAGCACTATAATACACATAGCACCATAATATATTATCACAAACGCACACACATTCGCACGCGTGCACACACATGGGAAAACTCTGTACAGTATATGGGGCAAAAATGAACATCAAGAACGGACAAGGCTTGAAAGTTGATTTGAACTGTCACTGGGAAAAGCAACTGCGGAGGTCAGTGGGCAGAGAATTCCAAACAGAAGTGGGTTGATACTGAAATTATTTCTTTCCGTATGCTTCCAGTTTATATTTTGGTAGCTTGAGGAGCTTTTCAGAGCTGGACCTGAGAGAGCGAAAGGGTTCATAGATGTGGTGTACTGGCGAAAGGTATGGGTGAAGGGTATTGCCAAAGTGTCGACAGCAATCTTGTACACAACTCTAGTCACACCGTTCTGAACCTTTTGGAGGCAGCTGATGAGGGTTGAAGGGACAGCAGAAAGTATAGAGTTGCAATAGTCAAGCATTGAGATGACAGGAGAGGAAACTAGCTGAGTAGTAGAAGTGACAGAGAGGAATGGGCGTAAATCGAGAAAGCAGGACCAATAGAGATGGGGAATGTTTTTCTTCATGGTGAGTGAGGCCTTGATCAAGGTAAACTCCCAGGTATTTAACTGCAGACTGAAATGTGACAGAGTCCTCGCCAATTATGTGTCGATACCTGTTTTAGACAATACATGATTACTTCCTACAGCCATGAGTTATGTTTTGTCGTCATTTAACTTCAGTTTACTTTTTGTTCAACCAATCTTTGACATCCTGGGAACACAATGTGGTGTCATTAAAAAGTTTGTGGAAATCAAACGAAGGGGCAGCTTTTCCATGTCATCTTCGTATTTTGGAAAAACAAACATGACTAACCATTCTGAATCGTACACAGTTGAAGGCAAAATGAACGTTTGCATGTGAGTATCTTTCTTTTATGATTGTTCCATTAATACAAATGGTAGCTTCAGAACAAGCTGTGCACTGTCTGTTCATGGAACGTGTTTGACGTTTGAATACCCTGTATGTAATCCGTTTTGAACAAAGTGTGATGAAGTAGAATCAAACAATAGCACGTGGGTGTTTATTTGAACACTTGTGCTTCCCATCTGCCACTGTTTGCTCGTGGAATTATACATACTATGTCAAACCGGTTCCAGAAAGGGTGTTCAAATGGGGAACACTTCAATTTAGAGTATACAAAGCGTCGTTCAC
The DNA here is from genome assembly GCF_037325665.1 of Littorina saxatilis. Taxonomy (NCBI): domain Eukaryota; kingdom Metazoa; phylum Mollusca; class Gastropoda; order Littorinimorpha; family Littorinidae; genus Littorina; species Littorina saxatilis. The sequence goes on along the minus strand of NC_090252.1, from coordinate 14,498,719 downwards.
TAATGGTTACTCTTAACGCGTCCGTTTCTCTCTCTCTCTCTCTCTCTCTCTCTCTCTCTCTCTCTCTCTCTCTCTCTCTCTCTCTCTCTCTCTCTCTCTCTCTCTCTCTCTCTCTCTCTCTCTCTCTCTCTCTCTCTCTCTCTCTCTCAATATCTCTACGTCACTTCGGTGGGTGAGTGGGAGCGGGAGACAGACAGATATAGGGAAAGCGAAGGGTACAGACAAAGAAGAAAGACAGAGCAAGACAGAGACAGACAGATTATTGGTTGCAGCTATATTTTAGTTTGTATCTTCTCACTTACCGATGTGATCCAGTGTGCACGTGATTGATTCTCTTACGACGTTGTTCTGTATCGCCACGCACTGAATGGAGGGCCCTTCGAAATAGAAGTTAAAGCGAGATTCTGTAGCGTTGACAGTCATGGTGGTTGTGGAGGGCCCTTCCCTCCCTGGTGTAAACAGAGGTGCAACCGTCACCCTGCATGTGTTGGTAGGGTACGGAAAGCACGTCCCAAGAGAAGTAGGGGAATTAGTGTTTGGAGCCATCAGGTTCCATAGTATAGTATCATTAGCAGTCAGACCGCTGCATGTAAACAGGTTGTCTCCCTTGTTCTCTGCCACCTCCAGTGTGTTGTCTGTTCCGCACGGCGACAGGGTCAGGCCTGAAATGTATGAAGAGGTTAAACACCGAGTCTAATTGGACAACATACTTCGCCTTTTATCAGGATGTTTGTTAGTGTTGATTTGATGTTGTGTATATGTACAGTACCCGGCGAAAGAAACGCAACTCATTCGCGCCCACTGTTGCAAGTGATTTTTCGTCATTATCAAATTGTCGTAAACTATGAACCAGATTAGGTACATACAAAAGGAAGACAGATTCGTGGAGGATATTTTACTGACTGTACGATTAGTGCATATTATTTAATCTTTTTCTTTTTTTCACTTTTTTATAAACTGTGTAATACAGGGTAGAGGTCAATCGATTCGTGATTGCAGGCGAACGTGTCACTTCGATTCGCTATAAAATTGCATATTTTTCAACCAGGTAAAGCTGTGGAGGAAATTCATCTCTCAACATGATAATTTAACTTGAATTATTTGCCAAAGCCTGACATAATTACAAACATGAACATAGATCACTTAGACGGTACCGCCCTGATATGGCCCTTCGTGGTCGGCTGGGCGTTAAGCAAACAAACAAACAAACTTAGACGGTGTTAAAAAGGTGTGTTTTCGAAAAAAAAGCTCTTTCGCACGGAATCGACTCATGATTCGTTTAATTAGATGCTTTTTGTGACCAAGTGCCTGTTCTACACGAACATGCTATAATTAAAAGAAAACATTCCTGCGCATTTTTGTTCTTCTTTTGTGTTTGTTTAACCACTGACCTGTTAGCGTTGTGATTCGGGAGAAAGTACTATACAGCCAAACGCATACGTCCCCCCTCCATTAACACATACATACACACTCAAAAACACAAATACACCCACACAGACACATCGAATCAATACACACTCACACATAAATAAACAGACAAACGAACAAACAAAGTCGGTAAGATGTGCAGGTCCGCTTCGCAGTCAGTGCTGAAATAGACGCCCACTGTCACTTTGAAGATCGCTGTCCCAAACTGCGAATGCGACGCTTTGGCGAATAATTCAAAACATAAAAGAGTACTTACCAAGTCGAAGTTTGTGTAGAATTTCATGATGTAGTTGACAGGAACGAAGGGATATGTGAGAGTGCGCATGCGCTAGGCTAGCCATATTGTACAGCATATATCATCAAAGCATAAACCACATACTCTTTGATGATCTACAAAGTTTTACAACAACAAAAGTCAAGTTGTAAACAGAGGGTGGGTTTTATTGAGGGAGGGCACATATCCCTCCGTTCCTGTAAACTGCATCATGGAATTTTACACAAACTTCGACTTGGTAAGTACTCGTTTATGTTATGAAGTCCATTTCATGCAGTTTACAGAAACTGTGGTTTATGTGAGACTTCATAGTTGTTGTTGTCAAACTTCCATTTCAACATTCATTGATTCACTCACATTTTAAAATATAAATGTTTTTTGTTTGTTTGTTTGTTTGCTTAACGCCCAGCCGACCACGAAGGGCCATATCAGGTCATATAACGTGCGCCACACACAAGACAGAAGTCGCAGCACAGGCTTCATGTCTCACCCAGTCACATTATTTTGACACCGGACCAACCAGTCCTAGCACTAACCCCATAATGCCAGACGCCAGGCGGAGCAGCCACTAGATTGCCAATTTTAAGTCTTAGGTAGCCTATGTACGTTAGGAAGACAGTCTCCTTTCATTTCATACCAGTAACATCTATTTGCTGTTAATTTTACAGCTACTACAAGTTAAATAGTCAATCTCTGAAGTTTGTTTTGGTCGATTTCAACGCGGGAACGTTGATTTTGCGACTTTGATTTCGGGGGGCGGGAGGTATTTGTGTTGTAGGTTCCACTGTAAGGACACTACCTTATGAAAACTCAATCGGTTTTCCGAATAAGATCAGGGTATGGATGACATTTTCAGTCACACACACACACACACACACACACACACACACACACACACACACACACACACACACACACACACACACACACACACACACACACACACACACACACACACACACACACACACACACACCTAAAGTGTGGATGGTTACCTAAGAGGCGGCACTGGGTGTAGTGCCTTTCTAGTGCACTTGCACTACAACAGCACTGGGTGCAGTACTCGCTCCGGCATCGAAGAATTTTGCACTAAAAAATGCACAAAATTTGACCTATTTCGTCGCCTATAGAGGACGGAAAGAATGTCATTTTGAACATTGTTATGACATTCTTTCCGTCAAAAAAGTCAATTTAACGGTGTTAAATGAAGCGACCATCCACACAATTAGGTTCCCATCCAGAGTTTAGGTTGCCATCCACGTGTGGATGGTTGCCTTATGGTGATTTAAGCAACCAAACCTGTGGAAACGGGGGTACACACACACACACACACACATACACACACATACACACACACACACACACACACACACGCACGCACGCACACACACACACACATACACACACACACACACACTAACACTAACACACACACCGGTAAACAATCATTTGAGAAGACGAGGCAGACTCACCGTCACAACGTCGAACTAAATAAATCTGAAGTCCTGCAAGCAACCAAACAGCTTTCAAAAACATTTTGCGTGTTGAATCGTACAAACCAACAAGAATTTGTTTAAGCCACACAGGTGTGACACATACATGCCGTGTGTAAAACACGGCCTGCCAGTGTGCAAAGCTATCGGCTGGTAATACACTTCCTTGTTGCAACATTTCTCTTTTAGAGCTCAGTCTTCTTGACCTTGTTACGTGCAGTCAAGTTTTGACTAAAGGTTTTGAGACCAGAAATTAAGACGAGGGTCGTGTTGTGTGTGTGTGTGTGTGTGTGTGTGTGTGTGTGTGTGTGTGTCTGTCTCTGTGTGTGTGTGTCTGTGTCTGTGAGTGTGTGTGTGTGTCTGTGTGTGTGTGTGTGTGCGTGTGTGTGTGTGTGTGTGTGTGTGTGTGTGTGTGTGTGTGTGTGTGTGTGTGAAATGCAGTGCAGTCAGTTTCATTATGTGAGTTCCGCAGGTTGACTGAATGCATTGATTTCGCTTGATGCAACTTTCATTCGGGTGAGTAAAATCGTGACTCCAAGTGCATGTCTTGAAAAGAAAGGCCGTTTGTTTATGTGGTAAGTTAAGAACACTGAACTTGATCGGGTGACACACTGCTTAGCATATCGCGCTGCGGGCCAAAATACAAATGAAACAAATACAAGAGGGCTTAATGTGCTGATCCTCAAATTAACGATAAAACTTGAGCATGTGACAATATTTTCTACAAAAGCATGCTTTTGAAATATTCCTAGGTTTTATTATTGATTTGTGAACAAATCCCAAGTCAAATGATCACATCCGAAGATCACCGGCAGGGGAACAATATAGTCGCACGCACACACACACACACACACACACCTAAAGTGTGGATGGTTACCTAAGAGGCGGCACTGGGTGTAGTGCCTTTCTAGTGCACTTGCACTACAACAGCACTGGGTGCAGTACTCGCTCCGGCATCGAAGAATTTTGCACTAAAAAATGCACAAAATTTGACCTATTTCGTCGCCTATAGAGGACGGAAAGAATGTCATTTTGAACATTGTTATGACATTCTTTCCGTGAAAAAGGTAAATTAAACGGTGTCAATTTAACCATAAGGCAACCATCCACACGTGTGGACGGAAAGAATGTCATTTTGAACATTGTTATGACATTCTTTCCGTCAAAAAAGTCAATTTAACGGTGTTAAATGAAGCGACCATCCACACAATTAGGTTGCCATCCAGAGTTTAGGTTGCCATCCACGTGTGGATGGTTGCCTTATGGTGATTTAGGCAACCAAACCTGTGGAAACATGGGTACACACAAATGCTCACACACATACACACACACACACACACACAACACACACACACACACACACACACGCACAGTTACTCTACTGACAAATTGAAAAACAACAACCCCGTCTTCTTTGTACCTTCTTTCGAGAAAAAAAAAGCCTTCAAGTAGGCCTATACAACACAAACAAACTTGAAATTGAATGGGTAACCTCTCAAATTTTGTTGCCACAATAAAAGTATGGATTCCCCTGCAACCGGTTAAATTTGGAATTGTAGTGCTTCTACTATTCCTAGCCCTCACTCATTTTGACGGAAAGCATGCTTCTAGTCATCGTCTGTGAAAAAGTATTTGAAAAAGGCACAACATTGATAAAAGCTGCAGGATCGTATTAAAAGTGTGCAGACGAGTCACCCCTGATTAATGTTGTGAAAACTTGAGAAAAATAAACTTGAACTCCTAGGTTTAATCAGTTTTTGAATTAATGGTTTTAATTTATTCTCATTTGGAGCATGTACATGTACATTGTATGAGCGTGTTCTCAGGGGTGGACTCCATTATTAAACAGTTCCTGTATCTATCTTTTTGTTGCCTTTTAAACTTTTGACTGCACTATGTAATGGGAGCAGAGAGCGAGGTTTGTCTCCCTAGATGTGTGTGTATGTGTGAGTGTGAGTGTGTGTGTGTGTGAAGTGTGTAAGTGTTGGGAAAGTTAGAGCGATTCGGACATTTAACTTTCATCGCCGCTGGTGTGTCTGACTAATATGCTTGACTGCATGATTAATCACGATTCAGGGGTGTTGTTTGTTGTTAACTCCATCACAAATCACACTAGTAGTCTTTAAATAATTTGCTGTCGTAGTCGTCATTCTTCTTCTCAGCGTTTTCATATCCCTCGTCATGTTAATTTTACAGAAGCAATGAATAATTGATGAACGCAGCCGTGAAAAAAGTGGTTTTTTTGGGTAATATATCGCCGATTGTTTATTTGAACACAATGTAGGTTAGTTTAGAATGAGTGTGCATGTGTGTGTGTGTGTGTGTGTGTGTGTGTGTGTGTGTGTGTGTGTGTGTGTGTGTGTTTGTGTTTGTGTGTGTGTGTGTGTGTGTGTGTGTGTGTGTGTGTATGTGTGTGTGTGTTTGTGTGAGCGCACAATTCATGTTTGAATTGTTTCTCTGTCCAACTGATGTTCGTTATTGATTATGTTTCCTAGTTTTTGTTATCTTTTTCACATTTTTTGTGTGCACACAAGCATGCACTACTGTTTTGTACGGTTCATTATTTCTTTCCGATCCTGACACATTCGGACATACACAAATATGCAGATATATATATACAGATACAGTCATACGGACACACACATTGACAGACATACAGACAGACACACAACCAAACAACTACAAACCATACACAGATTGACACCACAAACGCACACACAAGTACCAGAAAACATGCGAACGCGCTTTCATACGGATAAGCAAACTAATGTTGGAAAAAGCAGCAATTGGTTTATTTTAAAAATGTGTAACACATGATATAGAATACAGGGCCTAACGGCCAGCAAAAGGAAGGCTTGTGACATCTCGCTAGTCGAGCATACATACCAAGACAATCATGAACTACAGGTAAAGCCTATGCTGACCAATTGTTAGACAGTTTTGTGGTTAAAACAGGAGTCCTTCAGGGGTGTCTACTATCGCCTTTCCTCTTCCTCCTGGTCATTGACTGGACCATAAAGACCACCACAGCAGACAGGAACATCCGTATACGGTGGACACTCTGGACACAACTAGACGACCTCGACTTCGCGGACGACCTGGCGCTCCTCTCACACAACTTCAACCAGATACAAGACAAGACCACTCACATGGAAACAACATCAGCTAGGACATGGCTCGGGATCAACAAGAGGAAAACTGAAGTCGTGAAGACCAACACCACTGCCAACACTCCAGTCAAAGTAGGTGGGGAGCCAATTAGAGAAGTCGAATATTTTGTGTACCTAGGAAGTGTTATTGATAGACAAGGAAGCACTGTCAGATACGTCGCCACCAGGCATGACAATGCACGAGCAGCCTTCATCACGTTGAAGAACATCCGGGCCTCCAGGGAAATCAGCACAACCACCAAGCAGTTCTTCTTCAACTCCAATGTCAAATCGGTTCAACTCTAAGGCTCTGAAAAGTGGAGGATGACCAAGGTGACACCGCAGATGATTCAGACATTGATCAACATGTGTTGAGGCGTATCTGTGAGATCAGGTAGAGCTGTGGCAAAGAGCGGGCCAGGGGCTTGTTGGCCGCCTTATTATGAGGAGAACGTGGGGCTGGATTGGACACACCCTCGGAAAACAAACATCCAGTATCACCCGCCAGGACCTTACTTGGAATACGCAGGGTAAAAGAAAGAGAGGAAGGCTAAGAAACTGCTGGAGGCGAGACACAGAGGCAGAACTGAAGAGGCAAGGCAACAGCTTGGCAGAGGCGGAAAGAACAGCCAAGAGTAGAGTGCGACGGAAAAGCCTCGTCAATAAGAGCCCAAGTAAGTAAGTAAGTTAGTAAGTAAGTAAGTAAGTAAGTGAGTAAGTAAGTGAGTAAGTAAGTAAGTGAGTAAGTAAGTGAGTAAGTAAGTAAGTAAGTAAGTAAGTAAGTACATAAGTAAAGAAGTAAATGAGTAAGTAAGTAAGAAGTTAATAAAGAAATTAACCTGCATAAAGGTGTCCAAATCATGGAAAAATATAGCCCTTAGAAATAACTGTTCAAAAATATAAAAATCTGTTAAATATAATTTCTTCAATATACACATGGGCTACGTGGGTTTCATTTGTAGAGTCCAATAAAATGCCAATAGAACACATTGTTTATTTGTTTGTTTGCTTAACGCCCAGCCGACCACGAAGGGCCATATTAGGGCGGTGCTGCTTTGACATTTAACGTGCGCCACACACAAGACAGAAGTCGCAGCACAGGCTTCATGTCTCACCCAGTCACATTATTCTGACACCGGACCAACCAGTCCTAGCACTAACCCCATAATGCCAGACGCCAGGCGGAGCAGCCACTAGATTGCCAATTTCAAAGTCTTAGGTATGACCCGGCCGGGGTTCGAACCCACGACCTCCCGATCACGGGGCGGACGCCTTACCACTAGGCCAACCGTGTCGGTTAATAGAACACATAAGAGCTGACAACATGTTCAATTTCGTGAACAAAGGCTACAAGCTGAAATGTCAAAACAGTTTCACAAAAAGCAGCAGCGAAAACATATAGAAGTGAAAATCGTGTGCCCATCAGCTTGCTTTCTGTAAGCTATTTGGGTTGGCACTGAGAGAAAAACCAGCTGCATCCCTGTGGACAAAACTCAATCATTTGTCAGGTGCAGAAAAACAAAGAAGCAAAAGCTTTAAATGATTAGTATCTTGTTGCCCTAGCTTTCACAGAGATGACACTTCTGTGCGAACTCGCCTTATATATACCGAGCAACAAAAGAAACGCGAAAAAAATCGTCATTGTTTGATTGACAAAATATCCAACAATTATAGAGTTAGAATTATTAAACCACAAAAGTTTGATGAAGGCATGTTTGGCCTTGCTTTTGTGTGATTATTTTGATGCTGTAACTGTTTTAACACACGGGACAAGCAGGTTTAACGTTAAACGCATAATGCGCGCTCGCAGCACGTGCAAGTGGAGCAGGAGAAATCTGATGTGTGAGATGTGTTCACTAATGCATTAGCAACCAAAAGAGACCATGGCACGCTTGCTGCCAGTCTCACTTTTGAAACAGCCATTATGCCAAGATTGACACCACCAAAATGCCAGGTCGATTTAAAGGATCCAGAAGCGCTGGCATGTGCTTTAAACGTGCATATGTCAACAGTCTATCACCTTCAGCAATGTTCTGTTGACATTGGAAGCACTGCAGTTATGCAACGCGTTGGATTTTTCGCATTACCCCAATAAGACAAGATCGCAATTTCCTGCCACAACGTCTTCGAGATCGATTCAATACAGCCACTGACACTACCAGGAACATCATTGGAAGCCACCAGTGTCCGATCAGTGGCCAGAGAGCGCGATGAAGACTGACTGAGCGAGACCTCCAAAACTTTGTTAACGTTAAACCTGCTTGTCCCGTTTGTGGAAACAGTCGCAGCATCAAAATAATCACACAACAGCTAGGTCAAACATGCCTTTATCAACATTTTGTGGTTTGATAATTCTAACTCTATAAATGTTCGAGATTTTGTCAATCAAACATTGCAGAATTTTTTCGCGTTTCCTTTGTTGCTCGGTATATATCATCTTTCGTTTTTCAGTGTGCATACAAACCACACAGAAGCACAAACGACGCCACATTACATTTTTAAATAACGCGTACAGTCGTCTTGAAACCTCTGGTTCTCTAGTATGAATGTTTCTCCAAAGACATGTTCTCTGCTATTAAAACCTATCTAACCCATCTCGAACAAAGTCATTGGAAAACAATGTTACCCCCAGGCTCATTTTATGGATCATAGACTTCCTAGCCAATAGTCTTTAATCAGTTAGTAGATATATTGTAATGCATCTCGTTCTATATATCTGCAGGGTAACCACATTGCACGGTCTTGAATTGTAAGTAAAATGACTGTCTATGCTTACGAGAGCATGTTCTGCAAATTCAGAAGCTAAGATTGTAGTAGAAAATCAAAATGTTTAAGCTACAGTTCATCATGACCACCGGGCGGGGATGTAGCTCATTCGGTAGCGCGCTGGATTTGTATCCAGTTGGCTGCTGTCAGCGTGAGTTCGTCCCCACGTTCGGCGAGAGATTTATTTCTCAGAGTTCTTTCTTTCTTTATTTGGTGTTTAACGTCGTTTTCAACCATTCAAGGTTATATCGCGACGGGGAAAGGGGGGAGATGGGATAGGGGAAAGGGGGGAGATGGGATAGAGCCACTTGTTAATTGTTTCTTGTTCACAAAAGCACTAATCAAAAAATTGCTCCAGGGGCTTGCAACGTAGTACAGTATGTAGAGGTTACACGCCGAGTCTCAGTGATTATTAAAAATAATGGTCTCAGTTTGCGGATCATGAAAAATGCGAGCTTTAGCGAGCTTTTTCATGACCGCGAACTGAGACCATTATTTTTTATAATCACTGAGACGAGGTGTGTAACCTCTTTATTCCTCCTTTCTTCAGTTATTCAAAGAAAAGAGGAGTTTTTTTGCGAAAGTTTGATCGAATCCTATTCACTCAACCAGTCAACCTGCGCAGGCGATCGATTAATGCGCGGTTGTATAGTTCCGTGCAAATCATTCCATTCTGTTAACACTTCTTGTCAGTTTTCCTATTTTGGACTAAAATCAAGTACACAGATATGCTGTTATTCTGCTGTGGCGGCAAAGGCAGATATTGTGTGTTCTGTATATGTTTTGGTATCGCTCAGGATAATGTTCTTTCGTCAAATGGGACTAGCAGACGAACTTTTGCACCCGTGTTCCAACGTTAAAAACTGTATGAAGTTCAGTTTTCTGGGGAAAATAGTGTATGAAACCGCTTTATGTTGTTTAAATTGATGAGATGTGTGCATTTGGTTGCGTGTGATCTGTTTATTAAATGAAATATTGTTGAAAACTGACCGTCGGATTGCAGTCTGTTGTCGAAGAAACTGAGTGAAAAGAAGGGGAACTACTCTTGTCGCTAGACAAAGTATGAGTTACTTGCCTTGGGAAATTGCTTGTGATGAACGTCTGATCTAGATTCAGAAAACAACCGAACTCATGGATTTTATATGGAGATTCATGTGTTCAGGCCTGTAGTTGTTAATTTAAATGCGGTATGTTTGTATTGTTTGCTCCAGAGATGTATACTTCGTACATTAGAGCGTTCGGAACTTTTCAGTCGCAAAAAGTAGTACCGAAACAGAACAACGTCTCAACCCATTGCACTATCGAGGATTCAGGCTGTTGCTGGGTCGTTATTTGTTTGGTTGCTGGGTCATTATCGAAAAATAACTACCCCTACAAGTTTACAGAGGTAAAGAAGCAGAGGGGGGAATAAATGACCTTACTGGGAGAATGCAAGTTGTCCAGTACAAAGGACTCAACATTTCTTACATACTGCTTGACTAAAATCTTTACAAACAATGACTATATTCTATACAAGAAACATTTAACAAGGGTAAAAGGAGAAACAGAACCGTTAGTCGCCTCTTACGACATGCTGGGTAGCATCGGGTAAATTCTTTCTCGTCCCAACCAATATGGGACTCCCCCTAACCCGCGGTTTTTTTTCTCAGAGTTAACTTTGTGTGGAGACTCTCCTCGGTGTCCGGACACCCCCGTGTGTACACGCAAGCACAAGACCAAGTGCGCACGAAAAAGATCCTGTAATCCATGTCAGAGTTCGGTGGGTTATAGAAACACGAAAATACCCAGCATGCTTCCTCCGAAAGCGGCGTATGGCTGCCTAAATGGCGGGGTAAAAACGGTCATACACGTAAAAGCCGTGGGAGTTTCAGCCCATGAACGAACAAACAAACAAACAAATCATGACCACCTTATTAAGTATTGAGAAGGTTGTTATACAATGTACAAAACTTCAATAAAATCCTATCTGTCAAACAAAAGAGGACACACCAAGAACCAGGGATGGTATTATCTTCATCAACATGTCGGCAGAATGCCTTCTCATTAATATTCCTATTTTTAAATCAGACTAGGAAAATGTAATAATCCAATAGAAGAGTGGGATGGGAACGCGTGTGCGCTCATTATTGCTATCACTTTTATTGTCGAATAAAATTGAACTTTTGAAACATGTGTAAGGCCTACAAAAAAAAAGTTGTATGTTTCTGGTAACATGGCTACAAAAAATAGGGTAGGTAGGTAGGGATTTTTTTGGTTTTTTTGTTTTGTTTTTTGTTGGTCAGGGTAGAAAATAACTATACAGGACTTACTATACAAAGAGAAAGACAACACATTACAAAACAAATGAGACAAAAGGGATGCGAGGTTATCCCCCTTGTGTCGTCTGCCGTCTGTTACTTTCGTTTTGACGCTTTTTTTTTACAAATGCAATAAAGAAGTCAAGGGTCGGCGGGAAAAAAATAGGTAGGGTCGGGTGACCAAAAACATACACCTTTTTTGTTGTTGCCTAATCAAGAGTAAAAAACACTTGAACTACCTGAAAACAACCCGATTACACAAATCTGACACGTGATCTCAAAGTTTCACAAGAGTGTACCAGAAATCAACAGCAACAGACTCTTTCACAAAACAGCCCTCCACGCATCTAACAGACGCACATCAACCGTATGCAGCCATCAATATCTCATGGTCAAGGTCGGTAGACAACTCTCTAGAGCAGCTGCTGTGATAGGGAAAACTCAACTGCATGTCACACATGGACCAGTGATCATATGTGGAGCCACCTTTCTTGTACGTTCGCCTCAGAGCACACGAACACAAAGTAATGGCAAATACTTAACGAACTCCTGTTGTACAAAATGAAAGGTAATCTTATTCCCGAGAAACATTTCAAAAAATTGATGAAACCAATACAGCTTAAAATTTAAAACACAAAAATGCAAAGTTGATGAATCTAACACAAAGAGTATGATCTGACATACTATGATATGCCAAGTATGACCAGCAACACAACGACATACTATGATATGCCAGGTATGACCAGCAACACAATGACAGACAGGTCAAGGAGAACACATAACAACAACATAACATTTCAAAATCCTTAAAAAATAATGTAACAATTGCACAGTAAGGGTGATTTCAAATCACCAATGCAAACGCCAAATTTGTTTGAATGAACTGTACAAAATATGAATAATTACAAAGTCCCAAAAGGTTAAACAAAAAACAACCCAACACAACTAACTGTACAACACACGATGATTATATGTGAATGTGTGAGGTCGCACGTGCATGTCTCTCTGTATCACCCAAAGAGTAATGTGCATCCAGCAGGAGTGACACCCATGTTTTGCCTCACGTACATGTTTATTAATTGATAAAGTCTGTCCGATTTGTATTTTGGTTTAAGTCGCCATACACTGTGACATATTTGAAAAAGCAAATATTTTTGGAGTACTGATTTACTATACACGCAGATGCGTCAAAATGACGTCGAATGTCAAGCATAGCAGATATTGTTTTTTTTACCTGTCTAATAGAAATGTAAATTACAACTCGATTGGACACTTTTAGTTCCGTCTATTCTGGTTTTGGCTATGCCTGACTTTGAACGACTGCTGAAGAAGAAAAATCCCACCAACTCTTTGGATTGTATGAAAAAAAACCTAAAAAAAGAATAGGCATTTTTCTGCAAGATGCAGTTAAAAGGATGTGATTTTCTTTTTCAAAATGTTACTGACGTCTCCTCTGAAGTCACTGGTATCTGAATGGCATCTGTGTTGTGCTGTACATTTTTGATGGCCGGCAGCTCTAAAGTGTCTGAGAACAATCTTTGGGGACGGGGTGACTGGTTTCCACTAGCAGGCAGACGATATGTCGAATATACACTAGCAGGCAGACGATATGTCGAATATACACTAGCAGGCAGACGATATGTCGAATATACACTAGCAGGCAGACGATATGTCGAATATACACTAGCAGGCAGACGACATGTCGAATATACACTCAAAGTGAAGACAAAAAGTTCGTTTTCAATTCAACACCGTCAAACTTCGGTTCCCATCCTACAAAGTCTGGAGATATGTGATTGTGATCTAGCGTGCATTACTCTGGTGGTGAACGTGGTAGATGGGAGTCTTGCAGACTGTGCAGCTCGCTGAGTAATGGAATTTGCTGCCGAGGTATGTTTTGTTGACACGTTTTGTTATTTCAAAGTGAAAAGGGGCTGGTTCGTAGATCAGTCGGTAGTGCCCAGGTTTTGAAGCCATTTCATCGCTATGGGCAATGATTCAAATCAGATGTCGTCTAGGAAATTATTTCCATGATTTTACTTTGTGCAGATTTTTCTGGGTGTTTTGACAACCTAATGTGCATGCATATGCATAACGATCCAAATATAATAGAAACAAATCTCAAGGTGTTGAAAACACAAATTCAACCATGCTGACAAATAAATAGCGCAAATCCGTCTATGCGCGATATGTCCAGGTACAAACATGATCCACACAAGAAGAGTCAAACGTGACTTAAACATGGCTGTGTTAACAGTTAGACTCTATAAATACACCATACCAAAACCGACCCATGATCGTAACATTCATAAACTTTGA
>NC_090252.1:14474993-14479993 GCF_037325665.1 Littorina saxatilis | reverse complement strand
GAAGATCTATTGCATTGTCAGATGTATTTCAATTATTTGTCTGTAATGTGGTCATGGATTGATGTGGGATAATAGAGGTAAACACCTCACAATGCTGTGCTTGTCAAACTTATTTAACAGGAGCCAAACATACTTGTCATCATTAACAATTTAAAATGATTATTTTTAATAACGTTTTGAATGTGTGCATGGCATACAAAAAGTGTTGATAAAAAGTATCCATTTAATAAATCTGAAAGAAATCTGATCCTCGACAGTGAAATCAAGTCTAAGACTCGCTTCTGTTTGAATGACTTCAAAACCAACGGCCATACGAACTCGTTTTAAAAGGCCAATGTCCTGCTGACACCAACAATGGGTACAACTATATTCCGGAGAAGCTCATGAATCTTGTCATTTTTAAGCACACAGTAAACTCTAGACTGATACCGTTGGTCATTTTTAGACGCCCATTAGCAATATACGGCGTGCCAGTTGTAAACAAACACCACGACATTTTCGAAGAGGTCGTAATGATCACCAACTAATTTCAGCAATTATCGTAAAAACCTGCCCGCTCGATAACTTCATCTTTGGATGATGTGGTAAATGTTGTCAGCACTGTTCTTCTTTATGACGTCGTTTTTTTGTTAATGAGGCTCAGTCTTTGGCATTTGTGTTACACACACACACACACACACACACACACACACACACACACACACACACATACACACACACACACACACACACACACACACACGCGCGCGCGCGCGCACACACACTAACATGCGCACACACGCATCACACTCGCATCACACTCACATATACTCACACTAACTCTAACACTCGTTCACTCACATTAAAGTTCACTTTCACACTCACTTACCATTGGCAGAAAAAGAAGCGCAAGGTAAAACCCAATGGCGGCGCCACATCCACACCACGACAACACCAACGACGACAAGCACCAACGCCAACGTCACACCGACTGCAGCACCAGTACTAAGGCTTTCCCCGACCTTGGCGTCTGTCTCTGTGTTGGGACCTAACATGAAAACATTACAACATCGCAAAAGTTAGTTTGTCTGCAGGAGACATTCTCTGACCTGGCAGTTTCTGATGAATCTTATTTTGCCGAGACAGAAATAACCCACACCAAAACAGCAAACTACATAGTTACATTCATTGACGAGTTTTGGGTACCTCATTTAATTACACACCAAAATACGCATTACATCAACAGAAAGCGTTGGTCCTCAAGACCACATATATACCAACAGCAAGAATCTTGGTCAAATGATATTATAAACACGAAGACACAAAGCATTTGTAAAAGTAAACATCAATACCAATTACTTGGAAAACCAGATTACAAATAGGAACAACAACAGTCAAAATCCATAGTAACAAATGCGCAGGAACTAAATAACGCGCACGTGAAAATTGCACTCGTGAAACTATGTTAACACCATATTTAAGTATGCTATTTTAATTCATGTACTTCTATGTGTATAGAGATCTGAAAAATAAATCGCATGCGTGATAAGCAAGGGTATTCCACTGCAGAACAGACAGATAGACACATTACTCACCAAAGTATTTTACTTCGAAACTGATGTTGGAAGAACCAACACTGTTCCCAATCCGCACAGAGTAGAAGCCAGCGTCTGTAGATGTCATGGTATTCACAGTGATGTTGCATGTAGCAATGTAAGCAGCAACCATGTTCCTGCAATGCATGTCCAGAATACCAGACGTCACTGGCTCTGACAGGTTGTTTCCTGGCCCGTGGAAGACAAAGGTGAAGGTGCCAGGCAGAGGGAAGGCAAGCATGGTGACAGACAGCTGTGCGGGACGTCCCTCGTAGTTCAACCTAAGATTTGTCGGCGCTGGTTCCTGTAGACGTGGTCGACCTGTCCAGCACATAATATCAATCAATCAATATGAGGCTTATATCGCGCATATTCCGTGGGTACAGTTCTAGGCGCTCTGCAATGATGCCGTGTGAGATGGAATTTTATACGGCCAGTAGATTGCAGCCATTTCGGCGCATATTTACCTTTCACGGCCTATTATTCCAAGTCACACGGGTATACGTAGACAATTATTAACTGTGCCTAAGCAATTTTGCCAGGAAAGACCCTTTTGTCAATCGTGGGATCTTTAACGTGCACACCCAATGTAGTGTACACGGGGGGTGTTCGGACACCGAAGAGAGTCTGCACACAAAGTTGACTCTGTGAAATAAATTTCCGCCGAACGTGGGGACGAACTCACGCTGTCAGCGGCCAACTGAATACAAATTCAGCGCACTACCAACTGAGCTACATCCCCGCCCCGTTGCGTGTCACGAATACGTGTCGTGACAAGAACAGTAGTACTTACAGTTGTGGTTTTTTTTCTCTCAGATATATGACGGGTTTCAGTGTGTGCTTGTTATTTTGGTTCCCTTTATTTAGCTTCTGCCTTGTTTGATTGAAAGGTTTGTTTCTCGCCGACTCACCTTTGAGATCCTGGTTGATAAATAAACAGGGATAGATAAGTAGAAGCGCGATTAATTGAGAGTAAATGGGAGTGAGAGGATCAGGAGTCCAGAAGAAAAAGAAAGAAGACATTCATGATGTCAGTATGTCACACGATTCAAAATTTGCAGCAATCTCAAACTCAACTGTACACAAAAATACTAGTTGAAAATTAAGATTTTTTAACACCCTCGTTCAAAACATAATCTGCACTGTCTCTGTGCTTGCTTTTTTTCCTGCGTGCGCATATGTGACCATCCACCACAGAATGAGTCGCATGTCACCTTTGCATGATTTTTATATTTTTACATTTTCATAACGAGATTTGCATGCTCTATTCAGTGGTGAAAACCGTTTTAGAAAAGAGCGAAAACTGTTTGAGTTATTAGCCTGTGACTAAGGTGACCCACACACTGTTACCAGACACTCCCCGGACTTATATTAAGCCTAGCGCAGAACCGCGCGAGGTGACATGCGACTCATTTCGTGGTGGAGGGTCACATATGTGCTTATGTGGATGGATAAATGTTAAAGGACAAGTCCAAGGTTTTGAAATATCTCCAAAAGCTTGAATATCGAATGCCAAATGTTATAAACATCTCAGGAAAAATATTTTAAAAATTATTAAAAATTTTGTTGTTGTTGTAATTGAACATTTATTATTGGTGGGCTAACCAAGACAAGCCGCCTGGGGTCATGTTGTGGTCACGTGATTTTTGGTTCACTGTGACGTCGGTTCACTGTGACGTCACAGTGTTTGTTTTGGTTCAACCAGCGTGGTGTTCATGCATGTGTAAAAGTGATAACTGGGTCCGGAAGAATGCCTCGTAGGTGTGCAGCCGCAAACTGCAAAAACACGCAAACAACAAGCGGCATTTCCTTCCACAGATTTCCTACCAAAAACCTAAGTTTGTTATCGAAATGGGAGATGTTTCCACAGCTAAAGCGTGCGCATTTAAAAGTGTCTGGCAAAAGCAGGTTCATTTGCAGTGAACATTTCGTGCAAACCGACTTCATCAACTTTGAGCAAAACAGGTTGGGGTTTCAACCGAAAAGAGTATTGTCGCGATTGGCAGTACCCTCCGTTCAAGCTGCTTGAAGGTCAGTGTACTTTGATTGTAGATGTAGTAGATGTTTTTTGTTTTGACCATGCACCCACATATTGGTGCGCAGCAAATGTGAATTGGTGCAGATTAGTGTGTCTTGGTCCGGCTATTACTGCTGGATTACAAAGATGATGTATTGACGTCGAAGCGCCACAGGCAACACTGTTGCATAACGGTCTGAGCTGAGCTGTGGAAAATGGGGGCTGGGCAGAAACAAGAGCGGGTGGGGGTGATAGGGGTGGGGGGTGGCGCGGCAGATTAAGAGTAACACGTTGTCAGTTTTTTTGTGTGGAGACATTACACAATATATGTGCCAAGCGTGGGGTAAATATGATCGCAAACTCCAAATGTAAATCCATGACATTGACAGTGTTTGCTTGAATTATAATTCACTATGTATAAAATATCTATTGTAAGCGTGCAGTTTTTGCTACTGAAAGACGAGAGATGTGAGAATCGTGCATGTGATTTGTCTGCATTGACTGAGACACGTAAAACCAGCTTATGTGTTGAAACTTACGCATGGATACACACATGATAATATCCATACGTCTTTCAGTGGGTATTTCAATTTTCAATGTTCTGAATAGGTCAATAGACAATACCAGACCAAGCATACTTTCAAATCAAATTATCATTAGACTAAGTGTCTTTCTTCTTTTACTTCCAGAGGAAAAGGAAACTGTCACGATTCCCAACGGCAAACGATGAGAACAAAAGGACACTCCATAACAAGCCCTGCTGTACTTGCCGCTGTCACGAAAAACCGCCAGTCATGAAAATATTTGCCTGTGCACAGACAGTCAACCCACAGCAATGTGAAAGGTGTACGTACACACACACACACACACACACACATTGATACACACACACACACACACACACACACACACACACACACACACACACACACACACACACACACACACACACACACACACACACACACACGCACATGTGCGCTAAATATAGAATTTCATGTTTTTATTATGAGCATGAAAGTTGCAAAGGATGAAGTGTTCTTTCTGTTTTAAAGGGTCACAAACTGATGATAAGGTAGGCCTACACCCAGCACCTCTTGTTCACATGAAAAAGGTTGACTTCTGCCAGCAGACGGATCCTGAAGAACCCAAAGGAAACCGACAACCGCTAGCAGTGCATGAACATCTTTTCAAAGTTATGGAGGAAGAGCCCGTCAGCGAGTCAGACGAGGAGGAGGGAATGGTGACAGACCGAGAAAACGAGGACTGGGAACTCAGTAACCAATCCGAGGAGAGCTGTGACACAGTTATCACTGGAAGGTACAAACTTTTGTCATGAATCTTCTGTCGCTGTTTCTTAGTTGAACATGGGGAAATGCCCAATGTCCCGTTTCACGCTTAATCACGAA
>NC_090252.1:14452753-14472753 GCF_037325665.1 Littorina saxatilis | reverse complement strand
GTAACTTCTTTGCTTCCTATTTACATGACAGATCTCAATATACTGCACTAAACTGTAACATATCTACTGAGGAGACTGTGAAATGCGGGGTGCCTCAAGGTTCAGTGCTTGGGCCGATCTTGTTCTGTCTGTATATCAATGATCTGCCACTGCACATTTCTGATAGTAATGTAAGAAGTGATTTTTTTGCTGACGATTCTTCTCTTCATGCAAGTGGAAAGTCTGTTCCAGTAATAGAGTCCTCCCTTCAAACAGCTTTAAACGATGTAAATAACTGGTGTAGTGCTAATGCTATGCTTGTCAATCCAATAAAAACTAAAAGTATGGTAATTGCAACCAGACAAAAACACCAGATTTCTCCACTTAAACTAAATCTTACTATTGGTACGCAATCAATAATGAACAAGTTCAACAGCATCGCGTTTTAGCGGTAATTATTGATTGTGAATTCAAGTGGCAGGCACAATTACAGCATATTTGCAAGAAAGTAGCCAAGAACGTTTTCCTCCTATCCAAGTTAAAGCAATTTACGGACAGAAGGACTCTGGAAATGTTCCACCATGCTCATGTAATGCCTCACATTAATTATGTTTCGACGCTCTGGGATGGCAGCAGTGATGTCCACTTGAAAAAAGTTAGACTCTCTCTATCGTCGCTCGGCCAAACTCATCGTAAAGGATAATGCATCAACAGATATGAAATTAAAAATGCTTAACTTTCTTCCACTGGAAAAGCATCTCAAGTTAAACAAAGCCATTTTCATGCATAAATTGTATTACGGTAAAGTGCCGATTTACATTACATCATTATTTAATAAAGCTACCCACAGATATGGGTCGGTCAACTTGATCCCACCGATTCCACAAATTGACCTGTATAAGACCAGTCTTGCTTTTTCGGGTACTTCAGTTTGGAATTCGCTTCCATCATCCTTTAAGCACTCAAAGTCATTAAACAGTTTAAAAAAAATGTGTTAAAAACCACTTAATGTCTGAGTAGTTTAACGCCTTTTGATTTGCCACACTTAGTATTACGTCAAAGATATGCTGTGCATTGTATGTTCTGAACATATTTTTGTTGTACTATTGCTACATGTTCGATTGCTACCAGCTTGTATTTATAATTACCTGCATAGTATGCATTTGATTTTATGAATAACCACATATGTATGCTCTTCATGCCTCATCTTCATCATCATCATTGTCATCATCCTCATTGTCATCATCATCATCATCGTCATCTTTATTATCACGTGCTGAAGTTTTCCGACCT
Organism: Littorina saxatilis; assembly: GCF_037325665.1. Lineage (NCBI taxonomy): Eukaryota > Metazoa > Mollusca > Gastropoda > Littorinimorpha > Littorinidae > Littorina > Littorina saxatilis. Next base: position 14,471,481 of record NC_090252.1, on the reverse strand, counting down.
CCTTTTGTTGGTTAACTTTTTAATTTTTAATTTTTTAATTATATAATTGTGTGTCTATGCGTCCCAAGGACAGATTGTAAGAAAAGGCGTAGCCTTAAATCTTAATCCTTGTTAAATACAGTTCAATTCAATTCAATTCTCTCTCTCTTTCTCCATCTCTCTCTCTCTCTCTCTCTCTCTCTCTCTCTCTCTCTCTCTCTCTCTCTCTCTCTCTCTCTCTCTCTCTCTCTCTCTCTCTCTCTCTCACAGTGACCATGTGCCAAATTTCGTTGTAAGGAATAAAGAGTGAGAAAGAGTGAGGGATAAAGTGACTCACTTACCTATAATATGCACCCTACACTCTTGTGTTGTACAGCTATATTCCCCGCCAGCGCTCCTGACGTCCCTGGAGGTGAGCGTGGTGGTGAAGCTGCTGTTGCCGGCAGAGATGAAGTTTGCGGTGAAGGCGTTGAAGAAAGTCGGCGTGCAGTGTGTGGCGTCACATGTACTGTGCCTGGTAGCTGTCTGACTGTTTGGTCCCTTGTATCTCCATTCCACAGTCCCGCTGTACTGGTCACAGTAGAAGGTGGCGCTCGTGTTCTCAACCACTTCATGATACCCGAAACTCTCACACGGGTACAGTCTCAGTGCTGTGAGTAGATTCACAAAATACGAAGCACTAATTCAAACACTCGTCTTTCACAAATAAAGATGTAATACAGTCTGACTACAAATGCAGGCCCCCGTTTAGTTTTTGACAAATCAAATCATTCATAAGTACTTCGACCCATTGGTCTGTAATTTGGTGCAGGTGATGTCTCCGGCGTGAATTTTTGCCTGTCTGCATGTCTTCTTTAAAAAATATTATTTTTCCACTTAAACAAATTGCATAACATAATTGTATCTCTTGGTCTAATCTCTGTGTGTCATTGACTGCATGATATTGGGTCTCCAAATTATTAGCAAATGCCAGTGTCACAAAACCTTTGTTTGGCAAGTTGTGAAGTGTATTTTTATTTTGTTTATCTGTACATTTGTCAGTTAACGAGCGCAGACCAAAACGTTTAGGAATGGTTACTTTATTTCCTGTACCTAAATTCACACCGTATAACCGGTTGGTACGAAGAAACTACCCACGTTCCGGTTCAATCCATTTCAGCTCTCACGCGGCGGCAAAGCGAGGTGAGTTGCTCCACAAATTGCATCATAACTTTCACAAAAAGACATTTTATCGTATTATTGTTGTTTGCACTTTAGCATAAGAAGTATGCGTACCATATTCCAGAATTATTTTATTATTTAAATCCACTTGTAAAAGGGGAGCAGAGAATATTGACACATTTCAAGCGTTCTGCACCAAAATGTTGACTTTTCATTGTTATTATGGAATATTTAATGCAAGTAAAAGATTATAGTCAACGGGAAAGTCAAGATTAATCAATTCTTGAAACATGAGTGTACTTTTTGGTCTTTGAAAAGTTGCAATTCGATTACATGTCAAGAAATTGCGTAGCAACCCTACAAATTGCCGGTTGATACTCTCACGCTCGGTAGGGTGAGACTCTCACGCAAAGTTTTTATTCTCTGGTTGAGACTCTCACGAATGATTTTTGCTTTATTTGAGCAAAAAACCCAACAATTTACTCGTTTATGCAGGCAATCTTTGTTTGTCCGGTATTTTGCCACTGATTCCTGTTCTCTCCCCCCCCCCCCCCCCACACATATATACATGACCCCTCTCCCCATCATAGAGTTGTTATGTTCCCTTTTCCCCTATTGTAGTTTCGGCAAACTCGGGGTGTACCGCCTCTTTACAGACAGTATGAGCTGTCATTCATACCCTAATACACCCTTGATAATGTAAATGTCCGAGAAAACCCACACTGTTGCAGATCCTCTGTTATTGGGGAAAACAAGGATCCTGCTGATTTTCTTGACATGATTCACTTGAATTTCTGCTTGTTCATGATCAAAAACTATATTTAACTACATTTCTAACTGTATAAGAGGCATGTTTGGAAGTGGATTGTGGAGTAAATATGTAAACCCGAAATACATGAAGTAAATACTAATACTTTGGCTCGGCTCGTTAGAAACTGTGACTCTCCTACTCTTTGTCTTAGTGAAGTTAGTCAGGTCTCTGATCAGATCTTCGTCCTCGCTTGATTTCTTCTTCTTCCTCTTCTTCTTCTTCTTCCGTGGTAGGACTGGGTTCTCTCGAACGTTGAAAAGTCCTGCAGGTTGTCCATACACTTTTGGATTTCTGCCGTTCTGACCCAGTGACTGTGTAAAAAGCATATCTCAGTGACGCAACATGCTCTCTCCAACGCTGGTGTCACTCACGTCAGTTTCAATTAAAGTGACAATCACTTTGCCTTTGCCGACTCTGATTCTGAAACAGACCAGATCCGCAAGTCAACCAATGCTTTGTGGATGAATGAAATATTCTCCGTTTTCCATTTGAAAAACTGCATGAGAGTCGCAACCGAGTATGCGTGAGGGTCGCAACCTTTCAAAATAAAGCAAGCGTGAGAGTATCAACCGGCAATTTGTAGGGTTGCTACGCAATTTCTTGACATGTAATCGAATTGCAACTTTTCAAAGACCAAACAGTACACTCATGTTTCAAGAATTGATTAATCTTGACTTTCCCGTTGACTATAATCTTTTACTTGCATTAAATATTCCATAATAACAATGAAAAGTCAACATTTTGGTGCAGAACGCTTGAAATGTGTCAATATTCTCTGCTCCCCTTTTACAAGTGCATTTAAATAATAAAATAATTCTGGAATATGGTACGCATACTTCTTATGCTAAAGTGCAAACAACAATAATACGATAAAATGTCTTTTTGTGAAAGTTATGATGCAATTTGTGGAGCAACTCACCTCGCTTCGCCGCCGCGTGAGAGCTGAAATGGATTGAACCGGAACGTGGGTAGTTTTTTCGTACCAACCGGTTATACGGTGTAAAATTGCTTGCTGATGAAATATCAGTCTGATATTTTTACTGTACTTTACGGTCAAATGTTTCTACAATGAAAGCGGTAGTATCACAGCATCTGCTGAACACCTTTTAAACATAAATATATTTTGCACGCAGATACGTTGACAGACATGTGGACAGAGAGGTACCTACTAATGGACACACACACACACACACACACACACACACACACACACACACACACACACACACACACATACACACACAAACACACACAGGCACACACACACACATACACACCCTGCCCCCCATACACACACGCGCACACACACACACGCACACACACACACACACACACACACACATACACACACACCCACACATACACACACACCCACACACACACACACTCACACACACACACACACACTCACACACACACTCACATACATACACACACACACACACACACTTTACTATGCACAGAATCAATCACGAAAGAAGATATTTCTCACCGGTACAGTGTTGAAACAAGTCAATCTGAAGTCCTGCAAGCAACGAAACAGCAAACAACAACATGTTGTGAGACCACGAACATTGAGGCATACGATTCAATGTCGGGTTGCTTTAGTGTGTAAACTGTTCCTGTGTGACACACATATTCGTTACACGATATGCAGTTTAACCAGTGTGCACGGCTGTTGGAAAAACACTTCCTTGTTGAGCCAACACCCGCTCAAACCCCGACTTTATCAGGGGTGGTCATAGGCATATGAACTTGTAAGTTTCTAAAATCTTGCATTGGCTCTGTGGACGTCCGTTTTAACCGCTTATTTCCCGCTGATTGTATAATAACCCGGCCATATGGCGTCATCGTTCCAAACGAAATCATTAAAGCCACCCTCCGCATCCCGTAAACCATCTGTTTCTGAGCAACGAGTTTTTATACACAGTACACACATACTTCAATGTCAACGCTTACCGCTTGGGAACATCCTGGCTGCTTTCCGTTGAGCATGAAACATTTCCAAAGAAGTCATTTCGTGCAGTTAGAAAATGATATACTACAGTCGTTGCTGTCGACCGCCTGATTTGACTTTTTTTTACATTTAGTCAAGTTTTGACTAAATGTTTTAACGTAGAGGGGGGAATCGAGACGAGGGTCGTGGTGTATGTGTATTTGTCTGTCTGTCTGTGTGTCTGTGTGTGTGTGTGTGTGTGTGTGTGTAGAGCGATTCAGACTAAACTACTGGACCGATCTTTATGAAATTTGACATGAGAGTTCCTGGGTATGAAATCCCCGAACGTTTTTTTCATTTTTTTGATAAATGTCTTTGATGACGTCATATCCGGCTTTTCGTGAAAGTTGAGGCGGCACTGTCACGCCCTCATTTTTCAACCAAATTGGTTGAAATTTTGGTCAAGTAATCTTCGACGAAGCCCGGACTTCGGTATTGCATTTCAGCTTGGTGGCTTAAAAATTAATTAATGACTTAGGTCATTAAAAATCTGAAAATTGTAAAAAAAAATAAAAATTTATAAAACGATCCAAATTTACGTTTATCTTATTCTCCATCATTTGCTGATTCCAAAAACATATGAATATGTTATATTCGGATTAAAAACAAGCTCTGAAAATTAAATATATAAAAATTATTATCAAAATTAAATTGTCCAAATCAATTTAAAAACACGTTCATCTTATTCCTTGTCGGTTCCTGATTCCAAAAACATATAGATATGATATGTTTGGATTAAAAACACGCTCAGAAAGTTAAAACAAAGAGAGGTACAGAAAAGCGTGCTATCCTTCTTAGCGCAACTACTACCCCGCTCTTCTTGTCAATTTCACTGCCTTTGCTATGAGCGGTGGACTGACGATGCTACGAGTATACGGTCTTGCTGAAAAATGGCATTGCGTTCAGTTTCATTCTGTGAGTTCGACAGCTACTTGACTAAATATTGTATTTTCGCCTTACGCGACTTGTTCTTGTTATTGCCACAACAATAGAAAAGTACTGAACACTCGATGAACACAACCTTGAAAGACGTCCCCGTTTCTTTTTACATTTAGTCAAGTTTTGACTAAATGTTTTAACGTAGAGGGGGGAATCGAGACGAGGTTCGTGGTGTATGTGTGTCTGTGTGTGTGTGTGTGTCTATGTGTGTGTGTGTGTGTGTGTGTGTGTGTGTGTAGAGCGATTGAGACTAATCTACTGGACCGATCTTGATGAAATTTGACATGAGAGTTCCTGGGTATGATATCCCCATACGCTTTTTTCATTTTTTGGATAAATTTCTTTGATGACGTCATATCCGGCTTTTCGTGAAAGTTGAGGCGGCACTGTCACGCCCTCATTTTTTAACCAAATTGGTTGAAATTTTGGTTAAGTAATCTTCGACGAAGCTCGGACTTCGGTATTGCATTTCAGCTTGGTGGCTTAAAAATTAATTAATGACTTTGGTCATTAAAAATCTGAAAATTGTAAAAAAATATTTTTGGTTATAAAACGATCCAAATTTACGTTCAGCTTATTTTCCATTATTCGCTGTTATATTTGGATTAAAAACAAGCTCTGAAAATTAAATATATAAAAAAATGATTATCAAAATTAATTTGTCGAAATCAATTTAAATATACTGTTCAAAAACAGAAACGCATAGCTTGTAATATTTGGTTAATTTAGTTATATGGCTACAAGGATATCCACCAAACTGCAGAAAATGTTTATCTGGTCGTCGACCTTTCGTCCATTGCCACAAGTGAGCTCTGCACGTGACGCATGCGTTATCAGTGGATACAATGTCAAAATTGCTCATTTGGCATGACCACTCGTCATGCTTCAGTGTAATCTTGTGAAACTCGGGGAATATTGAGCTCTCACCATGTCTTCCAAAACCCATAAAAGCGGATTGTTCGCCACAAAGAAATCAGACGACAATTCAGCGACGAAAGATGGCCGATTGAGCAGAGAAGACCGCCAAATTGCATTGGGTCGTTTACAAGCAGGCCAAAGTCAAAGTGCAATCGCCAGGCACTTCCACGTGTCCCAGAGCACCATCAGTAGACTGTGGGTCAGGTTTCAAGCCACTGGCTCTGTTGCTGACTTGCCACGAGCGGGAAGACCAAGGGCGACAACTGCTGCTCACGACCGCTTCATACGGCTCCGCCACCTCCGGAATCGTTTCCTGTCGGCCTCATCTTCTGTCCAGGCTCTCCCCGGGCCACATCGATTATCGGACCAGACCGTGCGGAACCGCCCGCATGAAGCTGGTTTGAGAGCTCGCAGACCTCACAGAGGAGCTGTCCTCACCCGCCGCCATCGCCAGAACCGAGTGCAGTGGGGCAACCAGCACCTTCGCTGGACCGTCCGGAATCACTGGAGACACGTGTGGTTCAGCGACGAGTCCTACTTCCTGCTCCAGCGACATGATGGTCGGAGGAGGGTCTACCGGAGAGTAAACGAACGTTACGCGCCCAACTGTGTGGATGAGGCACCCGTTCATGGTGGTGGAGGCGTCATGGTGTGGGGGGCGATCAATACCGCTGGAAGGAGCACCCTGGTGCACGTCCAAGGGCGCATAACTGCCCAGCGATACGTGGAGGAAATTCTGCGCCCACACGCCCTTCCTCTTCTGCCTGACCAGGATGCCATATTCCAGCAGGACAACGCTCGCCCGCACACAGCACGACTCACCACCCAGTTCCTCACCGACCACCATGTCCAGGTGCTTCCCTGGCCATCCATGTCGCCAGACATGAACCCGATAGAACACCTCTGGGATGAATTGGACAGACGTGTGCGCAGGCGAGAAGAAGCGCCGGCAAATCACCGCGATCTATTGCAGGCACTTCAGGAGGAGTGGGACACCATCCCACAGCAAGATATCCGGCATCTGATCCAGTCCATGCCCAGAAGGTGCCGGGCAGTTGTTGCTGCTCAAGGCAGTCACACCCCCTACTGACTTGACAGCCTCGGCACCCAATCGTATTGATTGAATGATTGATTTGAAGATGCAAATAAACTGTGTGTGCATTCAACTGTGTCCATACCACATTTCAAACAAATAATCTAAATATTGGATTTTCTGTTAATTTTTTCGAAAAATAAAACAAATTTGGCAAGTAGCAACTATGCGTTTCTTTTTTTGAACAGTATACAATTTCACCTTATTCCTTGTCGGTTGCTGATTCCAAAAACATATAGATATGATATGTTTGGATTAAAAACACGCTCATAAAGTTAAAACGAAGAGAGGTACAGAAAAGCGTCCTATCATTCTCAGAGCAACTACTACCCCGCTCTTCTTGTCAATTTCACTGCCTTTGCCGTGAGCAGTGGACTGACGATGCTACGAGTACTGCTGCGTTGCATTGCGTTCAGTTTCATTCTGTGAGTTCGACAGCTACTTGACTAAATGTTGTATTTTCGCCTTACGCGACTTGTTTAATGTGTTTATTGGTTACTGGGATACAGTGTTAGTGGTTTAGAGTCGGTGTGCAGGTAGTTGTGTGTGTGATGAGTGTGTGTGTGTGATGAGTGTGTGTGGGACAAATTACATTCTGTAATGTTTCTCTCTCCATGTCACACAGTTTACTTATTCATTCTTTTGTTGATTATAATTTTATTAAGATGGTTTTTTTTAGATTTCCTTTGGCTTTACATACATGCATTTACTACGGTTTTGTGCATGCCTGTAATTCTTTCCGTGCACCGTAATCGACACAGACAAATACAGACATACACAAACATGTCGACGTAGACAGACTCACAAAAGAACATGCATAGATCGACATCACAAACGTACCCGAATGCACGCACACACACGTACTGGGAGACACGCGCATTCAAACAGATAAGCAAACTGATGTGGAAAAAAGCAGTTGGTTTATTTGTAAACATGTGTAAGTGACGCATGGTTTACAGTCCAATGCCTAATTGAAGTAGCCCTCAAGCCAATACAATGGGGTAAAAAAAATGAAAATAATAACAAAAGCACATTAAAAGTCAATAAAGATTCGGCCGAAGCAAACAAACTGTTTAAAACATCAGTTTCATCTCATGTCTTTAATATGCATATATATGAAATACAACTATCAAGGGTTCCTTTCGTGGAGTCAAATATAATACCAACAGATCACATGAAAGTTGAAAAAATGTCGTGGACAATGGCCACAAGGCTACATGACAAAACACACACATAAATGTAGAAGAAGCCGTAAAAGGCCTGTTTTGGCGTCATTTGGTGTGGGCTATGTGGGTAAAAACCCTGTTGTTTTGTAATGGCACTGAACTGGCACGTCACTCACAGCGATAATAAGTGTGCCAGTTCAGTCTGCTGCGCTGGACTGGGTTTTGATGTTGGAAGACCTATTTTCCGTAATTGTTCTTTTGCGTTCACACTTCCATACCACATAAGCGCGTTGTTGCTTTTGTACCAAAATTAATCCCCAATTGTAATATTCATTTGTGTAAAAGTTTGCAAAATGCTGAATTATTGCAACTATACTGAAAAGAGTTATTACAGATTAATATAACTTTTCTGAAAAAATCCGGTGCGTCCAAACAACTCATCATATTTTACACACTCTTGTGCAATGGTATTAACAATACTCATGTCAAATTTAAAAGCAATACAATGAGCCATTACAAAACTACGGGGCTTTTACCCACATAAATGACGCGAGAACAAGCCTTTTACGGCTTCTGAAAAGGCTGACACCATTCTTCTTCAAAATGACAAAACAACACCGCTGGGCACAACGGCTGAACCAAATAAATTTACTCCCCCAATCCAATGATTACTGTTTTTTTCCTGTACGACTCGCAGACTTCATCCCGGAGTTGACGTAGTGACTGAGTTCAGCGTAGTCAGACCTCACCCCAATGTCTTGAAGTTGCAGGATGTCGTATTGGTTTGATGCTTGTTGGTCATCATCTGGCAACACACGTTTTTGACAACACTTTTCAATTTGTCACAACCTTGACATTAACGCTACAAACATAAATATGAGAGAGAGAGAGAGAGAGAGAGAGAGAGAGAGAGAGAGAGAGAGAGAGAGAGAGAGAGAGAGAGAGAGAAAGGGAGCGAGATAGCGACGAAGAGGGCGAGCGAGAGAGCGAGAAAGAGCGAGAGAGAGAGAGAGAGAGAGAGAGAAAGAGAGAGAGAGAGAGAGAGAGAGAGAGAGAGAGAGAGAGAGAGAGAGAGAGAGAGAGAGAGAGAGAGAGAGAGAGAGAGAGAGAGAGAGAGAGAGAGAGAGAGAGAGAGAGAGAGAAGTGTGAAGTCTGAATGTTTTAATGAGTAGGCCTTGGGCCCTTTTCATGGAGATGAGCACATCTCAAGCACCAGCATACAAATGCACATAGTAAACACAAACAAGAACCTCCTACTCATTATATATAATCCGATTCCAATAATTCCGGTGTGCTTTTCTCACACTTGCGCGTACATGGGTGTTTGTGTTTGCGTGTGGTCATATGAATGGTGTGTGTCTGTGAGTGTATGTTTACGAGCGCGTGTATGCTTTGTAAGGGAGTATCGCCCTGTTTCGTTTACGGATTACGAGAGAGAGAGAGAGAGAGAGAGAGAGAGAGAGAGAGAGAGAGAGAGAGAGAGAGAGAGAGAGAGAGAGAGAGAGAGAGAGAGAGAGAGAGGGATAGAGAGAAAGAGAGACAGAGAGAGAGATAGAGAGAAGAGAGAGAGAGAGAGAGAGAGAGAGAGAGAGAGAGAGAGAGAGAGAGAGAGAGAGAGAGAGAGCACAATTAAGTTTGACACTGTATACAATCTTACAGAGCACCAGCTGGCAACTGGTTGTATGGACACATTTCGTGTTTTGATTCTGACTTTGGGGGACTATCAGAGCAGTAAAAACTTACCGGGCATTTCGTTAGATCTGGCGTTCTGCTGTTCTTTAGGTTCCACTGACACAGGGGGCGACACTGCCGCCCTGAACAAGAGATGAAAGTGAGTTATATATTGATTTTTAATCATACAATTATCTTGCAAAAACAGTGCATATCTTCTCTCTATTTTGATTCTTTTGGAAATGAAGTATTTCTTCTGTGGGTTTTAGACATTTGTTTTCCATATAATTGTTTTACGCAGATCTTGATACATAAAGCATCTAATATTACTTAAGTTAAAAAATGGAAGGTCGGGAGTGAGTATGCAGTTTTATTTTTGACAAGCTCTGCCTCCCCCCTCCCCCTCCCCCGCTGTTAACAAGATTACACTAGCAGCTGATATCTATCTCACTTTCCAACCCGACCTGTGCAATGAATTATCTCTTCGTGCGTTCATTCCCTGTTCGTCTAGGTGATATTTTCAATACTCACTGATTGTATTCCGTGTTGCTGCTTCCTGAAAGTTCAGAAGAGACATGTTATACTGTTGACATATTATGGAGAAGAGGGCAACGATCGTTCACTTCTCATACATTAGAATCAGTATTATCTCTGGCGGGCTAGTCGGAAGGGGACAATATGGCGGCTTCGTTGGACAATCAACGTAAACTCGTGAGAAAAAAACCTCTGTCCCACGACAAAGTGTGAATGACAGGTACTCACAGAGTCAATCCTATACTCACACAATCACTCATAGAACACACACACACACACACACACACACACACACACACACACACACACACCCACATACACACACAAACACACACACACGCACGCAAACAAATACACACGCACACACACAACCACACACACACACTTACACACACACACACACACACGCACACACACACACAAACACACACAATAACGCACACACCTGTTCACTCACAAACTAGCTCACGTACACACTCGTTCACTCTCACACTCACTCACCGTTGACAGAAGAAGAAGCACAAGGTAAAACCCAGTGACGACGCCACATCCACACGACGACAAAACCGACGACAACAAAGACCAGCGCCAACGTCACGCCGACTGCAGCCCCAGCACTTAGGCCACCCGATGAGCTTTTCATAGCCTGAGGGTCTTCTTCTGTTGGGGGATCAAACATGAAAACATCATTGCCATGCAAAAGAGAAGCAATAGACGACTAAATAGCAATAAACAACCATCCATGCAAGAGTTAGACCGTACTTAATGTACGCTGAATGCAGGTTTTGCTTTGAGCAGTAGAAAGGTGCGTCTCACGCAGTACATGCTGATTTTCAAGGCGGCAACGACACTTTCCAATGACATGTTCTAACCTTATTAAATTATGACAATATCGCAAGTCTGACGATCTTTCTTCGAAACTAGGTTCCAGTCTTGATCTCTGGCACCATTTCCTGCATTGTGTTGCGTATTGTGCAATTTCATGTGGGAATATGCAAAAGGTGCCACTCCAAGGAGACATTTGTTATTGGAGAAAGTGAATTGAGTTACAGGTGCCGTACCTTTCATTGAGACGACTAAACGCTGTGTGCAGCGCAGAGAAATCAAACAAGAAGAAAGCACTGCACGCAGCACTGGTTGCTGCGTCGTACTGCGTTTGGTTTGCAAGACAGAGAACCTCTGACATGGCAGTTCCCGATTTATTGAATATGATACTGAGTTAAAACACAAAACAAAACAAAATACAACAACAACAAAAACACAGCAAAAAACAACCAAACAAAATGATACAACTGTTCACTATGTGTGTTCGTGATAATTCGGTTCTTGATAAAATTACAGACATATGCATTACTTGAAAAGAAAGCGTCGGTCATCAAAAACACATACGGCATCTCATAACGTAGCCGGTGTTACCAAATATTTACTTGAGCGTTCCGATCGGAAATTGCGCGAACCGAAACACGGAAACCGATATAGACGCGATTAGGATTCAGGTTTTTTTCCTCACTTTTTTGTTGTTGTTGTTGTTGAAATTGTTGCTATACGGAATTCCGTAATTATACGGACTGTTATGCCGGGGTGGAAGTAGAGATAAGCGCCTACTTCCCAAGAAATGCTCCATATGGCTTCGTGTCTCCAAACACCTCTGACAGTCAAATCCAGCTCCTGGCCTTCACGTGGCGGGCCCTGTCTTCGACTAACAGGAGAAGGGATGCAGGCGGGTCCCTGGCGCCTTAAAACCAGCTGCTTCGGGCAGATGGGGCTCGTCAACCTTGGATGGTCGCTCATCTAGGAGAAGGACAACTCCGATTTCAAAACCCGCACTGCCTTGTGTGCGCCTTGGGAAAGGCAAAGGCTACGAGAAGGAAAACTTCGACAACAAACCCGGGTAGAGTGGACTCGACAGCCCAGCAAGGCAGCTACTCTTGGGGAGGAGGCAACCCTGAGTAAGAACCTCAACCACCGAAGACGGAAGACAGCAGCCAACTTGGCGTGGAGAGAAAATCGGCTGTCTACGCTTCCACGATAATATGAACATCGAACGCAGAAGAAGAAGAAGAAGCTATAACAAAAAAAGCAGAACAAATAAGCAGACAGACATACACTATACTCACCAAAGTATTTTACTTCGAAGGTAACGGTAGAATTACCAACACTGTTCCCAATCCGCACAGAGTAGAAGCCAGCGTCTGTAGATGTCATGGTCTTCGCAGTGATGTTGCATATAGCAATGTAAGCAGCTAACATGTTCTTGCAATGCATGTCCAGAATACCAGACGTCACTGGCTCTGACAGGTTGTTTCCTGGACCGTGGAAGACAAAGGTGAAAGTTTCAGGCAGAGGGAAGGCCACCATGTTGACAGACAGATGTACAGGACGACCCTCGTAGTCCACTGTGGGCAAGTCTGCTCTGCGTGGAACACCTGAGAAGTGATCAACATCATTACTCGTCAACAAAACTGAATGAAAGAATGATGTGCAGAGTATTTATGTCGGACTTTTGGACAGTGTGCATCTTTTTTTGGACGGTCAGAATGATATAATAACAAAATTCGCATCACACTCCATTCTTCGCTGATAAATAAACAAAGTAACAAATCAAATAAATAAAACCAACAAACCAATTGACCAATAGAGCAAAACACAACAACACAACAACAAAAACAAGAAGAAGAAGAAGAAGAAGAAGAAGAAGAAGAAGAAGAAGAAGAAGAAGAAGAAGAAGAAGAAGAAGAAGAAGAAGAAGAAGAAGAAGAAGAAGAAGAACACCAACAACAACAACAACAACAACAACAACAACAACAACAACAACAACAACTTCAACACATGGCTCCCCACGGACGCCTCACCAACATGGTCCCAGGACCTCCACTCTGAATCTTGAGAGGGTCCACGGACCCTGCAGCGGAGTTTTAGAGGGTCCCAAACTCCAGGGGCACCAAAGGTCCCGATGTACTAAAAACACATTGCGATCACGGTCAGTGTGATATGAAGTGTCTTATTTGATCGGAACATTTTAGAAGGCAATTTCAACAACACACGCACAGCCCTTTTGTGCCAGCAACCTGTGCTTTTTAGGTCGAATCCTTTCCCGGACGCAGATAGCTGCACGAGTATGGCCTTTAAACAGCCTCCGTTTTGATGTTGTTACAGCGTGAAATTGGCATTTGTGCTTGCACTAGGCTTACATTTCTGGGACGTGCTTTCTGCTTCTGAGGACGCAGGGACGAGCAGTTTGGGGAGCCCTGACAACAACAACAACAACAACAACAACAACAACAACAACAACAACAACAACAACAACAACAACCAACAAACACACTAAAACAAACAAGAGAACAAAACAAACAAATACATTCTAAGGACGAATCCCTTTTTGGTCAGGCGAGTCCAGAATAGAAGCTGTAGCAGGTGCACCCGTCCAGTCCTCAACACATTTTGGTCAACTGAATTTGTTTGGTTGCAAAGCTACGTTCACCCAAGCTCCAATGCAATGTAGCCCAGATAAACAAACACAAACACATCTGTGACCCTCCACCACGGAATGAGTCGCATGTCACCTTTGCATGATTTTCATATTTTTACATTTTCCTAAAGAGTTTGTTATGCTCTATCCAGTGGTGAAACCCGTTTTAGAAAAGAGCGAACACTCTTTGAGTTATAAGCCTGTGACTAAGGTGACCCTCACACTGTTACCAGACACTCCCCGGACTTATATTAGACCTAACTTAGAACCGCGCGAGGTGACATGCGACTCATTTCGTGGTGGAGGGTCACATTTGTTCGGGTGTGTATATATATATATATAGCTATTCTGATGAACACGTGGGGGAATTCGGGGGCTGTGATTGGATGGTCTCTTCCGATCATCAAAGCATAATGCGGCGGAAGTCGGCCATTTTACTCAATATCCAAAAGCATATTGTCGATAACAAAGACGCATGGTTCCGGTTTCTTCCACGTGTATAAAGTACACGCATACCTCGCCAGGTTTGTTTCTGTGACTAGTCGACAAACGATGCCATTTGCTTTGTGTGTGTTTTTGTTGTTGCTTACTGTACATGACATACATTACGTGTAAAATCCAGTTCTTTAACAGGCAACAAACCTTGCAATTTTCCAGAAGCTGCAATCTGAAGCGACCTATCTCTGATTCTAGCAGACGATCTCTCCAATGTTTAACACAAAATCAGCAAACTCTCCTGTCACATAGAACGTCCATTGTATAGTGCAATGTTGAAATGAAGTTACCGGTCTGAAACATTTAGTCGTTTCTTTTGAGACAATCCTTGTTCTCTTATCATCTACAGATTTACCGCAGTCTTCACCACGCGAATTCCCAACAGAAGTCAGACTTTCGAACATACAATCTACGTAGGCAAGCATGATACGTCATGACGTCATATGATTCCTAGCATATTGACGTAATGCTAAACATCCGGTTATCTTGAGTTTTCTCCGTAATACATGTCCGTGGGTTTTTCAATGTTTGGTTATTTCCGTGGCTTCATGCGGAAAGGGAACCGTCGTCTGCAATCAGCGACATGGACCATTCTGGCACTTGTTGCTGACAAAAACATGATTTTAACACAGAATTTAATGTCAGAATAGCTATATAAACGCCATTGTGTTTTCATCGTAGCAATAGGGTCCGATATTTAGACTCGACCAAGTATAATGCGACTCGTCTTCGACTCGTCGGCATTATACTTGTCTCGTCTAAATATCGGGCACTATTGCAACGCTGAAAACACAATAGCTGGTAATATTAAACGTCACGCTAGCGCACATGGTCAACACTTACAGTTGACGAACAAGCTGAGTGCCCTCCGCTCCTCTGGTCCCAGCTGGTTGTCAGAGACACACATGTAGGTCCCGGTGTCCTCACATCTTGCAGGGCTGATCACGTGATCCACAACTGTGTCGTCATCAACATCTGTGTACGAGCCCCCGGTCACCGTCTTCAGCACCGACCCATCACGCGTCCTGACGAGTTGCATCCTGGGAGTCGGACGTCCGTCAGAGCGACACGTCAGGCTAACGGAAGTGACGTCACTCTCATTCACGGTTAGGTGGGTGGCCATGTTGTTAAGATTAAAGGCTTTTATTTTTGTCCGATCTTGATTAAAATAAAGAAAAAAAGAAACAGGGGTTTTATGCGCTCCAAGCGCGCCCAACAACACAGGAAAGTACCAAGTGCATCGTTATAGTATTATATTTCTTTGTGACAATAATTTTCGATATGTAAAAAACACACTAGCGAGGGCGTTTAGATGGAAAAACAGCTGGTTCTGGAATTGTGCAATTGACCAATTTAAGCAGGGTTAACGGCAATACATAAGTGTTTTCGAGCTTATCAGTGGCATCGACCAAGATAAACAAAATACAAATCTATTTTCCCGCCACAGAAACCCCCAAAACATGGAGTCAGTGAATCTCGTTATGATAAAGTTGGCTTTCGGTGCCCTCGCCGCTTCCTGGTCCGCCAAGCAAGCTGTTGAAATACGTAGAGGTTACACGCCGAGTCTCAGTGATTATTAAAAATAATGGTCGAAGTTACCGGATCATGAAAAATGCGAGCTTTAGCGAGCTTTTTCATGACCGCGAACTGAGACCATTATTTTTTATAATCACTGAGACGAGGTGTGTAACCTCTTTATTCCTCCTTTCTTCAGTTATTCAAAGAAAAGAGGAGGTTTTTTGCGAAAGTTTGATCGAATCCTATTCACTCAACCAGTCAACCTGCGCAGGCGATCGATTAATGCGCGGTTGTATAGTTCCGTGCAAATCATTCCATTCTGTTAACACTTCTTGTCAGTTTTCCTATTTTGGACTAAAATCAAGTACACAGATATGCTGTTATTCTGACGAGGCGGCAAAGGCAGATAGTGTGTGTTCTGTATATGTTTTGGTGTCGCTTACGATAATGTTCTTTCGTCAAATGGGACTAGCAGACGAACTTTTGCACCCGTGTTCCAACGTTCAAAACTGTATGAAGTTCAGTTTTCTGGGGAAAATAGTGTATGAAACCGCTTTATGTTGTTTAAATTGATGAGATGTGTGCATTTGGTTGCGTGTGATCTGTTTATTAAAAGAAATTTTGTTGAAAACTGACCGTCGGATTGCAGTCTGTATTGTCGAAGAAACTGAGTGAAAAGAAGGGGAACTACTCTTGTCGCTAGACTCTTGGAAATTGCTTGTGATGAACGTTTGAGCACGGCAAATCTAGATTCAGAAAACAACCGAACTCATGGATTTTATATGAAGATTCATGTGTTCAGGCCTGTAGTTGTACGTTAATTTAAATGCGGTATGTTTGTATTGTTTGCTCCAGAGATGTATACTTCGTACGTTAGAGCGTTCGGAACTTTTCAGTCGCAAAAAGTAGTACCGAAACGGAACAACTTCTCAACCCATTGCACTATCGAGGATTCAGGCTGTTGCTGGGTCGTTATTTGTTTGGTTGCTGGGTCATTATCGAAAAATAACTACCCCTACAAGTTTACAGAGGTAAAGAAGCAGAGGGGGAAAATAAGACAGTTTTCTTGACTAGAGTGCCTTCCCCTGAGCTTCACAATGCTGCGTGTATTGAAACGTGATTGGAATGTGGTAGATAACACACAGGAATTCGGTGTTGGTGGGGCCAACGAGTGGGGTATGCTATACCGTCTGATACAACTACACCGTATAATTAGTTAGCCTATCTTTTACAAACATAAGCAAAATTAGAAGTGCGTGATAACAAAACCTGCTTATTACCTTTCTGGTAATAGCTCCTTTGTCTCGAAAAGAGCTGCCCTTGAAAATACCATTCCAAACTTAGAGAAGTTTGCCAAGAACAGGCGTCGTGTCACAACATCCGGCTCTTTGTTTTTACGTTCGGAAATGCAGTGCAGAAAACTACGCCGAAAGCTTAAAACAAAGCGAGGCCGTTCATGCTTCAAAGGTAAGATTCCTTGTAATAATTAATAGTACAAATACAACATCAAGCCTTGGCAGCACTAGGGGTATTTTTGAAATTACTAAGAACTGACAAGTATGGAGAGAGAGAGAGAGAGAGAGAGAGAGAGAGAGAGAGAGAGAGAGAGAGAGAGAGAGAGAGAGAGAGAGAGAGAGAGAGAGAGAGAGAGAGAGAGAGAGACAGAGAGAGAGACAGAGAGAGACAGAGAGAGACAGAGAGAGAGAGAGAGAGAGAGAGAGAGAACAATGGAACGCACATGATACTCTGAGGTTCAACGTAGTGTGAAGTGTCAAGGAACTCCATTTGACGTCGCAGGTAAAGTTGGTGTTGTGGTCACTCCTGGTCACGTTAGGTAAGGTCAGTACGGAGGATGACATGTCGTGGGACCAGCCAATGACACCTGGCGGGGAGCCCGGGCTGATACAGGTACACGTCACGGCAGATAACTCTGGCACGTAGTCCACTGGACATCCACTTCCAAGCGATGGATTTTCAGGTCTCTCTGTTTTAATAAACATGCATTTGTACGAATGTAGGTCAACATTGTCTTTTAATTTACGATACTCTTCTGGTTGCCGAAAAGTGTCAATGGGATCCTAAACGGCCCATTTCATCATCTGCTCTGCGAAGAACCTGCACATTAGCCCACACGAAATGACGCCAAAACAAGCCGTTTCCGGCTTCTGACGAGGCTTGAGTGCCATTGGGTTTAAGTACCATGCTTGTGATGTTTTGCTATGTCATAAATTAAACGTTCAAATACTATACCTGTTATTTTAAATTCTCCTTGAGTAAATAACCGCAAACAGTCACCCCAAAGGCAACAACTCACCGATGCTCACGCTGCCAGCAGACTGCCGTGTGCCCCCCGGTGAAGCGACGACGACGTAGCTGTAGGTGCCAGAGGTCAGTGGCATGGTCCATGATGACGAACACCACCCCGTCCTGTTGGACAGGTCTGACGTGTTGCTGGCGTCAGGACTCAGGGATGGGGACGTGTCAGACCCGACTGAGGCTCCGCTCTGGATGACGAGAATGACAGGAACACGAACGGTTTGTTAAGCATGTTTAATGACACGAAGCTTTGTATTTGAAGTATATGTATCCGCAAAGACTGCTAGAAAAGAATTGATTCCGCCTGGAATAATGTCCTCTGCAAAGGACAACTTTCATTATATGACACGCATCATAGACTCTTGATCCTTTGCATTGAAGTAGTCTGTTCGGTGTCTTACTTTCAGTTGAGGTGTTAATCATGTTATTCATGTTCTTATTTCTCGTTCTCCCTCTCTTATCGCGCCCCTCTCCCTTCTTCCACCTGTCCCTCTCTCTCTCTCTCTCTCACACACACACACTCACACCCTCACACATACACACACACCCACACACACACACACACTCACACACACACACACACAAACACTCACAGACACACACACACACACACACACACACACACACGCACACACACATGGAGTGAGAGTGAGAGAATAGAG
>NC_090252.1:14442753-14447753 GCF_037325665.1 Littorina saxatilis | reverse complement strand
TTCACTTTTTTTTCTGTGCACACAAGCATGCACTACTGTTTTGTACGGTTAATTATTTCTTTCCCATCCTGACACATTCGGACATACACAAACATGCAGACATACATACAGAGACAGTTCGGACGCACAGACTGACAGACATACACACAACCAAACAACTACAAACCATACACAGATTGACACCACAAACGCACACACAAGTACCAGAAAACATGCGAACGCGCTTTCATACGGATAAGCAAACTAATGTTGGAAAAAGCAGCAATTGGTTTATTTAAAAAAAAATGTGTAACACATGATATAGAATACAGGGCCTAATTAAAGTAGCCAAACGGCCAGCAAAAGGAAGGCTTGTGACGTCCTACTAGTCGAGCATACATACCAAGACATAAACTACAGGTAAAGCCCATGCTGACAAGTTGCCAGACAGTTTTGTGGTTAAAACTGGAGTCCTTCAGGGGTGTCTACTGTCGCCTCTCCTCTTCCTCCTGGTCATTGACTGAATCATGAAGACCACCACAGCAGACAGGAACAACCGTATACAATGGACACTCTGGACACAACTGGATGCCTTCGACTTCGCTGACAACCTGGCGCTCCTCTCGTACAGCTATGTACAACCAGATGCAAGACAGGACCACTCGCCCGGAAACAACATCAGCTAGGAAAGGGCTCAGGATCAACAAGAGGAAAACTGAAGTCGTGAAGACCAACACCACTGCCAACACTCAAGTCAAAGTAGGTGGGGAGCCAATTAGAGAAGTCGAATATTTTCTGTACCTAGGAAGTGTTATTGATAGACAAGGAGGCACTGTCAGATACGTCGCCACCAGGCATGGCAATGCACGAGCAGCCTTCATCACGTTGAAGAACATCCGGGCCTCCAGGGAAATCAGCACTACCACCAAGCAGTTCTTCTTCAACTCCAATGTCAAATCGGTTCAACTCTAAGGCTCTGAAAAGTGGAGGATGACCAAGGTGACACCGCAGATGATTCAGACATTGATCAACATGTGTTGAGGCGTATCTGTGAGATCAGGTAGAGCTGTGGCAAAAAGCGGGCCAGGGGCTTATTAGCCACCTTATTATGAGGAGAATGTGGGGCTGGATTGGACACACCCTCAGAAAACCAACATCCAGTATCACCCGCCAGGACCTTACTTGGAATACGCAGGGTAAAAGAAAGAGAGGAAGGCTAAGAAACTGCTGGAGGCGAGACACAGAGGCAGAACTGAAGAGGCAAGGCAACAGCTTGGCAGAGGCGGAAAGAACAGCTAAGAGTAGAGTGCGACGGAAAAGCCTCGTCAATAAGAGCCCAAGTAAGTAAGGAAGTAAGTAAGTTAGTAAGTAAGTGAGTGAGCGAGTGAGTGAGTGAGTCAGTAAGTAAGTAAGTAATTTAGTAAGTAAGTACACAAGTAAAGAAGTAAGTGAGTAAGTAAGTAAGAAGTTAATTAAGAAATTAACCTGCATAAAGGTGTCCAAATCATGGAATAATATAGCCCTAAGAAATAACTGTTCAAAAATATAAAAATCAGTTAAATATAATTTCTTCAATATACACATGGGCTACGTGGGTTTCATTTGTAGAGTCCAATAAAATACCAATAGAACACATAAGAGCTGATAACATGTTCAATGTCGTGAACAAAGGCTACAAGCTGAAATGTCAAAACAGTTTCACAAAAAGCAACAGCGAAAACATATAGAAGTAAAAATCGTGTGCCCATCAGCTTGCTTTCTGTAAGCTATTTGGGCTGGCACTGAGAGAAAAACCAGCTCCATGCCTGTGGACAAAACTCAACCATTTGTCAGGTGCGAAAACAAAGAGAAGCAACAGCTTCAAATAATTATTATCTTGTTGCCCTAGCTTTCACAGAGATTACATTTATGTGCGAACTCTCCTCGGACAAACAAAATATCACCTTGCGTTTTTCAGTGTGCATACGAACCACACAGAAGCACAGATGATGTTACATCACATTCTTAAATAACGCGTACAGTCGTCTCGAAACCTCTGGTTCTCTAGTCTGAATTTTTCTCCAAAGACATGTCCTCTGCTATTAAAACCTATCTCACCCATCTCGAACAAAGTCATTGGAAAACAATGTTACCCCCAGGCTAATTTTATGGATCATAGACTTCCTAGCCAATAGTCTTTGATCAGTTAGTAGATATATTGTAATGCATCTCGTTCTATATATCTGCAGGGTAACCACATTGCACGGTCTTGAACTGTAAGTAAAATGACTATCTATGCTTACAAGAGCATGTTCTGCAAATTTTACTTTACTTTATTTGGTGTTTAACGTCGTTTTCAACCACGAAGGTTATATCGCGACGGGGAAAGGGGGGAGATGGGATAGAGCCACTTGTCAATTGTTTCTTGTTCACAAAAGCACAAATCAAAAATTTGCTCCAGGGGCTTGCAACGTAGTACAATATATTACCTTACTGGGAGAATGCAAGTTTCCAGTACAAAGGACTTAACATTTCTTACATACTGCTTGACTAAAATCTTCACAAACATTGACTATATTCTATACAAGAAACACTTAACAAGGGTAAAAGGAGAAACAGAATCCGTTAGTCGCCTCTTACGACATGCTGGGGAGCATCGGGTAAATTCTTCCCCCTAACCCGCGGGGTGTTTCTGCAAATTCAGAAGCTAAGATTGTAGTAGAAAATCAAAATGTTTAAGCTACAGTTCATCATGACCACCTAATTAAGTATTAAGAAGGTTGTTATACAATGTACACAACTTCAATGAATTCCTATCTGTTAAACAAAAGAGGACACACCAAGAACCAGGTATGGTATATTATCTTCATCAAGATGTCGGCAGAATGCCTTCTCATTAATATTCCTATTTTTAAATTTTGTTTGTTTGTTTGTTTGTTTGTTTGCTTAACGCCCAGCCGACCACGAAGGGCCATATCAGGGCGGAGCTGCTTTGACATATAACGTGCGCCACACACAAGACAGAAGTCGCAGCACAGGCTTCATGTCTCACCCAGTCACATTATTAATAATAATAATAATAATAATGCAAACTTTTATAGCGCTATTCTAGAAAAATGTCTACTCTTAGCGCTTTACAATACATACATCGACCAAGCATACTATACACGCACAGGCAAAGAAACCGACCAAACATAACCAACAAACTATACATGCACAGGCACCGGACCAACCAGTCCTAGCACTAACCCCATAATGCCAGACACCAGGCGGAGCAGCCACTAGATTGCCAATTTTAAAGTCTTAGGTATGACCCGGCCGGGGTTCGAACCCACGACCTCCCGATCACGGGGCGGACGCCTTACCACTAGGCCAACCGTGCCGGTCTATTTTTAAATCAGACTAGGAAAATGTAATAATCCAATAGAAGCATGGGATGGGAATGCGTGTGCGCTCATTATTGCTATCACTTTTATTGTCGAATAAAATTGAACTTTTGAAATATGTGTAAGGCCTACAAAAAAAAAGTTGTATGTTTCTGGTAACATGGCTACAAAAAATAGGGTAGGTAGGTAGGGATTTTTTTGGTTTTGTTTTGGTTGTTGTTGTTGGTCTGGGTAGAAAATAACAATACAGTGACGCAACGAGACTGGATTTACTATACAAAGAGAAAGACAACACATTACAAAACAAATGAGACAAAAGGGATGCGGGGTTAACCCCCTTGTGTGGTCTGCCGTCTGTTACTTTCGTTTTGACGCTTTTTTTTACAAATGCAATAAAAAAAAGTCTTGGGTCGGCGGGAAAAAACTAGGTAGGGTCGGGTGACCAAAAACATACAACTTTTTTGTTGTTGCCTAATCAAGAGTAAAAAACACTTAAACTACCTGGAAACAACCCGATTACACAAATCTGCCACGTGATCTCAAAGTTTCACAAGAGTGTACCAGAAATCAACTGCAACAGACTCTTTCTCAAATTAGCCATCTACGCATCTAACAGACGCACATCAACCGTATGCAGCCATCAATATCTCATGGTCAAGGTCGGTAGACAACTCTGTAGAGCAGCTGCTGTGATAGGGAAAACTCAACTGCATGTCACACATGGACCAGTGATCCTATGTGGAGCCACTTTTCTTGTACGTTCGCCTTAGAGCACACGAACACAAAGCAATGGCAAATACTTAACGAACTCCTGTTGTAAAAATGAAAGGTAATCTTATTCCCGAGAAACATTTCAAAGAATGTATGAAACCAATACAGCTTAAAATTTAAAACACAAAAATGCAATGTTGAGGAATCTAACACAAAGTGTATGGTGTGACTTACATGACAAGTATGACCAGCAACAGGTCAAGGAGAACACATAACAACAACAGAACATTTCAAAATCTTAAAAAAATAATGTAACAATTGCACAGTAAGGGTGATTTCAAATCACCAATGCAAACGCCAAATTTGTTTGAATGAACTGTACAAAACATGAATAATTACAAGTACTAAAAGGTTAAACAAAAAACAACCCAACACAACTAACTGTACAACACACGATTATACGTGAATGTGTGAGGTCGCACGTGCATGTCTGTGTTTGTGTGTACAACGGTACGTGTGTGTATCACCCAAAGAGTAATGTACATCCAGCAGGAGTGACACCCATGTTTTGGCTCACGTACATGTAGCTATTAATTGATAAAGTCTGTCCGATTTGTGTTTTGGTTTAAGTCGCCATACACTGTGACATATTTGAGAAAGCACATATTTTTGGAGTACTGATTTACTATACACTCAGATGCGTCAAAATGACGTCGAATGTCAAGCATAGCAGATATTGTTTTTTTTTTTTACCTTTCTAATAGAATTACAACTCGATTGGACACTTTTAGTTCCGTCTATTCTGGTTTTGGCTATGCCTGACTTTGAACGACTGCTGAAGAAGAAAAATCCCACCAACTCTTGGGATTGCATGAAAAAAACCACTAAAAAAGAATAGGCATTTTTCTGCAAGATGCAGTTAAAAGGATGTGCTTTTCTTTTCAA
>NC_090252.1:14435253-14437753 GCF_037325665.1 Littorina saxatilis | reverse complement strand
CCGACGGTTGAGAAATAATTTGACTGATGTTATAAGAAAAAGGAAAGAAGAGCACATTAGGGAACTAGAAAATAGAATATTGTCACCTCATAATTTTGGCAATAAAGACTGGTGGAAGGTAGTCAACTCTTTTTTGAAAAAGAAAGGAATGAGTACAAATGAGATTCCGCCGATTGAAAGCAATGGAATTGTGTATTACTCTGCAGAGGACAAAGCCGAGATTTTTAATGAAGCATTTCTACGACAGTCGCATATACAAGGTCATGATGATGACGTTCCACCAGTTGAAGAAGAGCCCATCTCCATTAGTCCTCTCGTGATAACTACCGAAATGGTGTACGCTGTTCTAAACAACCTCGATGTTAGGAAAGCAGTAGGTCCTGATTTGGTTCACAATAAACTTCTTAAACTTGCTGCTTGTATTATTTCAAATCCGCTTGCAACCCTTTTCCAGAGATCGTTGGCTGAGGGAAAGTTTCCGAAAATTTGGAAAGTAGCTCATGTGAATCCCATTTATAAGAAAGGTGAAAAAGAACACTGCAGTAACTATCGTCCGATCTCATTACTCAGTTGCATTGGAAAAGTATTGGAAAAATGTGTTCAAGCCCATGTTTTTCGATATCTCACAGAGAATGATTTATTAACGGTTTCTCAGTCAGGGTTTATTCCTGGTGATTCAACTAGCTTTCAGTTGTTGAGTATGTATGACGATTTTTGTCAATCCTTAGATAAGCAGTTGACGACTCAGGCTGTTTTCTGTGATATATCAAAAGCCTTCGACAGAGTGTGGCACAAGGGTTTGTTGCATAAATTATATGCTATAGGCATAAGAGGTGTTTTATTAAAATGGTTTGAAGATTATTTGACAGGCAGGTTACAAGCCGTTGTTATCCAAGGCAGGAAATCGACATACGGACGTGTTTGTTCAGGTGTTCCCCAAGGTTCTGTTCTGGGGCCCTTGTTGTTCCTTGTGTACATTAACGATATTGTCATTAATATCGAATCTGTCATTAAACTTTTTGCTGATGATACCAGTTTGTATTTATCTCTAAATGATGCAAACACGCGGACACAGATCTTAAATGCAGACTTAGCCAAAATTGCACACTGGGCGGAAAAATGGAAAGTTAATTTCAATAATTTAAAAACAGATTTGATGACCTTTTCTGGAAATAGAATGCCTGAAACCCTTCCTCTTGTATTTGATGGAACAGTTCTGAGAGAAAACCACGTTCACAAACATCTTGGTGTACTGATTCAGAGCGACTGCAAATGGGAATCACATGTTCAGTCAATTATATCTAAAGTACGTGTTCTTCTCTCATGTTTTCGGTCCTATAAGTATCGCCTTAGCCGAAAGGCACTTGAACTTATGTATAAATCTTTTATTATTCCCCATTTTGATTTTTCTGACGTCATTTGGGATAACTGTTCTGACAGATTAGCTACTTTATTAGAAAACTTGCATCTTGATGCCATAAGAACCATTATAGGTGCAGTTCGTGGCACGAGTCACCAAAAATTGTACGATGAATCAGGATTTACAACACTGAAGGAGAGGCGAAAAAGACACAAATTGATTTTGTATTTCAAATTAGTTAATGCACGCGTGCCACCATACTTACTAGAACGTCTGCCTCCTCTCGTTGCTTCTGTGAACCCTTACCATAGACGAAGACCACTTGACAGACAGACTCCCCACTCTCGAACTGAATTGTATAAAAAGTCATTTTTTCTGTCTTCGACTTCCCTGTGGAATGAGCTTCCAGATACTGTAAAACAACTTGATTCTATTGGGTTATTTAAAAAACGTATTAGTTCTGATGATTCTGTTGTTCCCTCGTATCTATACACATCTGATCGAAAATCAGAAATTATCCATTGCAGACTGAGATTGAGGATCAGCAATCTAAATAGTGATCTATTTGACAGACATTTAATTCCCGACCCGTCATGCACTTGTGGTTATCCTGTTGAAAATGCGGAGCACTATATTTTTCATTGCCCCTTATCTCTTCAAATACGTGAAGTCACCTTGTCAACACTGCCCAACTATGATTTGCTAACCGCTGATGATTTTC
This sequence comes from Littorina saxatilis, assembly GCF_037325665.1. Taxonomy (NCBI): domain Eukaryota; kingdom Metazoa; phylum Mollusca; class Gastropoda; order Littorinimorpha; family Littorinidae; genus Littorina; species Littorina saxatilis. The sequence continues at coordinate 14,435,672 of NC_090252.1, read as the reverse complement.
TGTATGGCAATAGAGACAAGTCAGACAGCGAAAATGCATTGATATTTGACCAGTTATTCAGGTTTATCTTATTAAGCAAACGTTTTGAATAATGAATGCATTTATCTCATCCACCATGTGCAGTACTGTTTACATTTCTTTGTTCTGGTAGTATTCTATTTTCAACCATGTGGAAGTCATTGTATGCGTGTGTGTGCGAGTGAGTGTGCGAGCGCGTGTGAGTACTGTTGTTAGTTTAGCATTGGTTTTGTTTGTTTGTTGTTTTTTGTTGGTTTTGTTTTCACTTTTATTGCTACATGTTTGTCTACCATAATTTACCATTATTATTTTGACATTATTTCAAATTTGTTATATTAAAATCGTCCGCCAAATTTCATTTGCTTTTAAGAGTACGCTCATAAGCTTAGCTTGTTGTGCTC
>NC_090252.1:14402753-14432753 GCF_037325665.1 Littorina saxatilis | reverse complement strand
GAGAGAGAGAGAGAGAGAGAGAGAGAGAGAGAGAGAGAGACAGAGACAGAGACAGAGACAGAGACAGAGACAGAGACAGAGATATTGAGAGGCCTTCGACGCAAAGCATATATATATATATATATATATCTGTAATAGCTTACCTTGCACCTCATTGGATCTGGCGTTCTGTTGTTCTTCGTGCTGTAATGACACAGGGGGCAACACTGCGGACCTAGACAAGAAATGAAAGTGAGTAATGCATTGATATGTAGCCATAACAAAAACGGTTACACACTCTCTCTCCGTACCTTTGGGAAATTAACGGCTTCTTCAGCCCTCGTTACCTAATGCAGTCTTTTAAATAAAAACAGTCTGTATACATGCACATGTGAGCTACTTAATTAACATACAAGTCAAAAGACGTGAGGTTGTGAGTACGCAAATCTTAATCTGGACAATCTCTCATCTTTTATTCTTAACAAAAGCATCGGAGAGTTATCGTTTCCAACCCGACCTTAGCATTTTATTATTGATTGATGTAATCATTTTACATTGGCCTGGGTTAAAATTTAAATACTCACTGGTTACAGTCCGTGTTGTTGCTTCCTGAAAACATAAATAATAACACAACCGTATTATGGCAGTCAGGTTGGGACCCTTTTTATATTTAGTCAAGTTTTGACTAAATATTTTAACGTAGAGGGGGGAATCGAGACGAGGGCCGTGGTGTATGTGTGTCTGTGTGTGTGTGTGTGTTTGTCTGTCTGTGTGTGTGTGTAGAGCGATTCAGACTAAACTACTGGACCGATCTTTATTAAATTTGACATGAGAGTTCCTGGGTATGAAATCCCCATACGTTTTTTTCATTTTTTTGATAAATGTCTTTGATGACGTCATATCCGGCTTTTCGTGAAAGTTGAGGCGGCACTGTCACGCCCTCATTTTTCAACCAAATTGGTTCAAATTTTGGTCAAGTAATCTTCGACGAAGCCCGGGGTTCGGTATTGCATTTCAGCTTGGTGGCTTAAAAATTAATTAATGACTTTGGTCATTAAAAATCTGAAAATTGTAAAAAAAATTAAAAATTTATAAAACGATCCAAATTTACATTTATCTTATTCTCCATCATTTGCTGATTCCAAAAACATATAAATATGTTATATTCGGATTAAAAACAAGCTCTGAAAATTAAATATATAAAAATTATTATTAAAATTAAATTGTCCAAATCAATTTAAAAACACTTTCATCTTATTCCTTGTCGGTTCCTGATTCCAAAAACATATAGATATGATATGTTTGGATTAAAAACACGCTCAGAAAGTTAAAACAAAGAGAGGTACAGAAAAGCGTGCTATCCTTCTTAGCGCAACTACTACCCCGCTCTTCTTGTCAATTTCACTGCCTTTGCCATGAGCGGTGGACTGACGATGCTACGAGTATACGGTCTTGCTGAAAAATGGCATTGCGTTCACTTTCATTCAGTGAGTTCGACAGTTACTTGACTAAATATTGTATTTTCGCCTTACGCGACTTGTTGTTTATCACACTAAAAATAAATAAGACACACTTAATATATGAATTAGAAATATCAGCACGACCTATTCTCAGGATTGAACGTTCTATTGCTTATAACATATACATGCCACCATATAAAGGTACTGAAAAGCCGGGTTTGTTAGCGGGTGTTGCACAGAATGGCAACGCACCACCCGCCGTCATGCTGACCTGTTTACTAGAACATTGCATGATCAAACTACTGTGTGGCGTTGATTGTGAGATTGTCGCTCTCTCTTGGAAAAAAATAACAGAAAAAGGAGCAACTAAAATGTATGTTTAACACGGCCTATTGAGTAACATTTGTGTGAGTGATTGGTTGATCCAGGTCACGAGATTGCTGTGACTGACAGGCATAATCAAATCGAAGCGAAGCAGTTCCCGTTGATGCTATTTCATTTTACTCGCATGCAGGATCCTCTTCGATTTGTATTTTTGTCTAAACGATCTGGTAATAAAACCGCTAGTTTTAATTTGCTGACTGTATTTGACAACAAAAATGACTTCAATGTAATATCTACATTTGTCTGCCGACTCATGTTGATATCCATTTTCTTGTCATGTCTGTTATCATTTGCTAACACTAACAGCCAGCATAGTAGACATTACTCACTGAAGATCTATTGCATTTTCAGATGTATTTCATTTATTTGCCTGTAATGTGGTCATGGATTGATGTGGGATAATAGAGGTAAACACCTCACAATGCTGTGCTTGTCAAACTTATTTAAAAGGAGCCAAACATACTTGTCATCATTAACAATTTAAAATGATTTTTTTTAAATAATGTTTTGAATGTGTGCAAGGCATACAAAAAGTGTTGATAAAAAGTATCCATTTAATAAATCTGAAAGAAATCTAACCTCGACAGTGAAATCAAGTCTAAGACTCGCTTCTGTTTGAATGACTTCAAAACCAACGGCCATACGAACTCGTTTTAAAAGGCCAATGTCCTGCTGACACCAACAATGGGTAAAACTTTTTTCCGGAGAAGCTCATGAATCTTGTCATTTTCAAGCACACAGTGAACTCTAGACTGATACCGTTGGTCATTTTTAGACGCCCATTAGCAATATACGGCGTGCCAGTTGTAAACAAACAGCACGACATTTTCGAAGAGGTCGTAATGATCACCAACTAATTTCAGCAATTATCGTAAAAACCTGCCCGCTCGATAACTTTATCTTGGGATGATGTGGTAAATGTTGTCAGCACTGTTCTTCTTTATGACGTCGTTTTTTGTTAATGAGGCTCAGTCTTTGGCATTTGTTACACACACACACACTCACACACACACACACGCACACACACACACACACACACACACACACACACACACACACACACACACACACACACACACACACACACGCACACACACTACTAACATGCGCACACACGCATCACACTTGCATCACACTCACATATACTCACAATAACTCTAATACTCGGTCACTCACATTAAAGTTCACTTTCACACTCACTTACCATTGGCAGAAAAAGAAGCGCAAGGTAAAACCCAATGGCGGCGCCACATCCACACCACGACAACACCAACGACGACAAGCACCAACGCCAACGTAACACCGACTGTAGCACCAGTACTAAGGATTTCCCCGGCCCTGGCGTCTGTCTCTGTGTTGGGACCTAACATGAAAACATTACAACATCACAAAAGTTAGTTTGTCTGCAGGAGACATTCTCTGACCTGGCGGTTTCTGATGAATCTTATTTTGCCGAAACAGAAACAACCCACACCAAAACAGCAAACTACATACATTCATTGACGATTTTTGGGTACCTCATTTAATTACACACCAAAGTACGCATTACATCAACAGAAAGCGTTGGTCCTCAAGACCACATTATATACCAACAGCAAGAATCTTGGTCAAATATTATTATAAACACGAAGACACAAAGCATTTTTAAAAGTAAACATCAATACCAATTACTTGGAAAAACTAATAACAAATAGGAACAACAACAGTCAAAATCCATAGTAACAAATGCGCAGGAACTAAATAACGCGCACGTGAAAATTGTACTCGTGAAACTATGTTAACACCATATTTAAGTATGCTATTTTAATTCATGTACTTCTATGTGTATGGAGATCTGACAAATAAATGGCTTGCGTGATAAGCAAGGGTATTCCAATGCAGAACAGACAGATAGACACATTACTCACCAAAGTATTTTACTTGGAAGCTGATGTTGGAAGAACCAACACTGTTCCCAATCCGCACAGAGTAGAAGCCAGCGTCTGTAGATGTCATGGTATTCACAGTAATGTTGCATGTAGCAATGTAAGCAGCAACCATGTTCCTGCAATGCATGTCCAGTTTGCCAGACGTCTCTGACTCAGACACGTTGTTTCCTGGACCGTGGAAGACAAAGGTGAAGGTGTCAGGCAGAGGGAAGGCCAGCATGTTGACAGACAGCTGTGCGGGACGTCCCTCGTAGTTCAACCTAAGATTTGTCGGCGCTGGTTCCTGTAGACGTGGTCGACCTGTCCAGCAAATAATATCAATCAATCAATATGAGGCTTATATCGCGCATATTCCGTGGGTACAGTTCTAGGCGCTCTGCAATGATGCCGTGTGAGATGGAATTTTATACGGCCAGTAGATTGCAGCCATTTCGGCGCATATTTACCTTTCACGGCCTATTATTCCAAGTCACACGGGTATACGTAGACAATTATTAACTGTGCCTAAGCAATTTTGCCAGGAAAGACCCTTTTGTCAATCGTGGGATCTTTAACGTGCACACCCAATGTAGTGTACACGGGGGGTGTTCGGACACCGAAGAGAGTCTGCACACAAAGTTGACTCTGTGAAATAAATTTCCGCCGAACGTGGGGACGAACTCACGCTGTCAGCGGCCAACTGAATACAAATTCAGCGCACTACCAACTGAGCTACATCCCCGCCCCGTTGCGTGTCACGAATACGTGTCGTGACAAGAACAGTAGTACTTACAGTTGTGATTTTTTTTCTCTCAGATATATGACGGGTTTCAGTGTGTGCTTGTTATTCTGGTTCCCTTTATTTAGCTTCTGCCTTGTTTGATTGAAAGGTTTGTTTCTCGCCGAGACTCACCTTTGAGATCCTGGTTAATAAATGAACAGGGATAGATAAGTAGAAGCGCGATTAATTGAGAGTAAATGGGAGTGAGAGGATCAGGAGTCCAGAAGAAAAAGAAAGAAGACATTCATGATGTCAGTATGTCACACGATTCAAAATTTGCAGCAATCTCAAACTCAACTGTACACAAAAATACTAGTTGAAAGTTAAGCTTTTTTAACACCCTCGTTCAAAACATATTCTGCACTGTCGCTGTGCTTGCTTTGTTTCCTGCGTGCGCATATGTGCTTATGTGGATGGATACATGTTAAGGAACACGTGTGTACAATCAGAAACAGGTGATTGTAAGTGTACATCCCTACAAGCAACTCACAATAACCGTAAAGTGTACAATCAGAACCGGTTGGGAATAAGTGTACAACCCTGCAGAAATAACTCACAATTAACGTAGAGCTGAGCTGTGTCCCGCTGAGTGTCCCCCACCCCGTTGTGAGCGCTGCACGTGTAGAGTCCCGTGTTGTTGCACTGTGCAGTGATGGTGTGGGACAGCCGTGTGCTGACCTCTGATAGACTCAGCTTGCCTCCCTCTGCTCTCTGTAACACCGTGTCGCTCTGGGTCAACTGTAGCTCAGGGGTAGGTCTACCACGTGACTGGCAGTCAAATTTCACAGGGTCGCTCTCGTTTGTGGTGAGGTTCTTGTTGCTGTCCATACCAAAGGTGATATCAGACGCTGTATCTGTAAGAAACAACCACCAAACATGGGTGTCTCGCGTATCCCTTCTTTGCTCTTCAAAAGCTCAAGTGCGTGTCCTTTTGATGCAACACACTCAGGCGCCTGACATCACTAAATCACATTTGTCCACGTCTCTCTTTTACCCGAGAAGACTGAAACGATCGCTTTTGTTTCATCACAATAACTGTTTCTTTCCTTCATATTGTTGTAAGACACTAAGAATATTCTACAATGGCAAATTAGAAAAAGTACCGCTTCCATTCGCGAGATTAGATGACACTGACAAAAATAAAGGAATTGGTCATGAGGTGTATGGGTGTCACATGATAGGACAGAGTTGTGTACAGAGAAGACCGAGACAGCAGAAAGGAAAGGAAAAGGGAATGTGTGAAATAAGTGCTATTATCCTACACACGTGAGAGAGGCACTCGTGAGATAATAATCGTTCAAATCATACGTGTGTATGTAAATGAGGTCATGTCAAGCAAGTCTGGCAGGTACCTGTTTTTTCCACTGCTTATGATGCCAAAGTCACCGAGACAAACGTCATTATAGAAAACAAAATTGCGCTCGCTAATTACCCTCGATGAATATTTAGAACTAACACGTCACACCGCACTTTCAGAGTGACGTTTCTTTACTTTGACGTAATAGATTGCACGAGGCTTTAGAGGAGATCGAGGTTCCAAAACACGCGTCTTCAATTTAGCTGCCTCGACTGCAGGACAGTATCAGTAAAATACACGTAAGTACAGTATGTAGGATAAACAGAATACTACATGGCTTGTTGTATCGTACCAGATTTACACTCGTTGCTTTTATTTTATTTTATTTATTTACGAGGATTTATATCGCGCACGTATCTCACCACACAAGGCGACTCAAGGCGCATGTTACGTAGAGGTTACATGCCGAGTCTCAGTGATTATTAAAAATAATGGTCGAAGTTAGCGGATCATGAAAAATGCGAGCTTCAGCGAGCTTTTTCATGACCGCGAACTGAGACCATTATTTTTAATAATCACTGAGACGAGGTGTGTAACCTCTTTATTCACCCTTTCTTCAGTTATTCAAAGAAAACAGGAGTTTTTGTGCGAAAGTTTGATCGAATCCGAATCACTCAACCAGTCAACCTGCGCAGGCGATCGATTAATGCGCGGTTGTATAGTTCCGTGCAAATCATTCCATTCTGTTAACACTTCTTGTCTGTTTCCCTGTTTTAGACTAAAATCAAGTACACAGATAAGCTGTTATTCTGCTGTGGCGGTAAAGGCAGATATTGTGTGTTCTGTTTATGTTTTAGTATCGCTTAAGATAATGTTCTTTTGTCAAATGGGACTAGCAGACGAACTTTTGCACCCGTGTTCCAACGTTAATTACTGTATGAAGTTCAGTTTTCTGGGGAAAATAGTGTATGAAACCGCTTTATGTTGTTTAAATTGATGAGATGTGTGCATTTGGTTGCGTGTGATCTGTTTATAAAATGAAATATTGTTGAAAACTGACCGTCGGATTGCAGTCAGTGTTGTCGAAGAAACTGCGTTAAAAGAAGGGGAACTACTCTTGTCCGTTAGCGTATGAGTTACTTGCCTTGGGAATTTGCTTGTGATGAACGGTTTGTGCACAGCAGATCTAGATTCAGAAAACAACCGAACTCATGGATTTTATATGGAGATTCATGTGTTCAGGCCTGTAGTTGTTAATTTAAATGCGGTATGTTTGTATTGTTTGCTCCAGAAATGTATACTTCGTACATTAGAGCGTTTGGAACTTTTCAGTCGCAAAAGTAGTACCGAAACAGAACAGCTTCTCAACCCATTGCACTATCGAGGATTCAGGTTGTTGCTGGCTCGTTATTTGTTTGGTTGCTGGGTCATTATCGAAAAATAACTAGCTCTACAAGTTTACAGAGGTAAAGAAGCAGAGGGGGGAATAACTATTAATGCCGTGTGAGATGGAATTTTTTACACAATATATCACGCATTCACATCGGCTTTTTTAAATATTTGTTTGCAGTTCAATATTTAAAAAAACAACTCGTGTAAATCTGGTACGACACAGCAAGCCATGTAGTATTCTCTATAGACACAGCAAACCATGTAGTATTCTCTATAGACACAGCAAGCCATATAGTAGGCCCTATTCTCTATATACACAGCAAACCATGTAGTGTTCTCTATAGACACAGCAAGCCATGTAGTATTCTCTATAGACACAGCAAGCCATGTAGTATTCTCTATAGACACAGCAAGCCATGTAGTATTCTCTATAGACACAGCAAGCCATGTAGTATTCTCTATGGACACAGCAAGCCATGTAGTATTCTCTATAGACACAGCAAGCCATGTAGTGTTCTCTATAGACACAGCAAGCCATGTAGTGTTCTCTATAGACACAGCAGGCCATGTAGTGTTCTCTATAGACACAGCAGGCCATGTAGTGTTCTCTATAGACACAGCAGGCCATGTAGTGTTCTCTATAGACACAGCAAGCCATGTAGTATTCTCTATAGACACAGCAAACCATGTAGTATTCTCTATAGACACAGCAAGTCATGTAATATTCTCTAGACACAGCAAGTCATGTAGTATTCTCTATAGACACAGCAAGTCATGTATTATTCTCTATAGACACAGCAAGTCATGTATTATTCTCTATAGACACAGCAAGCCATGTAGTATTCTCTATAGACACAGCAAGCCATGTAGTATTCTCTATAGACACAGCAAGCCATGTAGTATTCTCTATAGACACAGCAAGTCATGTAGTATTCTCTATAGACACAGCAAGTCATGTAGTATTCTCTATAGACACAGCAAGTCATGTAGTATTCTCTATAGACACAGCAAGCCATGTAGTATTCTCTATAGACACAGCAAGCCATGTAGTATTCTCTTTATATATAACTCCGGAGATCCACTAGCGAACATACATGTTTACTCGCACAAAACGTGTTCGCCATGTCCCAATGGTCTCAAAACGACATTCTCTATAAAGACACGGTGACACGTTCACGACCAAAAGGTAACATCTATCTGCAGATGATCGTATGAACTAATACAGACACGTACAGGGTTTTACATGTCATGCCATTAAACATATATTAGCCAGGTTGCCCTCGGTGCAGATTTGGAATTTTGGGAGGAAGTAATTTGGCAAGCTAATATTCTTTACAAAATATCTCCTCTCCTCTACTCTTCCCTATTTACTTTTAGTCATATTTTGACTAAATGTTTTAACATGGATGGGGAATCCGGAGTGTGGTGGTGATGGTGGTGGTGGTGGTAGTGGTGTGTGTGTGTGCGTGTGTGTGTCAGTGTGTGTGTGTGTGTGTGTGTGTGTGTGTGTGTGTGTGTGTGTGTGTGTGTGTGTGTGTAGAGCAATTCAGATATAACTACAGTACTGGACTGATCTTCATACAACTTCATTTTCTTCATTTTCTTTTTATAACTGTCTTTGAAGACGTCATATCCTGATTTTTGTGAAAGTTGAGGCGGAACTATCACAACCTCATTTAACAATCAAATGTATTATAATGTTGGTCAAACAATCTTCGCCAAAGCCTGGACTGTGGTATTACGGGGCGGGGATATAGCTCAGTTGGTAGCGCGCTGGATTTGTATTCAGTTGGCCGCTGTCAGCGTGAGTTCGATCCCAGGTTCGGCGGAAATTTATTTCACAGAGTCAACTTTGTGTGCAGACTCTCTTCGGTGTCCGAACCTCCCCCCGTGTACACTACATTGGGTGTGCACGTTAAAGATCCCACGATTGACAAAAGGGTCTTTCCTGGAAAAATTGCTTTGGCACAGTTAATAATTGTCTACCTATACCCGTGTGACTTGGAATAATAGGCCGTGAAAGGTAAATATGCGCCGAAATGGCTGCAATCTACTGGCCGTATAAAATTTCATCTCACACGGCATCACTGCAGAGCGCCTAGAACTGTACCCACGGAATATGCGCGATATAAGACTCATTGATTGATTGATTGATTACATTTCAGCTCTGAAAAGCTTAACAATTAATTAATTACTTTCGTCATTACAAATATGAAAATTCAAATGAAATTAAAACACACACACATACACACACACACACACACACACATACACACACACACACACACACACACACACACACACATATACACACTTACACATTCATACACACACACACATACGCACACACATACACACTCACACACACGCACACACATACACACACACACACACACACACACACACACACACACACACACTTACATACACATACACCACCGCCCTCGTCTGGATTACCCGTCTGTGTTAAAACATTTCGTCAAAACTTGACTAAATATAAAAAGGAGCATCACAGAGGAAAACCGCAACTTATTTGAAGCTGCATTATCAACGTGTCACGGAGTCACACTCATCTCATGTTGAATGAACTTTGTCCATAAACCTCCGGCAACGATAGAAACATAATCTTTAGCATCTCTCTCTCTCTCTCGCTCTCTCTCTCTCTCTCTCTCTCTCTCTCTCTCTCTCTCTCTCTCTCTCTCTCTCTCTCTCTCTCTCTCTCTCTCTCTCTCTCTCTCTCTCTCTCTCTCTCTCTCTCTCTCTCTCTCTCTCTCTCTCTCTCTCTGTATTACACACCGGTACGACCGAACTAAGGTATCAATAAATTACTGTTGTGCAGCGGGTTGAAAGAATACCCTATACCTCGGAGATATAACTTCACTCGATCTCAACGACGTCACGTGACATGTTATATGGTGGAAGAGAATGCTGTCGCTTATTTTCCACCCTCAGTTCGGTAAGACTGAAACGATGCTCAGGCACGGAAAGAACTCTCCAAACTTGCAAGCACAGCCGCGGTTGTCCTGTAAGTTCCCGATCCATGTTAAACCCTCATCCTCAAAAGGAAAATAAGCGACAGCATTCTCTTCCACCATATAACATGTCACGTGACGTCGTTGAGACCGAGTGAAGGTATATCTCCGAGGTATAGGGTATTCTTTCAACCCGCTGCACAACAGTAATTTAACGTTACCTTAGTTCGGTCGTACCGGTGTGCAATGGGTGCTCTCTCTCTCTCTCTCTCTCTCTCTCTCTCTCTCTCTCTCTCTCTCTCTCTCTCTCTCTCTCTCTCTCTCTCTCTCTCTCTCTCTCTATCTCTCTCTCTCTCTTTAACACACAGGCGATCACGTACGTATGCGTTGCATAGTGTTCCTAGGGTAATAATATCACAGGTACTTACACTTGACAAGCACAGTCAGGTTACTGTGTGACGTCAAGGGTAGACGTGAGTCATCGACGTCAGGCATTGTTGTGTTGACTTGCACCCGGTACACACCACTCTGTGATCTGTTGATCGACACAATGTCAAGGTCTTCCCCACTAGCTGGGTCAAGGTCAGACCCATCAGGTGTCTGCCAGACGTAACGTTGTGGAAGAGGGTGACTGTCGGCGTTAGAGCGAAAGTGAACCTGTTGACCTTCTACAGTTGTGCAGTTCATGGAGTTTGACGTCATTATGCACGTGTTGCCCGCACTGCTGTCTAACGTGATGTTGGGTCCGTCTGCATGGTGAAATATTGTACACTATTTTACGCAGCAAAAGTCACTCACCAATCCCCCCCCCCCACCAACCACAACCACCTTCACGCTGCCATCATAGTGGTTAAAAATGAAATGGAAAATGATGTATTATTGCTGTGTCAATTTTGATTAAATGGTTTGACACAGAGCAGTTTCAAGAAATGTACTGATTTGATGTTTATGACATTTTATCAATTCATTCTTCCGGAATATATCCCATTTTTGATGTTTTTCATACTATCTTTCTGTGAAACAAAATCCCAAGGGGAAGGAAGGATTTGCAGACGCAAAATATTGAACAGAGATCAAACGGCAGTCGGATTCGCGTGTTATTATCGTTTGATGGTTGGTTCATAGGCTGATAATTGGACTTTGCTTGAGGAAGCTCAGGAACACAAAAATAATCCACTTTTGGAAGTAGATAAAAAAAAAACCTTTCTTTGAAAATAACAGATTTGCATAATAATAGTTCAGTGTGGATATGTTTGCCTAAAACTAAAAACCTTCCTGCGTCATTTCCTTCTGGAGACTGTTGATGAAACATTATGTGATGCAATAGATGAGTAAAGCCAAAATGCACGTAATTCGAGGCTTTGAGCTTGCATTTTCCCAACAACATGCTTTCATGTATGAAATGAGATGACACTCTGTCGTAAAAATATTTGGATCGGTTTTTGTGCATAGACATCATAAAATGCATCCTTCTAGATTTTGAAATTCACAATCAAATCGTTAGTCATAACAAACTCGTGTTATCTTTGCTATTGAGAGAAAAAAGAACAATTCTAGCATACCGTAGAAAAAAAAACTTACATACGTTATAATTTGACACAAGAGTTAGCACTCAAGATGGAAATATTCACACTGCCTTAGTACGACAAAGCATTTGCTAGAATATATTCACTCACAGTAAACCCATAGAGTCTGGACGTCGCTGAGGTCACGTTGTTTGAGTCGGGTGAAATCATTGACAGCGTGACACGTGATGTTCCTCAGGTGGTCTCCCTTGCCCACGGACAGGAGCCGAAGGATTGAAGTTTTCCAGTCAGGATTAGTGATGACACCGTTCTCATGACCGCTCCAGGTAAGATTTGCTGTGGGGTGACCGCTGGAGGTCACGAAACAGGTCAAGGTCACGTTGTCTCCCTCAAGGTAAGGTTTTGTTATCCCGTCTGTCCGTCTGAGGTCAGGTTCAGATGGTGGGGCTGTATAACAAAAAGGTCAAGACAAAAAAATTAGACAAAAAGGTCAAGACAAAAAGGTCAAGACACACAAACAAGACATCTCTTGTTTATTTTGAAGCAAATTACTGAGCTGACTGAGCTTTCTGCGTCTGATTATTGGGACAGTTTGCATAGTATTACTTAATAAACTCACATTTAATAACATACATAGCTATCACAGCAAACGTAGACGTGATACTCACAGTACACAGAAAGCTGTTACATAGCGACACTTGTCACGCTGGTATATAAGTGATGTCGGGATGTGCGTGATGTTGAAATGCCTGAGACAAGCTTGTATCGTATATGTAGGCATGACTTGTAAGCGTCCCTGTCACGCCAGTACGTAAGGGATGGGTATTGCCAAAATTCCTAAGGCTAACTTGTCTCGGGCGGGGAGGAGTAGTATAGTGGTCAGTATTCCCACATATATATATCAACCATGTAATAACTGACAATTTCGATAGGTTCTTGGTATGTTATATGGATTGTGAAATAAACGCTTCCCTGGTTGAGTATGTTTAAAAGCCAGTATTTGGAAGCTGGGGCAGATCAGATCTCCGCGACCAAGGGGACAGGACGTCAAGCAGTATGTAAGAAATGTTAAGTCCTTTGTACTGGAAACTTGCATTCTCCCAGTAAGGTAATACATTGTACTACGTTGCAAGCCCCTGGAGCAAATTTTTGATTAGTGCTTTTGTGAACAAGAAACAATTGACAAGTGGCTCTATCCCATCTCCCCCCTTTCCCCGTCGCGATATAACCTTCGTGGTTGAAAACGACGTTAAACACCAAATAAAGAAAAAGAAAAGAGAGGACGAGAGGCTGTGTCAGGCGGTCGGTCACCGGCTTGCCGAAACGATGTCTGCCTATGTCTGTCCAATGCCTGAAATGTTCCTGAACCACGAATAAAGTCACCACCCCGTATCTCAGCATTTGGTCTCCACGAACGTATGACTGAGTGTGAGAGTGTAACACAGAGGGGCCAGGTGTTCAAATTGGTGCCAATGACCACGATTCAGAGCGGGTGTCGGCGCAAACAATGACGAGGGCGGAAGAAGAAACAACACAACGGCGAGGTCCAACAAGAACCACTAGACTGAAATGGCGGCCAGGAAACGAAAGTCCAATCATGGGGAACAACGAACCAACACATCACCACGGTCCAACGGTGCGGTCAGCTCTAAACATAAACAGCCCGTCGGGTAAGGCCTTGCTTTCTTTGATTTTCGTAATAATTTGTTGAGATGGCCAATCGAATTCATGCCCTAGGCAAAGTTGTAGTTTTGTGAAATGGTTTGCATTTTTTTGAGAGCTGATACAGCTTGTTTTTTGTGCGAAACAGTGTTGACATTTCTTTTGAGTGAAAGATTTGATTTTTTTAGTGCAAGAGCGCATAGTCTTGGGAAGAGTAGGTGAAGTTGCGAGGAATATTAGCCTATGTTCGAGTAGGTTGAGCACTGTCTGGGCCGTCTGGAAGGACAGAAACAACAGCCTCAGAGATAAATACAATACTATGAACACACCCACACACACACACACACACACACACACACACACACACACACACACACACATACATCCATCCCCCTCTCTAAAACCACACACATTTTGACTTGTACAATGCTTCTAATTCTGTACATGGTTTATTGACATCGCTATATTTTATTCCTGATAGTACTATACTACTAGTTTACTAAATTTCACAACAGTTTAAAAAGCCTAATTACTTGACCGGAAAGTTCAACAGCCATCAGCTGAGTCAAGGCATAACATGAACAAACACTCACAAGTCACGTTGACAGTGTAGGCGGGTCCCGTGGTGTTCGTCACCCAGTCCACGTCACAGCGAAGCTCGTTCCCGTCATGACTCCTGTTGACGGTCATCGTCAGCTTCAATGAGGTCTGACCATCACTGCCCTCCTTGACCCTGGTGTCCACGTTGTTGTTCCGTCTGACCCACACCAGTCGTCCCGCTGGTCTGCCCACACTACCACTGCACGTGCAGCTCACGTCTGTGTCCTCCGACACGTAGCCATTGCGGGGGGTGCAGCTGATGCTGGGGGTAGGTGGGGAGGCTGGGAGTGGACACAGGTCATTACGGATCAGTACACACAGTTCAACATTTGTCATTGATATTTACGTTTCTCGATTTCCATATCAGGTCAAACACATGTTCTAAAGGGAGATTAAACGCATCAACATACACTCTTGTTTTCATTATTTTCCCAAGGTGTAATTTTCACCTTCGAAGTAACCTTTAAATATCAAAACAAAACTGGCACCCAATGCAAGATATGTGTGTGTGTGTGTGTGTGTGTGTGTGTGTGTGTGTGTGTGTGTGTGTGTGTGTGTGTGTGTGTGTGTGTGTGTGTGTGTGTGTAAGTGTGTGTGTGTGTGTGTGTGCGTATGTGTGTGTGTGTATGTGTGTGTGTATGTGTGTGTGTGTGTGCGTGTGTGTGTGTATGTGCGCGCGCGCGCGTGTGTGTGTGTGTGTGTGTGTGTGTGTGTGTGTGTATGTGCGCGTGTGTGTGTGTGTGTGTATGTGTGTATGTGTGTGTGTGTATGTGTATGTGTGTGTGTGCATGCAGTGCATGATGTGTGTGTGTGTGTGTATGTGTATGTGTGTATGTGTGTGTGTGTGTATGTATGTGTGTGTGTATGTGTGTGTGTGTGTGTGTGTGTGTGTGTGTGTGTGTGTGTGTACTCACCAATGACAACACTGCTGTCTGTTTTCTCGGTAGCACCAGGGTAGACCTGCACCCTGTATGTGTAGTTACCCGTGGTGTCCGGCAGACTGTCATTGAAGTCACAGGTCCCTGACTTGTCCTCGTCGTTAAGGTTGGCTTCCGGGAA
The DNA here is from genome assembly GCF_037325665.1 of Littorina saxatilis. NCBI lineage: Eukaryota > Metazoa > Mollusca > Gastropoda > Littorinimorpha > Littorinidae > Littorina > Littorina saxatilis. The sequence continues at coordinate 14,417,734 of NC_090252.1, read as the reverse complement.
TAGTGTTTCGTTCGCAACCTCAGTGTACTGTCCGTTCTGTCACATAGATTACAAGCTGTAATGTAGTACGTCCATTGCAATATATGGTTATGAAAAACAAAAACAAACAGACTGAAACAGAATCAGGTTATTTAGGGAGAGCGGGGCTGGGAGTACCAGGGTACCAATTTATATTGTCATCATTTTCACGAGTTTTCATTCACAAGCACCTGGGAAATAAATGTCATGTTCCCCGGGGAATAAATCCCCGGTTACCATAGTTGCAGGAAGCCCTATTACATGGATAATCAAAAGCAAACCCAATAGAAACGCTCAAGGATTCTTCGGCTCTTTTCATTGGCGTTTCCCCAGACCTAAACAGACGACACGACACTGCTTTGCAAAGTTCCAAAAACCAACTGGCAAACTGGCAAAAGTAAAAAAAACTAAAAAAAACTACTTCAATAAATTCATCACAAACAAATGAAACCTACCGATATGTTATGTCTTCTTACAAAGTCATGGAGTGCGTGTATCTTTGTGTGAGAAACACGAACGTCAAGTTCAAGTCAAACCAATTGACCCCTGACACACACATGTTGACCCGTGCACAAGACGTTGTATCGATAAACGAAGCACAAATAAGAAACAATAATAAAAGCAAAGAAAATAGCAACAAGATATGCAACCATCTAACAAAGCCGAGCAAGCAGAATGACAGGTCTAATGAAAAACAAAGAGGTACTGAGTTGGAAACAAGATCGCGATTCTTTCCTTCGCTGCACGACGCAAATCTTCTGACCTTTGACCAAACGTAGCTTCCACATTCGATCACTAAGCTTAATATTTACAACAGAAAGCCGAGGGGGTGGAATACCGAGATGAACCTACAGAACTGTGCATCCTCAAACCTGATATATTCATCCCAACATTTAATGAACTCGAAAACACAGAAAGTTGCTTTCACACGACAGCTTGGATTGCCAGTGGCTATCAAACCGGGACTCGTGTGGTTATCAGCACGGAACCCGTGTTTCAAAGCATGGCTCCCTGGGTTGATTGTGCACTTATTTTCTCACTACCAAAATGATGACAAAAACGATGTTTGGTGGTTTGTTGACAGACCAGCTTTTTTGTCGGTCCTCGGGGGGCATATCGACTTTTTTTGTCTATTGCTGGGTCTACGTACTTTCACATTGTATGGCAAGGAGAGAAGACTATTACGTTAATTTCTGTTTGTGGAAAGCTTGGGGTTTAAATTGTATTATCACACATCTTTTTTCAAAGTAATTTTGTCTTGGCATGCAAGCCGTAGCGTTATCTACTATCTGTAATTAATGCGACATCCTGCAAACTAATAACAGACTAGTCCAAACAGTGTTTGAGGACAACAGTTAGTTTTGCATGCAATAACCATAACCCTAATATGAGTAATCTTGAAGACAAAACCCACCCCATGTCTTCGTGACCAGACACATCTGTACTGTCCGCTGGACGAGAAGACCCTTGTGATTTCCACCGTGCCGCTCACTGTCCATCCATCGCCTGTGTCGGGTTTGCTCAAGTTGACCGCCAGGGCTCCTAACTCTGCGTTCACTGTAACACACACACACACACACACACACACACACACACACACACACACACACACACACTCACACATACACACACACACACACACACACACACACACACACACACACACACACACACACACACACACACACACACACACTAATTGTTATGAAAAAACAAAACGCGCATGTGTAGATATATTTGTCCTGGCATTGGCAGGAATGTACAGCAGTACGTGAGGACTTGTGCGAATCAAAATTGAAACCTTTCGAGCTGTAAGAAACTTATGCTAAATTACACAATGAGGCAATATGTATAAGTTACACCTCCGTTCATCCATGGTATCGCGTGGTAGCTCGTCGAGACAGGGTCAAAGCCTCGAGTGACGTCATAATATTCATTCACTCTGTCCAGAGGAGATACCACGCGATTCCATGAATACATCGGAGGTGTAACGTATATATCCCGTGAACCATCAAAGCTCATTTTTGCTTTGAAATGTCTTCACAACGTACAGGTAACTTTTAACGACATAATCGTCATCACAAGACAGGTAATATTTCCTTTGTTTGTTGTCTGCTACGAATCTAGCCCTGGTGGTTGACACGGATTGTAGAAGCTCCAATCGTCCCTTCCTTGACCGGCAAAAATGCACAATCCGCTGTCATTTTGCCACTAAACCTTGTTTCTTCTTTTCACTTATTTTGTTAACGATGCAACGGCCTCCCAGAAGAGTGTTCTAGCTGCTTCAACACACAGTCATGTAACAACCTTCCCCCCTCCCCCTGACCCTTTTAACCTTGATAATCTACACGAATTGAACAGAAGGTTCTGGTACTCAAGGATTACGCGTACGCAAATCCACACAATGCCAAACACACACACACACACACACACACACACACACACACACACACACACACACACACACACACACACACACACACACACACACACACACGCACACACACACACACCCACACACACACACACACACACATACACACACACACACACACACACACACACACACACACACACACACACACACACTGATACGAACCTGTAACTGTCAGATTACACTGTGCCGTTCCACACCATAACGTAGTACCAGCGTATTGTCTTGCTGTCACCGTGGAAGAGAGACCCAGGCGACTGGAGGAAGCAGACAGCCGTGTCAGATTGAACAAACCTTTCGGACGGGACGGTGCCAATGTGCAAGTGGAGCCGCACGTGCCGATTGTTTGATTAGTAGTGCTGGCGTTCGGTAGTCTATACTGCCAGGTGACGCCACCAGTGTCGTCAGCACACGTGACAGAGCGTGTAGTGTTCTCCACGGCCTCCACGGCACCATCGTTACACTCCTGGATTTGGATACCTGCACAATTATAAGATCCACCTGCGTGTGTTTCTTGTTACGGCTGTGTGTGTGTGTGTGTGTGTGTGTGTGTGTGTGTGTGTGTGTGTGTGTGTGTGTGTGTGTGTGATTGTGAGTGAGTGTGTGTGTGTGTGTGTAATTCTGTAATTCTGTGTATCTTTTGTCACAAGGCTGTGGATTGGTATCTGAATATTGAAAGGCGACATATGTAACCATGACGTGAAGGCCGGACTTTGGTACTGCATTTCAGCTTGGAGGCATACAAATTAATTAATGACTTTGGTCATTAAAAATCTGAAAATTGTAATTAAAATTATTTTTTTATAAAACGATCCAAATTTACGTTCATCTTATTCTTCATCATTTTCTGATTCCAAAAACATATAAATATGTTATATTCAGATTAAAAACAAGCTCTGAAAATTAAAAATATAAAAATTATGATTAAAATTAAATTTCTGAAATCGATTTAAAAACAATTTCATCTTATTCTTTGTTGGTTCCTGATTCCAAAAACATATAGATATGATATGTTTGGATTAAAAAACACACTCAGAAAGTTAAAATAAAGAGAGGTACAGAAAAGCGTGCTATGCAGCACAGCGCAACCACTACCGCGCTAAACAGGCTCGTCAATTTCACTGCCTTTTGCACGAGCGGCGGACTACGGTCATTGTGAAAAAATGCAGTGCGTTCAGTTTCATTCTGTGAGTTCCACAGCTTGACTAAATGTAGTAATTTCGCCTTACGCGACTTGTTATTCATTAGGATGGTTCCCTGTCATTGTGAGGTCGTGTCAAATTAGTCTCGCCGGGGCCTATTTTTCCACTGCACATTTTGACAAAGTCACAGAGACAAGCGTCATTATATTTAGTCAAGTTTTGACTAAATATTTTAACATCGAGGGGGAATCGAAACGAGGGTCGTGGTGTATGTGCGTGTGTGTGTGCGTGTGTGTGTGTGTGTGTCTGTGTGTGTGTGTGTGTAGAGCGATTCAGACTAAACTACTGGACCGACCTTTATGAAATTTGACATGAGAGTTCCTGGGTATGAAATCCCCATACGTTTTTTTCATTTTTTTGATAAATGTCTTTGATGACATCATTTCCGGCTTTTCGTGAAAGTTGAGGCGGCACTGTCACGCCCTCATTTTTCAACCAAATTGGTTGAAATTTTGGTCAAGTAATCTTCGACGAAGCCCGGACTTTTGTATTGCATTTCAGTTTGGTGGCTTAAAAATTAATTATTGACTTTGGTCATTAAAAATCTGAAAATTGTAAAAAAAAAATAAAAATTTATAAAACGATCCAAATTTACGTTTATCTTATTTTCCATCATTTGCTGATTCCAAAAAAACATAAAAATATGTTATATTCGGATTAAAAACAAGCTCTGAAAATTAAATATATAAAAATTATTATCAAAATTAAATTGTCCAAATCAATTTAAAAACACTTTCATCTTATTCCTTGTCGGTTCCTGATTCCAAAAACATATAGATATGATATGTTTGGATTAAAAACACGCTCAGAAAGTTAAAACAAAGAGAGGTACAGAAAAGCGTGCTATCCTTCTTAGCGCAACTACTACCCCGCTCTTCTTGTCAATTTCACTGCCTTTGCCATGAGCGGTGGACTGACGATGCTACGAGTATACGGTCTTGCTGAAAAATGGCATTGCGTTCAGTTTCATTCTGTGAGTTCGACAGCTACTTGACTAAATATTGTATTTTCGCCTTACGCGACTTGTTTTGAAACATGTTCTTGTGTTGTTTTTTGATGCACTGCGTTCAAAGCTCATGAAGTGGGCGTTAAAATGTGAATTTGCTCTTTCATGTAGCGTGTTCAGTCGTGTGTTTGTAAGATTGAGTTTTTGTTTATTTGTCTTAGCCCATGAGATGAAATGTTAGTCTTGGTCAGTCTTGTTAGCTTACTCCTGATTTGTGGAAATGACCACACCATTTTATGTGTATATCTTAGCGTTAGATATTTCGGGCAGAATTGATAAAAGTTCTATCTGATACAGAGAGGAAGCACTAGTGGGTTTTTTTTTGGTACTCTGTCTAAACAAAATTCGTAGAGAAAGCATGATGTAGACTAAATTGTAGTTGTGGTGTGGCCGCCCGTCGTTTGGCTGGATGGCGATGAAAGGAGTACAGGAATAAGAATTAAAGACAAAGTAATGTGAACCTGCATTATTTCCTTGTGTTGTTGTATCCAGTGATGTTACGGTATGCACCAGAAAACTCTTTCTTCTACCCCATCACATCAAGGTTACCAAGGGTGGGGGGGGGGAGGCTGATAATGTCTCTTGTTTTACCGCAGTACTTTGCAACACAATTACCCTCTTACAAAGTAATAATATATTTGCAACGTAAATATCCCTTGTAATTCATATCAGGCCAATATTTAGGACCTAACCTTTTCACCATAAAAAGGCAGAGCACTATAAATAAGACCTGCGAAACGAAGGGTGGCTAGCACTCTAAATATGTGACATGTGCAACAAGAGGAGGTCAGATTTATGTTAAATCAATCTCCTGGCCTCCGAGAGAATAACAAGCATTGATATAATGTTTGAGGATGAAAGTTGTGTGCTGAGTTTAGAGCTTGTTATCTCAGATGTGACTGGGTTCGTTCATGGTTGTGTGTGTGTGTGTGGGGGGGGGGGGGGATAGGGGTGGGGGTGGACTACCAAGCAATGTCAGTGTCCAGTACTAGACACGGAACCACCATTGTTGTCAATGTCACTCTCGCTATCCTTAGCCTGGTTCATGTTACTCGTACAAGGAAAGTTACGTTCGCTCAGCGTCACGCCTCAGTTCCATGTGACGTAACCTATTATGGGAGCAAGCGCCTGAATTCTTCCCCTTCCGTCACACACACACACACACACACACACACACACACACACACACACGCACGTACATAGATACATACACACACATACACACACCCCCCACACACACATGCACATACATACATACAAACACACACACACACACACACACACACACACACACACACACACACACACACACACACACACACACACACACACACATACATACGAGGGCTGTTCCATTATTATTTAGAATCCAGGCTCCTGGCAATATGGCGTTAAATACAAAATCATGCCGTCAAATAGTGGACTATCGTGAGGCTTGACACAAAACATGAAATTCCAGAGTTATGTCGTTTTCATATAATCGACTCGGGAGGATACTGACCGAGCATCGTGTGAGATTGTTATGAACCTCAAACCTCTCGCGAATTCGGAGCCATTACTTTCAATAACTACAAAATAAGGGTTACAAGAGGCCGATGTGTATGGAAGTTTGGTGAATTTTGTTTCGGATGATCGCTCTTTTAGGAGCCGTGGTGTAAAACTAGTACAGCAATTTCAAACCGGGTAGATGGAGCCTCAAAAATGACACCCACCCTGGTCTACTCATTTCATCCGTTATCATCGAAAACATTAGCGCTGTTGAACAGATAATAAGAGAAGATCTCTGAATTATAATCAGGGAGATGCTATATGCCCTTGGCTTTAAAAGCTCTGCATTCGAAAAGATCTTACACAAATATTTAACGGCCCCAAAGCGATGTGCTGGTTGGATACCATATGAACCCAGTGACGGGAGGAAGAGGGGTAGGGCAGAGTGTTGACAATACATAAAAAACAAGTCGCGTAAGGCGAAATTACTACATTTAGTCAAGCTGTGGAACTCACAGAATGAAACTGAACGAAAACAGTGAAAGTGACGAGTGTTTGGCGCGGTAGCGATTGCGCTGTGCTTCATAGCACGCTTTACTGTACCTCTCTTCGTTTTAACTTTCTGAGCGTGGTTTTAATCCAAACATATCATATCTATTATGTTTTGGGAATCAGGAATTGACAAGGAATAAGATGAAATAGTTTTTGAATCGATTTCGGAAATTTAATTTTGATCATCATTTTTATATTTTTAATTTTCAGAGCTTGTTTTTAATCCAAATATAACATATGTATATGTTTTTGGAATCAGAAAATGACGAAGAATAAGATGAAATTGTTTTTGGATCGTTTAATAAAAAATTAATTTTAATTACAAGTTTCCGATTTTTAATGACCAAACTCACTCATTAGTTTTTAAGCCACCAAGCTGAAATGCAATACCAAACCCCGGCCTTTGTCGAAGATTGCTTTGCCAAAATTTCAATCAATTTAATTGAAAAATGAGGGTGTGACAGTGCCGCCTCATCTTTTACAAAAAGCCGGATATGACGTCATCAAAGGTATTTATCGAAAAAAAGAAAAAAACGTCCGTGGATATCATACCCAGGAACTCTCATGTCAAATTTCATAAAGATCGGCCCAGTAGTTTAGTCTGAATCGCTCTACACACACAGACAGACAGGCAGACAGACACACACACACACGCACACACACACACACATACACCACGACCCTCGTCTCGATTCCCCCCTCTATGTTAAAACATTTAGTCAAAACTTGACTGAATGTAAAAACCAGCAATGGCTAAATTTCAATCAATTTAATTGAAAAATGAGGGTGTGACAGTGCCGCCTCAACTTTTACAAAAAGCCGGATGTGACGTCATCAAAGGTATTTATCGAAAAAAAGAAAAAAACGTCCGGGGATATCATACCCAGGAACTCTCATGTCAAATTTCATAAAGATCGGCCCAGTAGTTTAGTCTGAATCGCTCTACACACACACACAGACAGACAGACAGACAGACACACACACACACACACACACACACACACACACACACACACACACACACACACACACACACACACACACACACACACTCACACACATACACCACGACCCTCGTCTCGATTCCCCCCTCTATGTTAAAACATTTAGTCAAAACTTGACTAAATGTAAAAACCAGCAATGGCTAGTTCAAATCAACACGGAATATTGTCAGTGGTGACGAAACCCGGGTTAATTAGTTCCACCCTGAAACCAAACAACTGTCGTCTGTGTGGGTGTTTCCAGGTGAACCAACCCCTGCCAAGTACAAAGAACATGTAGTACTGAAAAACAAATGGTGGCATCTGTCGTCGCTAGATCAAGACATTAAGATACTGTGACTCTTAAGAACAGGCATACAGTCACATCTTGGGACAAATAAGATTTCTTGGCACCAAAGGGAGCACTGCTCTTGTCGCATCCACCCTATTTCCTTGACATTTCCCCATGCTAGTTCAGCCTGTTCTCGGATTTCAAGAAATAGCCGCGGAAACACGGGTAGAGACCCCTGAAGACTCTGTCCGAGCCTTCACGAGGGCCATACCAGGTATAGCTGATGTCACGTGGTCCCAGGCCAGAATGATAACGTTTGAGAGGATGGCCAGTTGGGTGTCGGCTGTAGAAGGATTGTTCTAGAAAACGGCCTAGTGACATTGTTTGTATGTGTTTCCGTTGCTGAGATTCTAAATAATTATGGAACAACCTACGTAGGCCTACACACACACACACACACACACACACACACACACACACACACACACACACACACACACACACACACACACACACACACACACACACACACATATTTATATATATATATATATATATATATATCCCATGACCTCCCTTCTTTGTCTCTGTTACTTCAGTATGGGTATATATGTTGTATTTTTATAGCTCAATAAATACATCATGGACTCAAAAAAATATATGATAGTGCAGATTCCGATTTGGGCGAAGAACTACTTTGCTCCCGACCTTTGACCTCGCGCCGAACAATGTGACACATTTGTATGAAGTTCCAAAATCGTATTGCACGGCTCAGAAAACCATATCAGTTGCACGCAAAAATGAATCTCAGAACTGATCTGATGTATGAGATGCAATAAGCAAACGTTTCTTTCATTATGAAAGCAATGCAGGTGGGAAAAAACGAACATTCAACTTACAAGATAACCAGATGCTAGCGAACCAAAACAAAAACACGAGTACCCTCCCCTTGCTTCGTTAGCAGACGACTTTTGAGAATCTGTCAGACCGTCCTTACCTGGCACGGTTGGGCTTCGCTATCATCAGCTGTTTCACGTGTTTTGCGAGCAAGTCTACTCTTTTGCCTGGCTCTGCAGTAAGTCCACATTGGCGATGAAGGTATCTAAGAACTTAACATGTGTGTATTTTTCCGTAATCCAGTCATATTCTTTCAAAATGCAATCAAGCGGCGGTGACAGACTTGGGTCCTGTTTTCATCGCATCAATACCAGTTTAGGTTCATGCAAACACACTCGCAAAACAGTTTATCATGTAGATACATTTCAAATAGGGAGCAAATGGTTAAATCTACATATGTGTTCCCTAAAATTTGCTTCTCTGTCAATAAGACTAATTGTATAATAATGCGTTCGAAAAAAACAACGTGGAATCGATTCTGAATCGAGTCGAGTAAGCCAAATGGGGGCCAAACCGGTTTCCCCGTTCCGCCGACCTGAAACGCAAAAGAATTGTGCGCTTCAACTAAATGGATTTCTATACGACTTCATTACTTTCTTGCAACTTATGAACCTTTACTTAACGCTTTTAAACGGTCTGAAAGTAGTGTTACCGCGTACTTATAGATGCACTCATTCGTTTTATTTTTTCAACGACGGTCACTTAGTTTAAGGTTGCAAAAAGGCCATGTCTCGCTGAAAACACTGTTTCACACTCCACAGATCGCAAAAGTGCCGCTAGTAGTCTACACTTTGTGTTTGATGGTAGAATGGGATATACAGATTACAACACTCGTGGTTTTTTATATGGCTTGTATTTCAGTCAAGACCCAGCGGGAATATCAATCGAGAGCCACTCGCCAAAGGCTCGTGTCTCCCGATGATATTCATCCGCTGGGTCTTGACTGAAATACAAGCCATATAAAAAACCACTCGTGTTGTAACCTATACATATATATTTATCCTACATACGTGAGAGAGACACCTGTGAGATAATAATCGTTCAAATCACACGTGTGTATATCATGTAAATAAGGTCATGTCAAGCAAGTCTGGCAGGGACCTGTTTTTCCACTGCTTATGATGCCAAAGTCACCGAGACAAAGTTTAACGTCATTATAGAAACAAAAATTGCGCTCGCTAATTACCCTCGATGAATTTTTATAACCAACACGTCACGCCACACTTTCAGAGTGACGTTTCTTTGCGTTGACGTAATAGATTGCACGAGGCTTTAGAAGAGATCGAGGTTCCAAAACAAGCGTCTTCAATTTAGCTGCCTCGAATGCAGGAAATTTTCAGTAAAATACACGTAAGTACAGTATGTAGGATAAACAGAATACCACATGGCTTGCTGTGTCGTACCAGATTTACACTCGTTGCTTTTTTCAAATAGTGAACAGCTCGCTTTCGCTCGCAGTTCAATATTTAACAAAAACAACTCGTGTAAATCTGGTACGACACAGCAAGCCATGTAGTATTCTCTCTATATATATATACACACACTTTACTATGCATAGAGGCAATCAAAAAAGAAGATTCATCTCACCGGTACAGTGTTGAAACAAGTTAATCTGAAGTCCTGCAAGCAACCAAACAGCGAACAACATCATTTTGTGAGACTATGAACATCCAGGCACACAATTCACTGTCGGGTTGCTTCAGTTTGTTAACCTATCCTGTGGGACACACAGTACCCATTACATGTAATACAGCGTCACGGTGTTGGGAACACACTTCCTTGTTGAACCAACCCCCGCTCAAAACCCAACTTTCATCAGGGTAGGTCCATAGTCATATGATCTTTAATCCTGCATTCGTTTTTGTCGACGTCCTTTTTAACAGCTTGTTCTCTTTGTACAATAACCCGGCCGCGAATTTGCGATTCCCAAACGCCCCACTGAACAACTGACGTCACATGTCGCTTCGGTCTTTTCCGGAGGAACACCGCGTGTACATAATACACAATTCGATCGCGTAGCACTGCCATTGCACATTTTCGCAACGAAAACCGTGCCACTGTTTCATTCATCATATCTTGGTGTGTTCTGAAAGCAATATAAGTGAACGAACAATTGAAAACATATCACGTTACTAAACTGTAGCTCAGTGTTTCAGTGTGACGTGGAAGTGTTCAACTGAATGTCTGCTGTATCAGGCTTTGGTTTCACCTGAACGACTGCGAGAGGCGAGCGCAAACCGTTGGGTTGTTCAGAAATGGTGTTTCTTTTGATATTTTAGTGGACATTTAACTTCAAATGCAACCTTTCTTCGCCGTAGAGTTGGTAACAGAACCTTCATGCGCGAGAAACGCCACATACGACGGAGTAACCCTGAAATGCCTTCACTTTTGTAACACTGTCTGTCAGTTGCTGTCGTAGCCTAGTGGTTTGTGCTCTAGCTTGAAGGTCAGCTGACTCGGGTTCGACTCCCTTCCTGGTTACAGTTTTTTTATTGTTTGCTTTATTTTTGTCATCTATTTTGTGTCCTTAACTCCACCCTTCAATCTTTTCAACCCTGATGCATTCCGTTTATTTTATTTTTATTTTTTAATTTTTTTTTAAACCATTTTCCCAAAAGTGGTTTAGCACGGTGGTATGTTATGATAAAAACGCGATTACACAAAGCTCACATGTGCACAGTCTGCAAACTAAACGGCGTGGGCTCACCGTATTAGCCAATAACAAGCACACATATTAAACCGCAGCGCAAAGCGTAAACATTAGTACAACTTGAAGAAATCAATATAGTTACCAGAAACAAAACCGTGCTTCGCACCGAACAGTTCGACAGTGACTGACCTACTGACCGAACCGCACCTCTCGCTTGTGACAGTCGCTCATGATACAGCCATTCTTTTGCCGAGTCTGAAATTGATCTTCATAAAACTATGTGTAAGTGTAACAAAAGAAAAAACTAATTTCTTTCATATTGCCAGAATAATAACTTTATTAACTGACAATCAAGGTGGCATCGCCGAATGACTGCAAGTGCAACGCGATCGAAGTGGCACGCAGTGTTCCTCCGGAAAAGGCCGAAGCGGCTGTGACGTCAGTCGTTCAGTGGGGCGTTTAGGAATCGCAAATTCGCAACCCGGCCATAGGGCGTCAGGGAGGCGGGGGGGGGGGGGGGTGGGTATTTTGGGGTGGGGTGAGGGGGGGGGGGTGGGGGGGGTATCGTTTCAAACTAAATCTTTAAAATCTGCAAAACCGTTTGGCATTCTGGTACGAAATGAACGGGAGCACAGGGTCAATTATCAACTGAACTCACCTCTAACAGTAATATCGACAGAAAGTATAGTACGTAATAAATACTTTTAAATACGATCGGGGAAACACGAAACCGACGAGTCGATACTGATACCCAGGTCATGCTCGAAAACTCAGGTGTAATACCACTGTGAATAGTAAACCTGGTGGGTTATCGGTAGAGCGCCCGACAGCCAATTCGTTTAGATGGTAGTTACGAGTTCAAATCTTTTAGCAGTCAAGACCATTTTCAAACTTTGTTTTAATTTTCAACTTTTTCTGTACGAGTATTTTCTGAACTCGTAACTTTACATGTTCTAGTTTTTAGTTTTCTTATTTGTATAATTTAAATGAATTTAAAAGGTTTTGATTGATGTTTTGAAGATCAAATTGATCAAAGGGTTGCATAAGTATCGAATACTTCCAGTGAACGATTTCCCTGAATAACCAGTTCTAATTTAAGTAACATCGGCGTCTGGGTAAGCTTATCATATCATATCGATCTGTTCATAACCGTATAACCAGAGACTGCCTACGTGACTGCGATAATATTACACAATTCCACGCAAAAAACGTGCTGACCTAAATCACAGAAGGAGGCAGGCTCAGTCGCGGGGCCTTCGTCTTTTCAATGTTTTGTACTGCTCTTGTTTAGCCAGTCCTCCGTTTCTTAGACGCTAGATTTGGCGAGTGTGGCAAGGAATTAACGTTTCTTAGGCAGTTCTTGCCGCGAGGAAATCTAATTTAGCGAGCTGAACTGAACTGCACTAAACTTTTTTGTACAAAGACGCATAAAGAGTTTAGAGAAGAGGTAATTTATTCAGGACAACTTCGACTAAACTCATATGGCTCTATCTGACCAGGTACGGAAATATCCGTACACACAGTCACTTCAGTCGCTTTCTGTAACGTCGATCTAACGCCTGCATTCTAGCGTGTTGATACACAGTTCCTACACAGTTACTACAATTCTGAGTGACCTGCTGCAGCACAGCTGATATCGGCTTAACAAAAACTTGGTCAACGTAGGTGAGGTAGAGATACGAATACATATAGAACCTATATAATTACATTCAGTTCATTCTATCTAACAAAAGAAGGCCTGTTCCCTAAACGTAAAAAAAGGTTATTTTATGGAACCAACAAACAAGAACGGTAAGGTGCTAGAATCCGAAAATACGTACTATTAGTCTTTAATGGGGACAGACAGAAAAATTAATAGAGGCAAACACGTAATCCTCAGTTGTACTGTTATAATATTAACATGATTCATATTACGCTGTACATATTACGTGAGTCTTTTCTAAAGAACTGTTTTGTTTCATTTATTGGTCGGTCTGTCCACTATCAAGAACATTGGATCGATTACCGGACTGGCGAAGTGGCACAGTGGTAAGACGTCGGCCTCCTAATCGGACGGTCGTGAGTTCGAATCCCGGCCGCGGCTGCCTGGTGGGTTCAGGGTGGACATTTTTTGGATCTCCCAGGTCAACTTTTGCGCAGACCTGCTAGTGACTTATCCCCCTTCGTTTGTACACGCAAGCAAAAGACCAATTGCGCACGGAAAAGATCCTGTAATTCATGTCAGAAATCGGTGGATTATAGAAACACGAAAATACCAAGCATGCATCCTCCGAAAGCGGCGTATGACTGCCTAAATGGCGGGGTAAAAACGGTCATACACGTAAACCCCCACTCGTGCAAAAAACACGAGTGTACGTGGGAGTTTCAGCCCATGAACGCAGAAGAAGAAGAAGAGGAAGAAGAAGAAGAAGAAGATCGATGTACTTGTGAATGTCTTGTTTTGTTAAGAATGTAAACGCCCCAGTAGCTTACCATTCTTGTGGTTTTTTTTTAAAGTTTAAATGTTGTATGTTAGCAATTTATTTTTGGATTTTATGTTTAATTTAGGAAACGCTTGAGTGAATCCAATTACAAAAGAGTGACATTATACTTTAACTTCTAGTCTTGACAATGAACAACAACAGGCAAACAGTAATTCGAGGACGACAACTTTATACAAACTAAGTGTCTGGAAATTCTTGAAATGAGCATGTTTATTTATGTGTGAGGGTCGGAACATCAACAGAAAGTGTATGTAGATTGAGAAATAGTCCATAGTCTGCAAAGGTTGTATACTTCCTATTGGAAGACGGGGAACGAAATCATTAAAAAGTGTCCTTTGAAAAAAATCGCCCGAAACTCACCAGGCAACGTATTCAAGTTTTTGTCTCTTTTGAAACGGAATTAACTTTTGATTCCGAGGAAGAATGTTTCTGAAACTTAAAACGCCTATAGGGACACAACCACTTGCTCAGCATGCACAATTTCAATGATGTTGCATTTGTCTCAGTGACGTTACCAACGTTCAAAAAGTGTTAACGGAAAACAGTTACAACGTCTTATCTCATCTTCTGTTTCTTTCCAAATATGACGCGCATAGAGACGAGAGTATTTGTCAGCGTTCTGTGTGATTTAAAGAAACTGATTCGTGTAGTTTTAGATTTATTGCATATCAACTGCAGCTACCCAGGACAAGCATTCTCAAAACCCAGGATTTCTTGTCGTTTTCAACCTTGTGGGCTCACTTTCATACGTTAGATCAGCCTGACTGCGCGGCAGTTTTAAACACATTAGGTAAGCCCTGTTAGCTAAGACTCCAATGAAACTCACTGGTGTAAAACATGTGAAATGTTGTTAAATTTGATGTGCCTTTTTGACGGTTTAAAAAGATTCCCATAAACGAATTATGCCGTCAAAACCCCTCATTTATGTGAGTAGGTGTTAACAGGGACATGTGACGTCATACCCAAATAATGCTCAAAT